>NC_058082.1:427538756-427841415 GCF_014858855.1 Bufo gargarizans | reverse complement strand
CGTTTGCGTTTTGCGGATCCGATCCATGGATGCGTGAATCCGTAAAACACATTCAGACGTCCGTATGCGTTTTGCGGATCCGATCCATGGATGCGTGGATCCGTAAAACACATGCAGACGTCTGAATGGAGCCTGACAGGGGGGTGATCAATGACAGGGGGGTGATCAGGAAGTCTATATGGGGTGATCACCCCCCTGTCACTGATCACCCCTCTGTAAGGCTCCATTCAGACGTCCGTATGTGTTTTGCGGATCCGATTCATAGATGCGTGGATCCGTAAAACACATACGGACATCTGAATGGAGCCTTACAGTGGGGTGATCAATGACGGGGTGATCAGGGAGTGTATATGGGTGATCACCCGCCTGTCATTGATTCCCCCCCTGTAAGGCTCCATTCAGACGTCCGTATGTGTTTTGCGGATCCGATCCATGCATCCGTGGATCCGTAAAAAATCATACGGACGTCTGAATGGAGCCTTACAGGGGGGTGATCAATGACGGAGGTGATCAGGGAGTCTATATTGGTGATCACTCCTGTCATTGATCACCCCCCTGTAAGGCTCCATTCAGACGTCCGCATGTGTTTTGCGGATCCGATCCATGTATCAGTGGATCCGTAAAAATCATACGGACGTCTGAATGGAGCCTTACAGGGGGGCGATCAATGACAGGGAGGTGATCAATGACAGGGAAGTGATCAGGAAATCTATATGCGTGATCACCCCCTTGTCATTGATCACCCCCCTGTAAGGCTCCATTCAGACGTCCGTATGCGTTTTGCGGATCCGATCCTTTGTATCCGTGGATCCGTAAAAATCATACGGACCTCTGAATGGAGCCTTACAGGGGGGTGATCAATGACATGGGGGTGATCAATGACAGGGGGGTGATCAGGGAGTCTATATGGGCTGATCAGTGGTTTATAAAGGGTTAATAAGTGACAGGGGGGGGTGTAGTGTAGTGTAGTGGTGTTTGGTGCTACTTTACTGACCTACCCGAGTCCTCTGGTGGTCGATCCTAACAAAAGGGACCACCAGAGGACCAGGTAGCAGGTATATTAGACGCTGTTATCAAAACAGCGTCTAATATACCTGTTAGGGGTTAAAAAAAAAAATCACATCTCCAGCCTGCCAGCGAGCGATCGCCGCTGGCAGGCTGGAGATCCACTCGCTTACCTTCCGTTCCTGTGAGCGCGCGCGCCTGTGTGCGCGCGTTCACAGGAAATCTCGGCTCACGCGAGATGACGCCAATTGGCGTTAGCGTAGCCTGGGAGAGCCGCCGCAATGACGCCTTTCGGCGTTAGCGCGGCGCCAAGTGGTTAAAGGGGTTTTCTGAAATTTTTAGACTGATGACCTATCCTCAGGATAGTTGTTTGAGAAGGAACTGGTGCTCCTGTGAGCACCCTGCCTTCTCTCAGCTTTTCCCGAGGCCAGCGACGACCTGTTTATCAGTAACATGGCCTAGGACTGCAAGCCAAAACCCACTTTATCACAAAGTGCCAACACAGCAATTTAACCCGAGTACTACAGTCCATCTTCTATGTACTTTATAATTTAGCTGTAATAGGCTGCCTACATTCAATGCGCTGCTTGTGTCATTCATAGTGCACCCTGGACTGATGAATGGCAGGAAAGGTCTAAGGTATATCAGTACACTATAGACTTCCAGGGTGTGGGTGCACACAGAGGCCTCAGAGTGCTGCCTCTGGCATCCGTGCCGTAGGTTCGCCAACACTGGCCTAGGTGCAGCTCCATGGCTCTGAGCTGCAATACTAACAGCCATACCGCAGTGCTTGGTAAGCTGCAAGGAGGCAGCGAAGCTCACAGGAGCTCTGGTGTATTCGCAAACAGCTGATCGCGCAAGTCACAGTTGTCAGACCCCCACCGATTCAATACTAATGGCTTATCCTGAGGTCAGGGTATCAGTAGTAAAATCTCAGAAAACTCCTTTAAAAGACTGTGGCACAACACGTGACTGGCACTCTGAATTTTAGAGTTTTTGGCTGGACTGTAAGTCACTATCCCTATAAAGCACTCCATGTGTCTCACAAGAACATATACAGAACAGGACTTCTAGCCCAGCCAAAAACGCTGCACGAATCAGAGTCAGAGTGGCAGTCATGGCATGGAGTGGGCAGCTCAGGAATAAAATTTCTCTCCTGCTAGTCTCATCTTACACTACTAACTTTTTTTTTTATAGACCATAGCCTTATAGACCATATGGCACTTCTGTGATGTACAATACCATCTCCACTATACAGAATGTAATGAAATGCATGACCATTTAAAGTAGGAAGCAAACAGTTATAATATGTTCTTGCATTACATATCTGTTCAATGCAGCACTGTAAGTGCCATGCAGAGGTATCACACAGTCATAGCAATTTAAGGTGCCCTAAACTTAGAGGGATTAAGACAAAAACTAAACATCCAGGACTCAAGACACTGAAGGAAACTAGCAGATTTGCACATCTTGTGCTCAGGGCTGTGGAGTCGGAGTCAATTTTGGGTACCTGGAGTCGGAGTCGGCAAAAAATGAACCGACTCCTACTAAATTTTAATTGGAATAAAAAATAAAAAAAGCAAGTTTAAATGTCCAAATTCATAAACAGTTATAATTAATGACTTCTCTACTGTAAGAATAAAGGCCAATGCATGCAGTGCCTCACGTAACCGCAAAACAAACGCGTTCAGTGATGTGAAGCATGCTTTTCATATGCTTCACTATATGGCACGCAATGCACAATTAGGAGTGGCAATACATATACTTTCCATTGTGTTGTGTTCTGATGTTATAGGGAACACAACGCCCATGGTTAGCCTAGCCTCTCACTGATAAGGGATTAAGTAAATATGTGTTTTGCAGGACTAGAGACACTTGTATAAGTGAAGGGAATGGAGGGTCAATAGTTCAAGACTGAAGCTGTAAACCATTGGAAAAACTGCTGTCATTCAGCTAAGGCTATAAAATGTGTAAACTCAGAATGTTATCTTAAACTTTAAACATGACTATGGGATTCTTCTAGGGAAATCATGTTTTAAAATAAATGTCCCTTCCTGGATCCTCCCACTGCCCTATCTTCAGCAGAAGATCAGCACACAAAGGAGAAGGCAGCAGCTTCTGCCCAACTACCTCTGTGCTAGAAGAGCTTAGAAGAACTTCTTTCTTTCCTTCAAGGAATGTATAAAATACATTCGCATATTAAATACAGAGGAGTCGGAAGTACAAAAAACTGAGGAGTCGGAGCATTTATCTACCGACTCCACAGCCCTGCTTGTGCTAATCGATTTAGTTCATAGCATTGCCTTGGCCGGACACCACTGCATCCTCACTGACAACACATAGCTAGGAAAAAAAGTGAGGGTCATTCAACAGCGGTGGAACTAACACTGGGTTCAGACCTGAGCGTTCTGAAAGGAGCGCTCTGTATGCAAACGCCGGTACAATCGCGCATACAGAGACAAGCGAACGCCCATTGTCGCGCGTTCCCGAAAGTCTATGTACGGGAACGCGCAACAAGACGCCCCAAAGAAGCTCATGTACTTCTTGGGGCGTTTTACAGCGCGATCGTACGCGCTGTAAACCGCCCAGGTGAGAACCATGCCGATAGGAGAAACCAATGCTTCCCTTGTTGAGTGTTTTACAGCGCATAGGAACGCGCTGTAAAACGCTCAGGTGTGAACCCAGCCTTAATGTACACAGTAAGCACGATTCCAAGCAACAGAAGTCAGGACCGTGGGATGGACCATTTCGAAAACTGCCTGACCCAGCCACAGCAGCTCCCACCAAAAGTGGTGAGGGACTAGCAAGAAGAGTGCAGCCAGACTTAGATGGGCTGCTACAAAGATTGACTATGCCCCAAAGGAATAGGTCCTCTTACTGTTCAGTAGACCCTCAACCTTCCCCAGCCCCAAGTGTGAATGCTCTAGAGGTAGAAACCTTCTAGGAGGCAAGAGCTCCCCAAGACATCCTTGCCGGTGGACAGGAAACCAGAACAGATGTAGAGGGGAACCTTTTTACATTCTCAGGTTTCCTGTCCTGGATGGAGGTCCTTCTCACATGGGTCCTGTAATGGGCAAGGGGAAACATCTTTAAAAACTATGTATTCTGATATCTCCAATGACCACAGTAAAGAGCAACAGGGAAAACAAAAGCAGTCAAAACCTACCCTGGTGTTCTTAGCAAGTTAAGCATGCACAAGCATCATGGTTTCTGAAGTAGTGAGGACAACTGCATGCCTTGAGGGTACAACTAGGTGGAGTGGCTGTACTGCTCTTAAGCGGACGATTACCGCAGCTGCATCCTATTAACCAATTACCATCACCATTGTTAATGGCCGTGTAGTAAGGAGAAGGGAGAGGTCCTCTTTAAAGGGCTTCCGTCACCCCACTAAACTTTATTTTTTATTTTATTTTTTACTTCTAATCCCTACACTGCGATTTATGCACTAGCAAGTAGGGCGGCTACTTGCTGGTAGCAGCCACATCCACCGATCCTAAAGACGCCCCCTCCGCATGTTGTTTGAAAGGGCCAGGGAACGGAATAGTTCTCTGCTGGCCCTGCCTGCATGCATTCAAAATCTGGCGCCCGCGCCGCAGCTGCACCTGTCTTCAATCGGCGCAGGCGCACTGAGAGGCGGCCTCTCGCTCTGTGCTCCATCCTCAATGCGCCGGGTGTAGATGTGACGTCATTGGCACAGGCGCATTAAGGATGGAACGGCCGCCTCTCAGTGCGCCGATTGAAGACCGGTACGGCCGCGGCGCAGGCACCAGATTTTGAATGCAAACAGGCAGGGCCAGCAGAGAACGATTCCGTTCCCTGGCCCTGTCAAACAACATGCGGAGGGGGGCGTCTTTAGGATCGGAGGATGCGGCTGCTACCAGCAAGTAGCCGCCCTACTTGCTGGTAGCAAGGTAATTTGCATATTTTAAAAGCATGTCTTAAAATCTACTGGACCAAAATGATTAATTAGATTATGTAGGCATAAATTGCAGTGTAGGGATTATAAGTAAACAAAAAAAATAAAATAAAGTGTTTAGCGGGGTGACAGAAGCCCTTTAAAGGGTACTCAGACATAAAATAAACCTTACTAATGGTGCTGCACAGTAAGTCCCACTGTTCTAGTTCTGCAACTGCCATCCCCTCTGGACCAGGGGAGAGGGATGACCCCTACACTCCCATGACTGCTGCAAGCCAATCAATGGCCTCGGCAATCACATGCAGTTCTCCTAGTGTTCACCACAGTTGGCAGAGACCTTGATAGGTGATGTAGACAGGCATTTCATACACCAGTCTTAATAAACTTAGCACTTCTTAGTGAATAATAAGCTTGGCACATTTTGGGCTGTCCTTGCACCAGAAACTGAAATCACATTCACCAATTTCTGGTCCAAATTATGGTAAACCCGTCATCCTGCAGGAGGCCCAAACCGCTTTTCTTAGCACTTTACAAAAAAGTTTCAAGAAGTTTAGAAGTGATCTGACATTCCATATTCTGCTCCATTCACTTTGATACATCATTCTTTTAATTTGAGGGAAGAGTCCTTAGGCCCCCTGCACACGATCAGGATTGCGTGCGGATTTTCCGTGCGGATTTGCGTGCGGAAAATCCGCAACGTAGGTCATGTACATTGTATTCTATGAGAATTTGAAATTCTCAATGCACACGATGCGGATTTTTTCGCGCGGATTTTGACCTGCGGTGCGGATTTTAAAATCCGCGACATGTCAATTAATTTTTTTTTTTCCTGACCGGATTTTCTTAATTCACTTAGTGAAATCCGCATGCGGAAAATCCGCACCGAATCCGCACGCAAATCCGCACCAATTAATGCGGATTGACCGCACGGATTTGCCTGTGAACACCTGCGGATTTCAGTGCGGATTCTCCGCACATGAATCCTGAACATGTGCATGTAGCCTTATGGTCTCACTATCCTTTGAATAGGTTCTTAAGTTTGGGCACCACCTTTAAGTATCCCTTTGGCTAGGATGTACGCTCTTCAATGATTACCAAAGCCTTCTTGAAGTGTTATTCCTACAAGTTACAATACACTAGCACAGAAGGCTTGGCTTTAAGACCTTGTGCACACAACTGCACCCATTTTGCTTTCCTCAAATTGTAGATCCACAAAATACTGATGCGGTCATGGTCCGAATTTTGGGAACATTTTATATTTTTGCGGAGCAAACATACTGCATACTATAGTTGTGGAGCACAAGTTCTGTTCTGGTTTATTCTGCGACTGTCCCATACATCTGATCAGGGACTGCAGAAATTCATACCTTTACAACTAAAAACAACCCTATCCGGGGGAAATGGATCAGATTTTCTACAAATCTGCCACATTTAAAAACTAGTCTACTATTGTATTCCATAACCTTTTGGAGGTATATGGAGGTCCAGCAACCAGATGTCAAAAGAGGCATCCGTTGAGCTACCGCACCCCCTATTGACATGTTCAGTGCATATACAATAAGTGTACATCACAAGTGTGATAACTGTACCAGCATAGCTCACACTCACAACAAAGTAGTCAGAATTCTGGGCAGGGGGGTGGGGAACACTTTAATGAATTTGAATAAAATGATTAGCGACTAAATAAAAATACTTAAGATTAGTAAAAACTTCACACAAAAAAAACCTAGTGGGTAGGGATGAACTAAACAGAAGTGGGATGCACAAAAAAAATAATAATATGAACAAATGAAGTAATGGGGGGAGAGGGGGATAAAAAGCCACCGTTGAAGGCAAACGCCCCATATGGACTAGAGTAGTTAACCATTAGAACTGGAATGGTGAAATAACTTACTGATCGGCCATAAGGTGATAAAGCCAGTCCGACTGGAGATGCATTGCCCAGGTTGGCACTAACGTATGCAGTAGGGGGAGAAGACGGCATGGAAAATTCAACAAATTCTTTCCAGGTGCTTGCCATATTCCTACTCCTGTTTCAACTTAATTTTACAATGCTGCATATAACAAAAATCAGACAAGACAACCTTATCAATTCCAGCGTGGCTGTAAATGAGAAAAAAAGCTCATTGCAAGATGCCAGCCCTAGGAGGTGAAAACAGGTTAGTGGTCTAGACTACGATGGACAGCAATACATGGCATTTAATCCAGTTGTGGATGGGTGCATTTTGACTGTGACAAAGGACAAGAAACACATTCTTTAAGATGTTCACCAATGGACACACATCATGCAAGGCACGTAGTGAACAGTGACATGAACCAGACGACCACCCCACATCCAGGCCATTGGAGAATTCTCACTCAAAATGAGAAGAAAACACTTGAGGTTTTTCACATAACTTGGCACCAGCTTTACATGCACCAGGTGGCAGTCTAGCAATTCTATAACAGATCTCAATCATCTCAGCTCGGACACGTGTCAAACACGTATGTTAAATAAATGAAAGGAAGCAAAAAGAGCCAAGCAATACAGAATACACTATGGGCGGCCATACGCATGCTGCCGGCTGACAGCCATCTCTCCTGCCTCCCCCTATACACATGTTCTGTGCATTCATTCTATAGGGAGACTGGAGAAAGCTGCTGTCACTTCCGGCCGCGGCGTATCTCCAGGAAAAGTCTTAGTTCTGCACGATCCTTCGCGCCCAACATACACATTAACCTGTTGGTGGGTTTGGCAGACAAGACACTAGTGTGTATGGGGACCTTAAATCCAGCGCTGTCATGCGCAATAGACATTTTTTAGATGCCCGATGCATTACAACAAAAAATAACTAAATAAAAATACAGCACACCTCATGTGGCCCCTACAAAGCTAGACAGCTTGAGAGCCACAATGTCACATGTCTACATGTAAAAGCTGGTCCAAAGTATGCTCCAGTGTAACTTATTCTATAAATGTATGACCGCTGGGACCACCACGATCACTACAGCAGGGGTACAGTCTCCAGTCCTTTTGCATGTCAGAGCGTGACTGGAGCCCTAGTTACTCTGCTGTCAGCAGCATGGGCATTGAATGGAGCGAGAGGGTGAATGCTCATCTGTCGCTCCATTCAAACCCCTCACATCACCTATTCTACCAATATCCTGCTCATCTAAGGGACCTAGGGATCAGGTCCACTGATCATAACTGGCTTACGTCTCTTCAGTCACCATTGTGAAGTTTACCATCCATTAAAATTAACAGGGAAAACAAAGCTTCTTCACCCGAAAAGGTATGAAGGTTTCATTCCAAACCTTATGGCGGGGGACCTCAGCCTTGGAATCAGTGGGGGTCCCAGCAGTCAAACATTAACATGTCATATCAAGAGCCAGCTTCTCCAACTGAAGAGCGGTCATATTGGTTACATGAAAGCCTAGATTGAGGTGGCATGGGAACCAACAGTGTGTACAAGCGGGCATGGTCTGAACAGTCTGTAGCAAACTAAGACCGGCAGGTAACCAGAAATCTGTGTCTATTCTTTAGCCCAATAGGACCATGCTCATACAGGGATTGTTGTGCCATAACATTTCTTGACCTATTGTTTGCGACAGGTGCCAGAAAATGTTAAAAGTTAAACTAGCATTTATCCAGGAAGACATGCTGCATATTCTGGAGAGGTTGCCCCAATTAGGCCCCTTCACACATGGCAGAGCTGCACGGACTGGCCAGGCATCTCCATTTTGATATGTACATACATTTTTATATACAAAATCTAAAGAACTAATCCCTGAACTCTGAAAAAACACAGGCCATTAAGATAACCTATGTAATTTGTATGGGTAGAAACATGGATATGGATTTCATTCTATCCCAAAATCAGAGGAAACCTATAAATAAATTCATGAATGGAGGCTTCCTGGCAGACAATGAGATCTGTGGATATCCGAGAAAGGCCTGAGAAGAGGGGTAAACAGCCACGTGCTCAGCCGTCTGCGTAACTCCCATAGAAGGCAATACAGACTGTCTTGAGACAGGACTGCACATGCACAGCCACCCCTCCATGTACCAGTCATCTGGATGTGGCCAGGTGCCATAGGAGGTTGTTCGGGTCCCAAGGAGGAGACCCACAGATATAGAATCAATGTCTAATACAAGCATGAGGGTATCTAGTTAAGATGCCTTCATCTGCAGTGAGTTTAAGAGCATCTGTCAGCAGGAACAAACCCAACAGGTCGGAACCTGCTGATGAGGTGCAGTTAGAGAAAATGAGGCTTATTGCATATGTAAATGAGGGCTTAAGTGCACCAAAGGGCAAGATTCTCCATACACACACCCTCATCTGCATTTGAAGAAAGTGAGTAGGGGAGGTTCATCAAAACTGGTGCAAAAAAATAAAATTAAAATGGTTTAGTTGCCCACAGCAACCAGATTGATCTTTTTCAGAGCCCCTTTGGAAAATGTATGCCTTAGTGACCGCCAATACACCTTTTTACAGCAGTCACTAAGGGCACCCAGTGCAGAGGAGAGCAGGGGCGCTGCTCTCACATGAGAGCCCCACTCCTGCACCAACAGGACGGACTGCAATGGAAACCACCGCATGCAAATGGTAGGGATAGTGCATTGTGTTTTAGAAGCAATCTGTAATAGTCCCCTTGTGGGACTAATAAATGTTAAAAAAAATATATATGCTTTTCCATTGAAAAACCAGCTGAATTATTCTTAGTTGCCACTGAAAAAGACTCAAATGAGAAAAAAAATAAAAATAATCCTCAAAGTCCTCATACAGCTACATAGACTCAAAAAAAGTTAGAGCTCTTAGAAGGGAATGAAAAAATAAAAATAAAAAAATTCAACTTACACGTAATTGGTTAAGAGACAAGAAATTTTTCTAAACTTTGGTTAAGAAGGCCGGGTCAGGTTGAATAATCATTTTATCCTCTAGAATTTTTAGAAATAGCATGCAACTCGCCAACTCTCCTGGCTGTGGCGAGTGCTACTAGTAAAATCATTTTATAGTTAAGATGCTTGATATTGGACGATTCAATGGGCTCAAAAAAGGTGGCTGTGTCAGAGCTCCTAGAACTAGATTCAGATCCCACTAGGGAACTTTCAGGGAAAAAACTGGGGCCATCCCATCTACTGCTCTAAAGAACCTAACTACCCAAGGATCAGAGGCAAAGTTTTCTGCAAAAAGTACTGAAAGGGCAGAAAACTGCACCTTTACTGTATTTTTAGCCAACCCCAAATTCAGCCCTTTTTTGAAGAAATTCAAGAACATAGGAATCGAATCAGGCAGATTTTCAGGATTGATTTTAAAAAAAGTCTATAAAATTCCCTCCATGTCCTGGCATAGATAGAAATAGTCACCGGTTTTCTACTCTTTAAGTGTAGCAATCAGCTTCTGTGAAAACCCCTTTTTTTTTTTATTAGACAGCTTTTAAATTCCATGCTGATAAATGCAGACCCTTTACAGCTGGATGGAAAACTGGACCCTGGGACAGCAGACCCCTATAAGGGGATTCCCTCAGATCGAAGGAACAGAATAGATCTACTTTTTTGTTCTGACGTGAGGCAAACAGGTCTAACACGGGCATGCCACATAATTTTGTGATCATGGAGAAGACGAATTGTTCAAGGACCAGTCTCCCCGTTTTAAATGATACCTGCTCAGGCAGGCCACTTGAATATTTTCTTTCCCTCATATGTATGGCTGAAATATGACTGACATGTCCCTCCAGTTTTTCAACAACCGATTGGCCTCCCACCCGAGGGTAACTGACTTTGTCCCTCCCCCCGGTGATTTATATAGGCTACTGTATGTCAGAGTCCAATTAGGGATTGAGAAGCTTCTATAGCCAATTTCTCTGCCAAAAGCTCTTTCCTGTTGGAGGAAAAAAAAAAAAAAAAAAAAAAAGAGTCTTTGACTCAGTGACCACTGAACCTGGACATGAGCTCCCCACTCCCAGTGGCTCCAATGTTATGACTATCGATCTGGATAGGTCCATGGGACACCTTGTATCAGATTTGGTCTGTCCTCCCAACGGCTAGACTCTCCATTGTTGTTCTTGAGACTTGTAGCATGACATCTAGAACTCCTTCTTGAAGGCCTGTAATTGACGAGAATGTAGCTGAGCCCAACCGACTGCCGGAATACAGGATACTAGGGACCCCCATGACCAACATCACATTCCAAAACAGAGAGGGAGATGCAAGGGATTTTATTTAAGTGGAAATTCTGCTTTTCCTCCGGTAGATAAACCTTCAGAGATACAGAATCTAGAACTAGGCCTAGAAACCTAACATTTTCCCAGCTTTGGTATGGACTTTGTCATTGATCATCCAACCCAATTCCTGAAAGTGCCACCATCTGTACTGCTTCTCTCCAACTGCGATGGGATTTTGCAATTATTAAAAAGTCGTCCAGATACAGCACTAAAATCACGTTCTTTAGTCTTATGAATGATACCATTTCCGCTACCACTTTGGTAAAGAACCTTGGGGCCATAGAGAGGCCAAAGCGTAATGCCTGAAAATCGGAATTGCTGTAGCTGACCTTCCATAAAGACTGCAACTCTGAGAAACTTCTGGAACTTCAGGTGCATTGGAATGTGGAAATAGGCATCTTCCAGATCCATTACTGCCATGAAACAAGGTGCAAACAAAAGCTGTATCATAGTTTTCATCTTTAACTTTTAAAACAAAAAAAAAAAAAAAAAAAATTGTTTAGGACCCTCAAATTGATGATGGTTCTGAAGGAGCTGTCTGGTTTTGGAACTAGAAAAATCCAGTAGAAATATCCTTCTGATAGGACTGGCATTAAAGGGGTTCTCTCATCTCAGACAATGGGGCATATCGCTAGGATATGCCCCCATTGTTTTACAGGTGCAGGTCCCACCGCTGGGACCCGCACCTATAATTCAAAGCAGAGCCCCGAAAGTGAGGGAGAGCAGTTAGAGATTTTCTTTCTATCCGCTGCTTTTTCTAACAAATCTGGGCCAAAGAAATTTACCTCGACAGGGAATACCACATCTCCTCCACTCCAGTTCTTAAGCCAAAGTGCACTACGAGTGGAGTTAGTAAGAGGTGCAGTGTGAGCGCCAAGCCTAACCACATCTACTGAGGCATCAGCCTAAAAGTTAGCTGCCTTCTGTAATGTGGGTAGGGAAAATAAAAACTGCTCCCTAGGACTTCTTTTTAATTGAACCTCTAATTGTTGCAGCCAGAAAGTTATTGTTCCAGCCATCACCGTGGCCGCAATGTTGGGATGAAATGAGGAAGTGGATGCTTCCCCAAAATTCTTCAGGAAGGACTCCGCCTACTTAGCCAAAGGGTCCATAAGAACACCTGTTTTCTCTAAGGGAAGAGAGGATCTTTTAGAAACCTTAGAAATGGCAACATCTATTTTGGGAGCCTTCTTTGAAAGGGTATTTACGTTTAAGTTTTGGAAATAAAAACCTTCCTACATGGTTTCTTCCATTCCCTTTGAATTAGGGAAAGAACACTTATGCACGGAGAAGCATCTACCCTTTTGTTACCCACTTATCTTCCTTAACATCTTCAATGTTCATAGTGGATCTAATAACTTTTAAGAGTCTATCTGTAATCTTCAGGAGGAAAATGCTCTTTCTACAATTTCTTCTTCTGAAGAAAAAAAAATAAATAAAAAAAATAAATAAAAAAAAAGGATCCAGAGGGGTGTCAGTGTCGCCAGAAGAAATGTCTTGAGACAACTTGTCCCTTTCCGTTAACTTCCATCCTAAGAAGGAAAAAATAAAAAGTAGGTCTCCTACTGCGGGACAGGAATCCACTCAAGGGGTAGATAGACTCCACCTTTTTATTCTGTAGGTTTCTTGTCCCTGGGGGCGGATCCTCTGTGGTGTTGTTGTGGTTTGCCAACCAGAAGATCGTTGCCAAAACAGTCAGGTCTATATTTGTAAAACTTTAAGGGTTTCCATTTGTAAACACCCCATCTCTAACTAGATTTCAGTGGAGCTAGCACCATTCTAGTGACCACGTCTTTTAGTATACACATCTTCAAGTGACGTGTGCCATGTTTCACATCACTACAGATATGCCCGCAGCAAAATACAATAAAGCAGGGAAACTAGAACATGTATAAGTCTGGTATAGGAAAAAAAAAAAAAAAAAAAAGCCAAACCAGCTTTGTAGTCTTTTTTTGTGACTATCAGTGATACAAAGACCTAACATTGGTTTCAGGCTGGTGTCTCACAGCATTTTTTTTTTAAAGCAAAAAATGACAACTCCAAATGCTACATGGAAGACTATAGGAAATAAATGCAGCACACAGATTTTTGCAATGGTGTTTTTCTGCCCTTGCTGTGCATTATGTGCAGTCTTACTTTTTTATGGCTTTTTGCACCAATGTATTTACCCTGCATACCTCTGTATGTAAAAAGTGAAATTACACGGGTATACACATTTTCATAAGTATGTACAACACTAAGCAAGAGTTTGTTTCTTTTAAACCTAACAAACTGAAGTTAATTGGAGTTGTCCCAGAATAACAACTTACCACAACTCCATGCCGGAGGAAGTCTGACCGCTGGTACACCCGCCAATCAAAAAAAAAAAAAATGTAGGGCCTTTTCCCCTCCCATTTTGAGGGAAACACTCGAGAATCCACAATGTTGTGCCATACAATCTATAGACCTCGCTCATCAGCAGCCCTACAGAACTGGGAGCGGTGTGACTCATGGAGGTACTAGTGGTCAGAAATCCCCCCCCCCCCCCCCCCCCCCCCCAAGATCAGACCTCTATGATCTATCCTCTGTATAGGTGGAAAGTGAATTCTGGAACAATGCTTTAAAGGGAACCTGTCACCTGAATTTTGTGTATAGAGCTGAGGACATGGGTTGCTAGATGGGCGCTAGCACATCCGCAATACCCAGTCCCCATAGCTCTGTGTGCTTTTATTGTGTAAAAAAAAAAATATATTTGATACATATGCAAATTAACCTGAGATGAGTCCTGTCCCTGACTAATCTCATATACCTGACTCATCTCAGGAACAGGACTCATCTCAGGTTAATTTGCATATGTATCAAATCGTTTTTTTGGCACAATAAAAGCACACAGAGCTATGGGGAGTGGATATTGCAGATGTGCTAGCAGCCATCTAGCAACCCATGTCCTCAGCTCTATGCACAAAATCCCGGTGACAGGTTCCCTTTAAAGAGCATCTGCTAGCAGGATCAACATGATAAAAACTAAGGTTGATCCTGCTGAGTAAAAATCTCAATTATGAAGTAGACTGCCCTATTCCGGAGCAATTTCACCGTATTAGGGCTCATGCACACAACCGTATGCCCTCTGAGACAGTCTGAGACGGCCATATGTCCCAGAGCAGCATACATCGTGCGCACAGCATCATAGGTTACTATGATGCTGCATGAATCGGGCCGCCGGCAGAACTATTGTCCCGCACTTATATGATATTATGAGTGCGGGACAATAGCCCCGCAAGCAGCCCGATGCACACAGCATCATAGTAACCTATGATGTTGTGTGCCCCCGTGCGCACAATGTATTCCGCTCCGGGACATATGGCCCGCATGTCTCAGGGCATAAGGCCGTGTGCATGAGTCCTTAAAGTAAGGCCTCATGCACACGACAGTTTTTTTTTTCAAGGTCCGCAAAAACGGGGTCCGTGATCCGTGACCGTTTTTTCGTCCGTGGGTCTTCCTTGATTTTTGGAGGATCCACGGACATGAAAAAAAAAAAAATGTCGTTTTGGTGTCCGCCTGGCCGTGCGGAGCCAAACGGATCCGTCCTGAATTACAATGCAAGTCAATGGGGACGGATCCGTTTGATGTTGACACAATATGGTGCCATTTCAAACGGATCCGTCCCCATTGACTTTCAATGTAAAGTCTGGAGTTCTTTTATACCATAGGATTGGAGTTTTCTCCAATCCGATGGTATATTTTAACTTGAAGCGTCCCCAGATCCGCTTCGTGAACCTCAGATCCGACAGTATATTCTAACACAGAGGCGTTCCCATGGTGATGGGGACGCTTCAGGTTAGAATACACTACAAACTTTGTACAAGACTGCCCCCTGCTGCCTGGCAGCACCCAATCTCTTACTGGGGGATATGATAGCACAATTAACCCCTATTAAATCGTTGGTGGCACAGTGTGCCAACCACCATCGCCCCCCCCCCCCCTCCCTCTATAGCAGTAACATTGGTGGCAGTGTGCGGTCTCCCATTCTCAACCCCCCCCCCCCCCCCATTCATTGGTGGCAGCGGAGTTACGATCGGAGTCCCAGTTTAATCGCTGGGGCTGCGATCGGTAACCATGGCAACCAGGAAGCTACTGCAGCCCTGGTTGCCATGGTTACTTAGCAATAGTACAACAGTAGAAGATTCATACTTACCTGCTTGCTGCTGCGATGTCTGTGTCCGGCCGGGAGCTCCTCCTACTGGTAAGTGAAAGGTCTGTGCGGCGCATTGCTAAAGAACTGTCACTTACCAGTAGGAGGAGCTCCCGGCCGTTCACAGACATCGCAGCAGCAAGCAGGTAAGTATGAATCTTCTACTGTTGAGACCGCACACTGCCACCAATGTTATAGAGGGGGGGGGGGGGGGGGGGGGGGGGGGGTCTGCCCCCTGCTGCCTGGCAGCCCTGATCTCTTACAGGGGAATATGATAGTACAATTAACCCCCTTTAGGTGCCGCACCTGAAGGGGCTAATTGTGCCATCATATCCCCCTGTAAGAGATCGGGTGGTGCCAGGCAGCAGGGGGCAGTCTTGTACAAATTTGCATTGGGAACGCTTCTGTGTTAGAATATACTGTCGGAAATGAGTTTTCACGAAGTGAAAACTTAGATCAGAAAAAGCTTTTATGCAGACGGATCTTCAGATCCGTCTGTATGAAAGCAACCTACGGCCACGGACACGGATGCCAATCTTGTGTGCATCCGTGTTCTTTCACTGACCCATTGACTTGAATGGGTCCGTGAACCGTTGTCCGTCAAAAAAATAGGACAGGTCATATTTTTTTGACGGACAGGATACACAGATCACGGCCTCGGCTGCAAAACGGTGCATTTTCCGATTTTTCCACGGACCCATTGAAAGTCAATGGGTCCGCGAAAAAAAACGGAAAACGGCACAACGGCCACGGATGCACACAACGGTCGTGTGCATGAGGCCTAAATTAGATCTTCAGTGATGCAATTTACATATAAACAAGCTTAAATGGGTTTTCCAAAAAACAGGTACTGATTACCTATTCTTAAGAAAAGTCATCAGAACTGACCGGTGGGGGTCTGACACCTGGGTCTTCCTCTGATCAGCTATTTTAAAAGACATGGATGCTCACAGTAGCGCCACAGCCTTTTAGCAGTGTTCCCTAGGCCATGTGATGTCATATTCATCAGTCACAGCCTAGGCCCAGCTCAGTCCTATTGAAGTGAAGGAGCCCGAGATGCGATACCAAGAACAGACTCTATACAATGCGTCTGTGCTTGGCAAGCATGGAGAAGGCTGTGGCACTCACAGGAGGGTCAGTGCTTTCTCAAACAGCTGACCGGTGGGGGTCCCGGGGGTCCAACTCTCACTGATCAAATACTGATGTCCCATCCAGAGGATAATGTCTTGGAAAACAGATACTTTGCAACTACAAATCTTCATAACTGAAATTGTTTTACTTGGCAGAATACACCAGATTGTAGTTCATAGGGCAGATCCTGCTGACATAAGACTGGTAAAGCAAGCAGCAAGGAATAGGACACCTTTTAACAGCATACCCACCTTGCTGAGATATTCAGGTATTGCACTCAGTAGTATTACCGATTTGTGTAGACAGCAGATGGTACAGAAGGTTGTCGGTTGCTAGTTTAAAAAGAGATAGTGAGAAAATGATCTACTGAGCTAAGAAAGACGACTCCCGCTACACAATGCGAATGCAGAGTGTGGCGCTGAGAATAAAACAAAGACTAATAGCAGCGTTGGGAAGTGCTCTTGTGTAGCTGTTGAGTAGGCACAAACTTCTTGTTTCAGATCAAGTGTTGTGTCTTCAGCGCAAGTTCTCTTCTTTGGTCTTGTAGGTTACTATTGTGGCAGATGTTCCTTGACTGATCTGAACTTGAAGCAGCAGTTTCAGGTGGTAGTTTCTGTTCTGTTACACTTCATACTGAAAGACAAACCAGCACTATGATGAATGAAAAAGACCAACATCCGTAGACACAGCAGGCTAGTTACACATACTGGGCAATACAAGAGCGTAAGACAGCAAACACTAGGCATCACCTCAGTCAGGCTTCAGTTTACAACTTACCGTATTCTTCTCCCTATAAGACGCAAAGCAAGTGTGTGTCTTATGGCGTGAATACTAATGAGCACTTCCATTAAGAAATACGGAGTGCTTCCGTGGGGGTTCTGATACGTACGTACATATACATATATACACACACACACTAAAATATATAACTTGTTCCATCTTTTTGCGGAACGGACGGATCGCGGACCCATTCAAGTTAAAGGGGTTAGCCCATCTTAGACAATGGGGGCATATCGCAAGGATATGCCCCCATTGTCTGATTGTAGGTGCGGGTCCCAGAGGTGGGACCCACACCTACAACGAGAACAGAGCCGGGGAGAGTTGTGGCTGGATGACCCCAGGTTTCCCAGGGTCCGACCACCACCAGGCACAGCTCCCCGACTCTCCCATTGAAGTGAATGGGAGCGCATCGCACATGCGCGGCCAACGATCCCATTAATTTCTATGGGGCCGACGGAAATAGCCGAGCCAGCGCTCAGCTATTTTCGGCGGCTCCATAGAAATGAACGGAGGGCGGCGGTGCATGCGCAGTGCGCCCTCCTCCACTTTCTCTGCTCCGTTCTCCTTATAGGTGCGGGTCCTAGCGGCGGGACCCGCACCTATCAGACAATGGGGGCATATCCTTGCGATATGCCCCCATTGTCTAAGATGGGATAACCCCTTTAAATGGGTCTGCATCCTTGCTGGCCGTGCTAATTGCAGTCCCCAATAAACTGAACCAATACGTTTATGTGCAAGAGGCCTTAGGCTACTTCCACACTAGCATTTTTGGAGGATCCGGCAGGGTTTAGCAAAAACGCTTCCGTTAACTGATAATACAACCACCTGCATCCATTATGAACGGATGCAGTTGTATTATCTTTAATATAGCTAAGATGGATCCATCATGAACTCCTTTGAAAGTCAATAAAGTACAGATCAGTTTTCTACTGTGTCAGAGAAAATTGATCCGTCCCCACTGACTTGCATTGTGGATCATGGCGGATGCGTCTTGCTCCACATCCAAGGACGGAAAGCAAATTGCAGCATGAGAACGGAACGCATTTGAAGCATTCCGTTCAGTCACGTTTTGTCCCTATTGACAATAAATGGGACAAAACTGTTAGTTTGGCGAGTCTGCTTTATTATATTGTTCTGTTTGGAATCGTGTCCTTTATCATCTTGGGGCACGTGCGTACATATGCGTTATTGGTCATTGTGATGCAATTACTGTTCATGTTCACTGTTTCATCGCGATATTGTTTTACTCAGCATCTTTTCTATGTTGTATTCAACTAGTGCGGTCTGCTGCTTTTTTCAGTCACTTCCTCCTTTTCTTAAAGGCATGATGAACGGCGGTGATCGGAAATACACATGACATACTGGTACGTCATGTGACCCTAAGAGGTTAAAGGACCTTAAGGAGCAACTACACTTAAGACCACTTTGGCAAAAGACATTTATGTAGAGAAAGTAAATATCAGGCACTTACTAATGTAGTGCGATTCTCCATATTGTCTCCTTTGCCAACTTGATTAATTTTCCTTCACATTATACACTGCTAGTTTCCATGGTTACAACCGCCTAGCAATCCATCAGTGGTGGTTGTGCTTGCACACTATAGGAAAAAGGTGGCTGGGACAATGGAAGTGCATATAGAGTACTTCTTCCTATGGTGTGCAAATACGACCACCACTGCTGGATTGCAGGGTGGTCATAACCATGGATACGAGCTGTGTATAATGTGATGGAAAAATGAATCCAGCCAGCAGACAAAAGATACATTAGTAAGTGGTTTGTATTAACTTTCTCTACATAATAACAGGGCTGTATCGCTTCGAATGGCATTTAAGCTTTTGACAAAATGTCCTAAAAGCCCTAATACGTTTTGTAATATACTTAGTTTTTTTTAATAGAGATAAGCGCGCGCGCGCCCCCCCTCCCCCGCGGTGTACAGAGTACACATTTTATGAATGGGGCTGTTAGGTACGGACAGGAGCACACATTGCGGCATGTGCTATGCCAGGATTGGCAGAGCAGGCTGCATGTCAGCTGTTAGCTTAGAAGAGAAGGCACAGGCAGGAGCCCACTGCGCTAATCCTGGCACAGCACATGGTTACAGGGTACATGTGCTATGCCAGGAGTTAGTAAACCTCAGGAGTGCTCTTGCCTGTACTCCATGCGCTGCAGCCCCATTCATAAACTGAACTCCGTACAACGCTGAGAAGTCAGGGGTGTACAGAAAAGCGATTTAAAAGCGCTTTAGGGAGGGGAGAACTTAAAAACCCATTAATAAAGTAAATTACAAAAAGTTATATTAGGGCACTTAGGAGATTTTACCAAACACTTTTTACTCTTTAATTAAATGAATAAATCACATTTAGCAATTAAAAGCTGCTGACAGAAGAATCTCCATGCGAAGATCACAGTATCCAGATTGGTTTGCATGTGATGGTTCACTCACTGGCTACTCCACATCTGCATTAATCTCTCCGGTTTTGAGATCCGGCAAAGGACGTCCAAATCGTTGGAAAACGCTTCAATTTTGTCCGCGTTCATTTGCAGTGGGGACAAAACTGAACAGAGTGCACCAGAATGCATTCCCATGCCGGATCCAACACCAAACCTATCGACTAACCAGTCACAGCTAGAAGAACCCAAATCCCTTTAAAGGGGTTCTGCAATTTGTTTTAACTGATTATCCTCTGGATAGAGGATCAGGATCTGATCGGCAGGGGTCAGACACCTGAGCCCCCACCGACCAGCTGTTTGAGAAGGCAGCGGCATGTTTACTGTTTACCGCAGGCCCAGTGATGTCACTACTAGTATCACTGGCCTGGGCGCGGCTAAGCTCTGTTCACTTGAATGGACTTTAGCCGCGCCCAGGCCAGTTGATACTAGTCGTGACGTCACTGGGCAAGCGGTAAACAGTGAGAAGGCCGCAACGCTGCCTTCTCAAACAGCTGATCAAATTTTTATTCTTTGCCCTGCTAGAAAGGCACGTGATTTAATCTATAGTGAAGGTAATCCAATCAGTGACCGTGGGTGAGCTATCCACTCCCTTCTGATCCTCAGCTGTGTCATGTGACCAGCAATCAGACTTTCCAAATAACACTGCTTCTTATGTGTGGACTGGAAGTCAGTTTCTCTATGTACTTCTATGGAGCCTCAATCTCATAGGAATTAATGGAGAAGTAACTGACTTCCTGTCCTGTGTCAGCAGGAGAGTGATTGCTGGTCACATGACACAGCTGAGGATCAGAAGGGAGGGATAACAAACAGGATTACCTTCACTACAGATTACATCATGTCAGAATAATATTTTTGCAGTTCTTTAAGTTTAAACCCCCAATGTCAAGGCTATAAGTTCTTTCGAGAACGCAGCCTCAGGATTCAGGCCTACCATGTGCATTCACAGACCATTGCAGGGGCTACATTTTTATTGTAAGGGGTTGGTTTAACACAACCTTTAGCAGATCACATCCAAACCAATTTAGTGAAACATGGCACCAGAGACAATACGCGGTCCTCTCTAGCACCAGGCGGCTGCAAGGAGCAATTTGACAATCTTATATGTGCTTTCATGGAGAAAAAAAATAAATAAAAATAAAAAATAAATCAGTTTTAGATCAGGTGTAAGCACACAAAAAAATCCAAGTCAAACAAAGGTGAATGGAGGAAGCACAAGATGGCCCACAAGTGATGCACGCCTCTAACAGCTGCTCCTCCATCTGCAAGCATTCCTGTGCGCTTGTTCTAGATGTCCCCTCTAGTGACTATTAATAGGCCGCTAAGTCGGAGCATTGTGCGCGGCAGCTGTATGTTCTACCCGCTTTATTCCGGGAATGTGGTGTACGGTACTGACGAGACTGCTGATACCTCAGAACTGCCATTCCTCCACTTCTAGAATGAGAGGTTAGGGGTGGAGAGGAATCACCACCACCATAAACTACACAAGGTCACTTCTAGTGTCTGTCTACCGTACCCAAAACCAGGGGCCCCTAACAAGACGCTCTCCATAATATTAGTGAATTACCTGTACATCTAAAAACGCCTAAGCTCTCTGAACTGCACCACTACTCGTGCCCCACATGTCACCAGACCCCAAACCAAGTGTACTACAGGGGCCGGAGTAAGCCGACGCCCGACATCTGTCCGAGTGCAAAAAATGATGGGGCATACTGACAAGCAACATGTCTGAACCTTCTCCCTCCTGCAAGACATCAGCGCAGAGTATGGAGGTTCCCCATACACAGACTGTTGTGTATGGGGAAAACTGAAAAAAAAACTGTACGACCAACTTTCCATGGGATTGGGCATGTTGGATTTTTATCATTGACTGGCCAGTCAGAGGAGCGGTGCGTTCTCTCCCAACAGACGGCACATGTGTGTGCAGAGCAATCAAGCAAGGCAACTTCTGCTAATCGCCATGCCATCCCTCTGTACCTATGAATAAGCAGGAGCGCCCCAGACATACAATGAACAGGTTCACTACACAAGCAGTTGAAAGGGCAAACCAAGGGCTGACATCACATAAGCATCCGGTCTATTGAGTTTAGGGGGGGTAGGCTACTGCAAGAGGATTGGGTATATGGGTCAGTTCCCAACTAATCCATTGGCAAAGTCTAAAGCTGTGATGTTAGCCTACAGAAATGAAAGGAGCACGCTGGGAGTGATAGTGTCACCACAGCTGGAGTGCCAGAGGTTAGCCATCACTGCTCTAGACATGGGCCCTCAGCAATCACTGTACATAATCAGACACATACAGCTCATTACTGGCAGAGGATGCCAGCCGGTGTACAAGCGCCTTGGTCTGAGGGAGCGAGGACAAGCCCATCCATCACGTCGCCCTTGTAAACAGCTACATCAAGGGTTCCTCTAGGCCAGAGGATTGCGACACGCAGCTGAGGGAAAACAAGCACACTGCATTTCACAAACCACGGCGCCGCTAGGCCTTCTGGGACACGTAGTGCCAGCGCGGTGGCCGCGAAAAGCAGGAGGCAGTGCAGGACTACAGCTCCCATCTGCCCCCGCGCCGATCACCAGGAGACAGTCACTTCGCACCCTGCCTGCCAGCTGCAGACTAGCCGCTCCACCCGCCTCCTGATTGGACGCCCAGACACCCAACTCCCCACCCCCACCCCGCATCGTGAAGCTCTTTGTCCACCCGGCAGGCATCGCTGCGAGAGGCGGACGGGCTGTACCCCAGCACCGGGCCATGGTTTCCATGAGCTCAGGACGTTACCTCTGGCCGGCACTCGTGACAGTGAGCACAGCGCAGACACGAGGCCAACCCCGTATTGCAGCGCTGACGGGGCACGACGTGACAAAGCAGCTCTCCCAACACACAACCCCGGGCTAACGGCAACACCGGCCACTCTAAGCACGTCCAGCCCCCCGCCCGCACCACGCAGAAGCCAACCCCGACATTTCCTGCCCCCCCAAACCCAGAATAAAAGGCAAACTCACCCCAACAGCTCACAGCACTATCACCAGCGCCGCCATAAGCAGCACGGCACATTACGTAGGAATAAAACACAGCCTTCTCGCGAGAACTTGTATTGCCACGGGAGGAGGTGGCAAAACGGCACATGCGCAGTCTCAAATATAGAATGCGGCGCTGGCTGTGGCCCCGCGCTTGCGCAATGGACGCTTTTCAGGCGCGCTGGGGTGATGTCATCGTATTGGCTCGAAATCAGTTTTTACCTTTGTGCTAAAAGTAATGGACGACTTCTGTGCGCTTTATTACTACCTGCGGTTTTGTTAGCGCGGACATACTTCTCAACTTGATTAGAGAAGAGACTTACTATATGATTTTGGTTCCTAACATTTAGGCTACATTCACACCATAGTAAAAAAAAAAAAGTGATATACTGTTAGTTTTTTGATGGCCATTTTGCATCAATGTGTGTATCCATGTTCTGTATATTTAACGATTTTAACGACTGCTTTGCGTTGCTATTTAACAGTCCTTAAAAATGGCAGAGCTTCATAGTTTTCTTTTTATATCCCACCCCCTGCAGTGCCATCAGTAGGGATGAGCGAATCCACTTTAGATGAAACATCCAAAGTTGATTCGCATAAAACTTTGTTTCAATACTGTACGGAGCGAGCGTTCCGTACAGTATTAGAATGTATTAGCTCTGATGAGCCAAAGTTATTAATTTGCATAATAACTTCAGAAATTGATTTATAGTGTAAAAAAAACATTTCCCGAACCCGGGTTCGGTTCCAAGGTACCACTTCGGCTCACCAGAGCCAATACATTCTAATACTGTACGGAGCTTTTTCTCCGTACAGTATTGAAACAAAGTTTTATGCAAATCGACTTCAGATGTTTCATCCAAAGTCGATTCGCTCATCCCTAGCCATCAGTATATATATAAAAATCTCCCCATCAATCTGCATGTAATACTCTATAATGAGACAGCAAAGCAAAATTTTAGAAATGTTTGCAAATGTATTACAAAGGAAAAAGTTAAATTTTGCAGAGACATAAGTATTGAGATCCTTTGTGATGACATATGAAATTTAGCTCTGGGGGCTTCTCATTTTCCTTCATCATCTTTGAGATGTTTCTACACCTTGGCATGCTAGGCATGTATACCTGAGTTAGGGCTCGTTCACACGAACATGCCTGTGCTGTGGACCGCAAATTGCAGTCCGCAATGCACGGGCACCGTCCGTGGGGCAGCCGCATGGGAATTGTGGACCCATTCACTTGAATGGGTCTGCGATCCCTCCGTTCCGCAAAAAGATAGAGCATGTTCTATCTTTTTGTGGTGCAGAGGAATGGAACCCCAGAAAGCACTCCGTAGTGTTCCGTTCCGCATCTCCGGATTTGCGGACTTATTGAAGTAAATGGGTCCTCATCCATGATGCGGAATGCACAGGGAACAATGCCTGTGTATTGCGGATCCGCAAATGCGGTCCTCAATACGGCAAAGGGCAGCACACGTTCATGTGAACGAGCCCTTAGTCTGTCAATGATTGTCAAAAGATTTGTAATTACCTTATAATTACAGCTTTCATTAATGTCCTCTGTCCCATTCCATTGCTCCCTTAAAAGACCGTTACTAGGGCTTGTCTGTCTTCCTTTTAGTATAAACAGAAGACAGAGGGGCGGTCCTTCACACTGCATGCCTGCATTAGGCTTCAGAGTGAGGAGGCGTGTCTCTCAGTAATCCAATCTGATTGGCTGGCAGGGAGCTGCTGGCTACAGCAAGTGTGTATGTGAAGTGAGGGAAATCAGTGTTGGCCTCAGAACTGTCAGAGGAGCCATCTTGAGAAGTCCTCATATTGTAAATGTTTAAACAGCCGTAACTAAGGGAAAAACTCAAAGAAAACAGTGGTATGTGAATAAACTAAAGATTGCTATATGCATAATGCTGCTGCAGCATTATATTTTTTTTTATGAAAACATGACAGTTACACTTTAAAGTGGCCCTGGAAAAAAATAAACATGGCCACATAATGTAGGTAGGTCTAAATGGAAAGATATATATACACACACACTTAACATATACCTCATGCACAATATATTACTTTGGCAGCAGTCCACCATTACAATCACCAGAGCAGCTGGGGGCCTACATGGACAGTTGAGGCAAATGGGGGGCTGTGGGCAGCAGCTGGCAGGTCAGGAGCAGTGACTGACGCAGCCAGGCAGGATCCCCTCTCAGCAGGAGAGTCTCCATGGAACAGGACACAGGAGGGAGGCAGACTTCAACCTAGCAGTTGCAATGGAGTAAGCCACAGCACTTGTCTGTGTGTGTTAGGTGGCATCAGTGTGACGTCCTCTGTCATGTGACATTCCTGATGCTGAGAGCGTCAGGTCCTTAGCCTGCAGCTGGTTTTAAATACTGTATACTTCTCTTCCATTCCAGGTCTTTACAGTATTAAATTCTGTCCCCTTTTTTTTACCTTATAGAGATGCAGACATGCACGGCTAGATCGCAGCTAGCATGTCCACAATATACCTGTCCCATATCTCTGAGTGGTTTTATTGAGTGTAAAAAATGATTTTATATATATGTAAATCAGCCTGGTAAGGAGCCCAAGGGGCTGCACTAACCGTTCTGTAGCCCAGCCACGCGCCCTTGTGAAGGAGCCCAGCACCCGCCTGTATCCAGGAATCTCCTCCTTCCTCACAAAGTCAGATCAGACCCATGCTGTATGCGCTGGCATCTGTGAAAACATATTAGGTATTGCCGCGTCCGTATCGACCAGCTCTATAGAAATATCACATGACCTAACCCTTCAAGTGAATACTGTCAAAAAAATAAAATAAAAACTGTGCTAAAAAAAAAAACATTTTTTTTGTCACCTTACATCACTAAAAGTGCAACACCAAGCAATCAAAAAGATGTATGCCCGCCAAAATAGTACCAATCTAACCAACATCCTCATCCCACAAAAAAATGAGCCCCTACCTAAGACAATCGCCCAAAAAAATAAAATAAAATGTCTCTCAGACTATGGAGACACTAAAACATAATTTTTTTTGCTTCAAAAATGCTTTTATTGTGTTAAATGTAAAAAATAAATAAAAAAAAGTAGACATATTAGGTATCGCCACGTTTGTAATAACCTGCTCTACCACATGACCT
Organism: Bufo gargarizans; assembly: GCF_014858855.1. Classification (NCBI taxonomy): domain Eukaryota; kingdom Metazoa; phylum Chordata; class Amphibia; order Anura; family Bufonidae; genus Bufo; species Bufo gargarizans. The sequence goes on along the minus strand of NC_058082.1, from coordinate 427,815,620 downwards.
AACCCCTCAGGTTAACGCCGTAAAAAAGATAAAATAAAAACGGTGTCAAAAAAGCCATTTATTGTCATCTTACATCACAAAAAGTGTAATAGCAAGAAATCAAAAAGTCATATGTATCCCAAAATAGTGCCCTTCAAACTGTTATCTCATCTCACAAAAAATGAGAGCCTACCTAAGAAAATTGCCCAAAAAATAAAAAAAAATATGGCTCTCAGATAATGGAAATAAAAAAATATAGTAAGCAGCACTACACACCCCACTGTGGGGTAAATCATATAAAAAAATTCAGGTACCAGATATAGTGGTCCAGGATGGTGCCAGTGGAAGGAGATCCACGCTACGGGTTCCTTGGAATAGTAGAATATATACATTTCCACAGCACTCTTCAGTTTGTGCAAAAATCTGGTTCTTTTATTCAGTCAGCAGCATACAATTGCAAAGTAAAATCAGTTTTGAATAACTTGAGGGGTGTAGTTTCCAAAATGGGGTCACTTATTTGGAGTTTCTATTCTAGGGGCGCATCAGCGGGGTCTTCAAATGTGACATGGCAACTTAAAATTATCCCAGTGAAATCTGCCTTCTAAAAAACATATGATGTTCCTTTCCTTCTGCACCCTGCCGTGTGCCCGTACAGCAGTTTACGACCACATATGGGGTATTTCTGTAAACTACAGAATCAGGGCCATAAATGTTGAGTTTTGTTTGGCTGTTAACCCTTGCTTCTGTTACTGAAAAAATGGATTAAAATGGGAAATCTGCCCAAAAAGTGAAATTCAGAAATTTCATCTACATTTTCCTATTAATTATTGTGGAACACCTAAAGGGTTAAGAAAGTTTGTAAAATCCGTTTTGAATAGCTTAAGTGGTCTAGTTTCTAAAATGGGACCAATTATGGATGTTTTTTATTATGTAAGCCTCACAAAGTGACTTCAGATCTGAACTTGTCCTTAAAAAGTGGGTTTAGGAAATTTACAGAAAAATTTCAAGATTTGCTTCTAAACTTCTAACGTCCCAAAAAAGAAAATGTAATTTACAAAATGATTCAAACATGAAGTACACATATGGGAAATGTAAAGTAATAACTATTTTAGGAGGTATCACTATCTGTTGTAAAAGCAGAGACATTGAAAATGATGAATGTTTCCAAATTTTTAGTAAATTTGGTATTTTTTTTATCAATAAAAATGATGTATTTTGACTCATATTTACCACTGTCATGAAGTACAATATGTGACGAGAAAACAGTCTCAGAATGGTCTGGATAAGTAAAAGTTTTTAAAGTTATCACCATATAAAGTGACACATGTTTGATTTGCAAAAAATGGCCTGGTCCTTAAGGTGAAAAATGGCAGGGTCCTGAAGGGGTTAAAATAATAGCACATTTTAAGTTTTTTAAACACAGTAAAGAGAGTGAGGAGGGCAATGGTGGATCAGGCTTCCCACTGTGCATAGGCGCACCGGGAATGTTACTGGGGGTAGGTGGGGTGTGTGGCCAGTCCACCCCTACCACCTGTGGTAAATTAAATTCATAAGACATGATTTGTCACAGCTGATAATGCATAGCAGAGCAAAAACCAAGCCTTCAGGAGGAAAGAACTGCATGTAGAGCTCAGAGACAAGATTGTGAAGAGGTTCAGATCTGGGGAAGGGTGCAAAGAATATTCCTCTGCACTGAAAGTTCCCAAGAGCATAGTGGCCTCCATTAGTGAATTACCTGTTCATGGTCAGTACATCTAGAAATGCCTAAGCTCTATGAACTGCACTGCTACTCGTGTCCCTCAGTCTTGGGCTGACCATACACACATTTCTCCTGAGTCCGATCCAAGTGTACTACAGGGACAGGAGTAAGCCGACTCCAGACATCTGTCCGAGTGCAAAATGATGGGGCATACTGACAACCAACATGTCTGAACCTCCCTCCTACACGACATCAGTGCAGAGTATGGAGGTTCCCCATACACAAAAAATGTAAAAAACACAAAAACAAAAAAGTGTACGGCCAACTTTCTACAGTTCGCAAATATTCCTCAACTGGGCAAACAACCCTTCTGAAATGGAGAGAGTATGTTTATGGCCGCTGACTACAGACTGCTGTAAAATGCAGACTGGCCATACTTTGTGGGGAAAGGGCATTTCACATTTTGACTTTGCTAAAGCTTATTTCTAGACAAGTCTAAAAATGGAGGAAAACGAAAAAGACTGTATTGTGCCCGATCCTCCTCAAAATGCATGAATTCACAGGCATTGCCTTTCATTTGTTGTGCCCCTACAGGGGACACAGTCATCTACTTGGGCAGCCTAAAGGAACCCATATACAAAAGATTTAAGTTAGACCAGCCACGCCGACAGAAGATGGTCAGGGAAGAACGATTGGGCATGTTGGATTTTTATCATGCCTAATCCTTGTTCTTGTAGGAGACCGGCCACAGTCAGAGGAGCTGTGCAGCGGTGTGTTCTTCTATCCCTACAGACGGCATATATGCACTTAGCTGAGCCTAGCATGTGTATGGGAGAAGGGAGGAGGGGGGGGGGGGCTGCGGATTAGCCTTCAGTCGACCAGGTACCTAAATTTTATTGGTCACTTTAGAGCAGCAGATGCATCAAGGAGGATGTCTTCTGCTAATTGCCGTGCCATTCCTCTGGAGGGAGGCAGACTTCAACCTAGCAGTTGCAATGGAGTAAGCTACAGCACTTGTGTGTGTGTGTTAGGTGGCATCAGTGTGACGTCCTCTGATATGTGACATTCCTGATGCTGGGAACAACAGGTCCTTAGCCTGCAGCTGGTTTTAAATGCTGTACACTTCTCTTCCATTCCAGGTCTTTACACTATTAATAATATATGTTGCGGTGCTTGTACAGCAGACCTGATATCAAGTGCAAAAAGACATGGAAGGCAGCCCTTAAAACAATAGTATGTTTTAAGTATTTAAAACAGAGAAGAGGGAGTGAGGAGGGCAATGGTGGATCAGGCTGCCCACTGTGCATTGGCCCACCAGGAATTTTCCTGGGGAGGGGGCGGGCGTCTATGGCCAGTTCACCCCTTCCACGTGTGGTAAATTCAATTGATAAGACGTGATTTGTCACTAGAGATGGCCTTGCGGTTAGCCCAGTGGTCGTTTTGCGGCAAACTTTGGTCGTTCGCGGTTCGCCGAACAGGCGAACATATGGCGATGTCCGCCGGCACCATATTCTTTGCATTGTGCAGTACTTTGGCCCATGACACATCCATCAGGTGGGACAGGACAGCCAATTGAGACATTTCAGCACATGGACATACCCCCTACCTTATAAATAAACCCGATCTGGCAGCCATTTTACATTCATTTTTTTGCCTGTGTAGGGAAAGGTTGCTGTGTGGAGCAGGGACAGGCTATTCAGGGACACCAAACACTAGCTAATAGGGCCACAAAAGTCCTTTTAAGGACTGGTATAAGTGTGCTATCGATAGGTGTGACATACAGGGGGTGTGATATAGTTATAATATACTTTCTAACATAGAAAATATATTATAGCGCATTTGTATTGTGCAGCAGTTGTGTGCTGTTCTGCTGCGATACTGCAGCTATACAGAGGGGAAAACGCTACTAAGTAATTGCAACAGGTGTGATATACCTGTTGCCCCCCCAAAAAAACTGATAGAGGGACGTAATATACTTATAATATACCTTCTAACATAGAAAGTATATTATAGTAATTGCTGATATTTATGGTAAAGAATCTCTTGAAAAACAATATATGAGTAAGATAGCAATGCATTCTCACATATAGAAGACAATAACATGAAAACAAAACATCAAAAAGCAGTATTTTCAATTGGACTTAATAACATATATCAAACTGCAAACATAGTGAAAAAAAGCATCTTCATGAAAAAAAAACACATCCTTATACAAAAAAGCCGCATTGAAATCGCAAGTAGTCCAGAACATTGTAAAAAAGCAGATCCAGACCGGCTTTTGGTATGCAACTCAAATCCAGAACGGATTTTGAGAAAGACTTGAAACCAGTATAAAAGATGATGATTTAGAGAATTGGGGTATGCCACTGAGGAAGGGGACAGCATCTCCCCGAAACGCGTCTGGCGTAGGACCTTGAAAAATACCCTGCTTCTATAAAACTTAAGTGCACTGAGAAGAAAAGGAAATATCTCTATCCTATTTAAAAAGACTGGAAAAACGTCATGCACCTGCGCCTGAAAGGGACGTGGTCTCTATACCGAAACGGACTCTGCAGCCGGGACGCCGGCGTGTTATGTGGAGGACGGACTCATTCTCAAGCTCCCGCAAGTCATAGGCAAAGGTAAGCCCACATAGTGGGTAAAGTTTCCTTGACGGAACATACAGCAACAACGGGGAAAATAACGAACTATAATACTATCAAGGACTCTCGCTATAGCGATTTAACCTGGATGTCAATACAGAAATTCTCTAAAGATTGACACAGGAGAGACTGGTTACATTTGTAATGAATTTCTTGCGGACATAAAAGGAGATTGGTTATTGTTCACAAGGAAGATCAACCATAGCAGAAATTTGTTACATAGAGAACATTATTTCTAAGTACATCAACGATTCCAAACAGGAGATTTAAGCGGCAATACCATTTAGGACCATTTATCACTATAAGCGAAATTATATATATTTTTTAAGCATGTGAATACAAACTTGGTGAAATATTATTGTATGCAACAGGGACTGATTGCCTTATTCATCCCACCTAACACAAAACTTCAATTCCAGGACTAATTGGCCCTGTGACATTAAGTGGGGATTGTATTGGGTTATCAGCCCCAGTTCCACGAAGTAACATAGGAATTGGATTACTTCCTATTACAACTCCGATTTTTCCGATTGTATTATTATTTTTTTATATAGCATTTATCTATTTTATATTGCATTTGTATTTTTAATGAAATCTTAATAATAAATTGTGTCCTATTTACCTCCATATACGAGTGCCCATCCACATATTTTTTCTATGTTTTTAATCCTATTGTATATTTTTAGTTCTTTTAAACATATGTATTTGACATGTATTTGTACTGGCCTGCAGTAAAATTAATATGACCGTCTAATATACCTCCAGCCACATAATCACTTGATGTTTTCTGTACGGTGAATGCCTAATGTTCGGGGCCTGTACTCCAATGACCTGCAGTAAAATTGATATTCAATGACCGTCTAATATACCTCCAACCACATAATCACTTATTTTCTGTATGGTGAATGCATAATTTTTGGGGCCTATAATCTAACTGGCCAATAGTACAATTGTTATACGGTGACCGCCTAATGTACCTCCAGCCACATTATTAATTGTTCTTTTCTGTACGGTGAATTAATAATTCAGAGACCACAGGCTGCTGGTCCAAGTGGTGGTGGTTACCAGTCCTGTCTTGAACCTAAAGTTGCCCTCCGGGACAGATTCTTTGGGGGATGTGATAATTTCATTTTGTTTAGGGAGGCTTGCAAACTGTATTTTAGGCTGTGCCCACACTCATCTGGGGATGAGAAACAGTGAGTCGGTGTGGGTATTTTCTAGCTTAAAGGGGATGCGCAGTCATGGGATTTTTCTCTGCCGACCGGATCTCAGTCTCTCCAGTCGGTAGATGAATTTTTCGAAGCTTTGGGTCTTATCTATGATGATCTGGATCGGACCTCTCTAGCCGAAACCAAGCTGCGCAGCCTTCGTCAGGGTGATCGTTCCGCTGAGATTTATTGCTCTTGAGTTTAGGAGGTGGGCTACGGAAACGGAGTGGAATGATCCTACCCTCCGTAGCCAGTTTTGTCAGGTATAGAACTAATTTTTGCCCCAACTATACGAATCTATGTTCATTAGCTAGTCACTGTCATAAGTAGGACTATGGTATAACTAAAAAGTAAATACCTATAAATTACTACCAGACTGCTTATAAATCAATATCAATTTATTACATGATTGCAAAAACATATATAACATACATAATTAAAAAGGGGTACAAGTGCAGAAAAATGGCGGCATCATCTAAAGGAATGACACAGCGGATGCAGAGTTCATATATATGTCCATAGACACAAAAACATAAATTCACAATAAAGTGCAAGTGCAATTATATCACATAACAATCAAATGGACAAAGAACAGTTACCCATGCTGTGCTCCCTCCATTTCGGCGAACCTTCGTCTGGGGGTCTTTTTATGAAACCCCAGTGTCTCTGTAAGCTGCTGTGTCTCTGGCTATACGCATGGATAAACATCTGAGAGAAGGATCTAGGGGCCCCCACTCGTAGGACGTACTATCACATGATGTATCGTCCTCCTCTGATACTATGGGTGAAGCTACTCCTGGGTTTATGTCTGGGGACGAACCCATGCAATTAGGGGGAGCTACTCCTGGATCCGCTTGTAAGCATACTGGTAATAGGAGGGGAGTGTGCTTTTTCTGGGGGCAAAAGGGAAATTTTATCAGTGTATGTCCATGCATTCAATGGCAAAAAGAAAAAAGAGGGACATGTAATTCCTATTGGACTCTTGGAGGGGTGAGACGAGAGTCAGAAATTGTGCATTTGTCTTTTACTGGCAGTACCAGATTTCTCCTGGCTGCTGAGGTGGGGCTGGAGTCAAAAACTGTGGGGATGAGGTGTTTATCGACAGCGGGGTCGGGGTGAATCTGATTAATGCTCAGTTCATCCATATGCACGGGTTGTCACTGAGTGCATTATAAAAAAAAACATTTCTGTTTTTGCTATTGATTCTGCCCCTCTAGCTCAGAAGTATTTATCTCAAGTGGTGCATGATATCAGATGAAGAGTGGGTGACTTTCATCAAGAATTTATCTTGTGTTTTGTGTTGGAGGGTCTCCCTGCACTGGTGGTTCTGGATTTACCGTGGTTAAGCAAGCACGATCCAACTATCAATTGGCAAGCTAGACAGATTCTGGATTGGGGTGATTTTTGCATTGACAATTGTCTGAATACATCTTTTTCTGTTTTAACTACTAAGACATTACCCTGTTTTATATCTGATTTTGCCGACGTGTTTTCTGAGCGTGAATGCCAGGATTTACCTCTGCATCGGGAATGTGATTGTTCTATCAATCTTATTCCCAGAGCAAAATTGCCCAAATCTAGGTTGTATAAGTTTTCAGAACCTAAAAGACTGGCCATGAGAGAGTATATTACCGAGAGTTTGGCTAAAGGACACATAAGACCTTCCAAGTCTCCAGTGACAACAGGGTTCTTATTTGTAAAAAAAAAAAAAGGACGGAGGTCCATGAACTCAATCAGATTACTGTCCGTGATCCTTACTCACTGTTCGTGATCTTCCTTTGATTCCCGATTTGTTTAACCAGATTATTAGTGCCAAGATGTTCTCCAAGTTGGACTTAAAGGGAACCTGTCACCTCTACTATGCTACCCTCACTGAGCATTTCCAAATGTTCATTGTGTTACCCTAAACATATAAATTACACTTTTCATTTCATTTGCAGACAAATTCAATAAGTATTATGCATTTTTGTACTTACCGCCTTTTATGCAAATTAACATAAGAGTCATATCTTACTTGTGTGACCAGAGAAGAGTCATATTTTCAAGCTCTGACTCATCTCAGGTTAATTTGCATATGTATCAAATTGTTTTTTTTGCACAATAAAAGCACACAGAGCTATGGGGACTGGGTATTAGGGATGTGCTAGTGGCCATCTAGAAACCCATGTCCTCAGCTCTATACACAAAATCCAGATGACAGGTTCCCTTTAAGGGGGGGGGGGGCATATAATCTGGTTAAGATCAAGGAAGGAGATGCATGGAAGACGGATTTTGATACTCCTGAGGGGCACTTTGAGAACCTGGTTATGCCTTTCAGGTTGACCAATGCTCCTGCTGTTTTCCAGCATTTTGTAAATTATATTTTTCACCACCTTGTGGGGAGGTTTGTAGTCGTGTATTTGGATGACATTCTAATTTATTCTCCAGACGTGGAGACACATCAGGATCACGATAGACAGGTGTTACAGATCCTAAATGCATATCCCCTGCATAAGTGACAGGGAAATAAATCTAGTTAATCCATTTGTTAGTTCGGTGGGTGACATATACCTATTGTTGTGTGAGGTATACCTGCACTGCATACGTGACAGGGAAATAAATCTAGTTAATCCATATGTTAATTTGGTGGGTGACATACAGTACAGACCAAAAGTTTGAACACTCCTTCTCATTCAAAGAGTTTTCTTTATTTTCATGACTATGAAAATTGTAGATTCACACTGAAGGCATCAAAACTATGAATTAACACATGTGGAATTATATACATAACAAAAAAGTGTGAAATATGTCATATTCTAGTTTCTTCAAAGTAGCCACCTTTTGCTTTGATTACTGCTTTGCACACTCTTGGCATTCTCTTGATGAGCTTCAAGAGGTAGTCACCTGAAATTGTCTTCCAACAGTCTTGAAGGAGTTCCCAGAGATGCTTAGCACTTGTTGGCCCTTTTGCCTTCACTCTGCGGTCCAGCTCACCCCAAACCATCTCGATTGGGTTCAAGTCCGGTGACTGTGGAGGCCAGGTCATCTGGCGCAGCACCCCATCACTCTCCTTCATGGTCAAATAGCCCTTACACAGCTTGGAGGTGTGTTTGGGGTCATTGTCCTGTTGAAAAATAAATGATGGTCCAACTAAACGCAAACCGGATGGAATAGCATGCCGCTGCAAGATGCTGTGGTAGCCATGCTGGTTCAGTATGCCTTCAATTTTTAATAAATCCCCAACAGTGTCACCAGCAAAGCACCCCCACACCATCACACCTCCTCCTCCATGCTTCACGGTGGGAACCAGGCATGTAGAGTCCATCCGTTCACCTTTTCTGCGTCGCACAAAGACACGGTGGTTGGAACCAAAGATCTCAAATTTGGACTCATCAGACCAAAGCACAGATTTCCACTGGTCTAATGTCCATTGCTTGTGTTCTTTAGCCCAAACAAGTCTCTTCTGCTTGTTGCCTGTCCTTAGCAGCGGTTTCCTAGCAGATATTCTACCATGAAGGCCTGATTCACACAGTCTCTTCTTAACAGTTGTTCTAGAGATGTGTCTGCTGCTAGATCTCTGTGTGGCATTGACCTGGTCTCTAATCTGAGCTGCTGTTAACCTGCGATTTCTGAGGCTGGTGACTCGGATGAACTTATCCTCTGCAGCAGAGGTGACTCTTGGTTTTCCTTTCCTGGGGTGGTCCGCATGTGAGCCAGTTTCTTTGTACCGCTTGATGGTTTTTGTGACTGCACTTAGGGATACTTTCAAAGTTTTCCCAATGTTTCGGACTGACTGACCTTCATTTCTTTAGGTAATGATGGCCACTCGTTTTTCTTTATTTAGTTGCTTTTTTCTTGCCATAATACAAATTCTAACAGTCTATTCAGTAGGACTATCAGCTGTGTATCCACCTGACTTCTACACAATGCAACTGATGGTCCCAACCTCATTTATAAGGCAAGAAATCCCACTTATTAAACCTGACAGGGCACACATGTGAAGTGAAAACCATTTCAGGTGACTACCTCTTGAAGCTCATCAAGAGAATGCCAAGAGTGTGCAAAGCAGTAATCAAAGTAAAAGGTGGCTACTTTGAAGAACCTAGAATATGACATATTTTCAGTTGTTTCACACTTTTTTCTTATGTATATAATTCCAAATGTGTTAATTCATAGTTTTGATGCCTTCAGTGTGAATCTACAATTTTCATAGTCATAAAAATAAAGAAAACTCTTTGAATGAGGTGTGTCCAAACTTTTGGTCTGTACTGTATACCCATTTTTTTGTGTGAGGTACATCTGCACTGCATACATGACAGGGAAATTAATATACAGTAGTTAATCTGGCTGTTACATCGGTGGGTGACATATACCCATTTTTTGTGAGAGGTACACCTGCACTGCATACGTGACAGGGAAATTAATATAGTTAATCCAGCTGTTACATCGGTGGGTGACATATACCCATTTTTTGTGTGAGGTACACCTACACTGCATACGTGACAGGGAAATAAATCTAGTTAATCCATATGTTAGTTCGGTGGGTGACATATATCCATTTTTTGTGTGAGGTACACTTGCACTGCATACGTGACAGGGAAATAAATCTAGTTAATCCATATGTTAGTTCGGTGGGTGACATATACTAATTGTTTGTGTGAGGTACACCTGCACTGCATATGTGACAGGGAAATTATTATAGTTAATCTAGCTGTTATATCAGTGGGTGACCTTAAAGAATCAGGAGAGCATCAAATAAGGGAAGTGGCCCTGGTCGTGGTGCTGCTGGTGTAGGTGGAGCTTCTGTTGCAGGGAGAGGACGTGGACGTGGTCGATCTGTGCCAGCTACACGCCCAAATGAAACACCTTCCTCAGGTGCACGTAGGCGACAGAACTTTAGGCGTTATTTTGTAGGCCCAAATACCGGTGTACGAATGGCGAGGTCAGAACAAGTAGAGGTGGTAGTAGATTGGGTGGCAGGACAGTGCCTCCAGTTCCTTCACATTGTCTCCCACCCGGTCCCCTGCTGAAAGCACAGAGTTGGCACCTGCAGCCCATGGGCATCTGTCTTACACCTCACCCCCTTGCAAATCAGGCACGCAGTCTGAGCCCCAAGTCATGCAGCAGTCTCTTATGCTTTTTGATGACTCTGCTGGCAGGGTTTCCATCGGCCATCCACCTAGCCCTGCCCCAGAAGTGGAAGAGATTGAGTGCACTGATGCCCAACCACATATGTTTCAGGATGTGGACATGGGAGGACCACCGCAGCACGTCTCTGATGATGACGAAACACAGGTGCCAACTGCTGCGGCTTTCTGCAGTGTGCAGACCGGCAAGGAGGGCAGGGGTGAGGATTGGGTGAAAGATGATGTGGAGGATGATGAGGTCCTAGACCACACATGAAATTAATGTCATGCGAGTGACGTGTGCAGTTCGGAGGAAGAGTTGTTGGTCACACAGCATCAGCCGCATAGCAAAAGAGGGAGCAGAGTGCAAAAGCAGAGTGGCCGTCCCCTAGCCAGTGCGCCTGCTACTGCCCACCGCACCCAGGGATTGAGCACACCAAAGCCAGCTCCAAGGAGTTCCCTGGCGTGGCTGTTCTTCAGACAATGTGCTGATGACATGACGCAAGTGGTTTGCACGCTGTGCAATCAGTGCCTGAAGCGAGGCATAAATGTTCTAAACCTGAGCACCACCTGCATGACCAGGCATCTAAATGCATAGCACGAGCTGCAGTGGAGTACACACCTCAAAAACCACAAAAGATCTCAGGCTCCTCCTGCTCCCTCTTCTGCTGCAGCCTCGGCCTCTTCCTCCCCCTCTGGAGTGACAGTGGCACCTGCCACCCTGCAAACAGAGGATGTGGCAGCAACACACACCGTCACCAAGCATCTCCACACTGTCCCATGGAAGCGTTCAGCTGTCCATCCCCCAAACACTGGAGGGAGAGAGTAAGTACCCCCCTACCCACCAGTGATCCCTGGCCCTGAATGCCAGCATTTCAAAATTCCTGGTGGAGACGGAGACTTTTAAAAACCTTATGGCGGTGGCTATCCCACAGTACATGGTTCCCAGCCGCCACTACTTTTCCAGGCGAGCCATCCCTGCCCTGCACAACCAAGTGGCAGACAAAATCTGGTGTGCACTGCGCAACGCCATCTGTGGCAAGGTCCACATAACCACCGATACGTGGACCAGTAAGCACAGGCAGGGACGTTATGACTCCCTAACTGCACACTGGCAAATGCAGTGGCTGCTGGGCCTGAGGCGGATAGCAGTTTGGCGCATGTCCTTCAGCCACCAAATATTGCAGGACGCTTATCATTGTCTCCTGTTGCCTCCTCCTCCTCCTTTACCACCTCCTCATCCAGTCAGAGTAACACTTGCACAACCAACTTCAGCATCGCCAGGGGGAAACGACAGCAGGCTGTTTTTAAACTCATCTGTTTTGGGGGAAAACCAGACACCGCGCAGGAGCTGTGGACGAGCATGGAACAACAGACCAATGAGTGGTTGGTGCCACTGAGCCTCAAGCTCATAGCAACTCTGGGCCTAGCTGGTTTGATGCACATCCCTTGCCTGGCGCATGTGCTGAATTTGGGTGGTGCAGAAATTACCCCGATATGTCAGAGCTGCTGCAGAAAGTGCGGGCCGTCTCTGCGCGCTTTCGGCATTCTCACCCTGCTGCTGCTCGCCAACTTCGGCCGTCCCACTCACCGCCTCATATGCGATGTACCCACAAGGTGGAACTCCACCTTGCACATGCTGGAGAGACTGTGCGATCACGGATGAGTCACACTGCGGAACAGCACCACTTCACCACCAACTAGTACTCCACCAACATGGCCAGTGCCGATGACGCCATCCTCAGCATTACTATCCCACTTCTATGTCTCCTTGAAAAAACGCTTCGGACGATGATGGAAGAGGATGTGGCACAGGAGGAGGTTATTTCCACAGATATCAGGCCAGTCATTCACAAGTGGCTCGGAGGATAGGTTCCTGCACCGACAGAGGCCAGGTACACAACTGTCCAGCCAGGACACAGTTCTGGAGGATGAGGATGAGGATGAGGAACCGTGTTCACAGTAGGATGCCACTAAAAGCAGCTCATGGGCATCACTGAAGTGTGGCTGGGGGGATACAGAGGACACAGACGATACACCTCCCACAGAGGACAGCTTGTCGTTGCCTCTGGGCAGCCTGGCATACATGAGCTACTACATGCTGCAGTGCCTGCGCAATAACTACATGACTACCGAGTTGCCCACATTCTAACCAGTGCTGATTACTGGATGGCCACGCTGCTGGATCCCCGCTACAAGGACAACGTGCCGTCCTTACTTCCGTCACTGGAGTGTGATTGGAAGATGGGCGAGTACAAGCACACACTGGTAGACGTGCTGCTGATGGCATTCCCACCTGACAGCGGGAGCTCAGTGGAAGCACAAGGCAAAGGCAGACAAGGAGGAAGAAGTTGTCAACGCAGCTGGGGCACCGCCAGCTCCTCAGAAGGGATGGTTAGCATGGCCGAAATCTTTGTCAGCCACAACAACCAGCACCACCAGCTGATATGGAACATCTTAGCAGGAGGCAGCATTTCAGCAACATGGTGGAACAGTATATGTGCATACGCCTACCCATACTGACTGATGGGTCTGCCCCATTCAACTTCTGGGTCTCCAAACTGGGCACATGGCCTGAGCTTGCCCTTTACGCCTTGGAGGTCCTAGACTGCCCTGCGGCTAGTGTATTGTCCGAACGTGTGTTTAGCACGGCGGGGGGGTTGAACACAGACAAGCGCAGCCCCCAGTCCACAGCCAACGTGGACAAGCTCACATTCGTTAAAATGAATCAGGCATGGATCCAACAGGACTTATCCGTACTTTGTGCTGAATAGACAAGTATACCAGCCGCACCCAGTTATTGCTAGACTCCAGCGCACTTTCTCTTTGCATTCTCTTTTCTATTTCTGAATGTTTTGGGGTCTTCCCAAATTTATAAAAAAAATTGATAAATTGAAAAAAAAATTAAAGGAAAAAAAGATAAATAGAGTTGAGCGGACACCTGGATGTTCGGGTTCGACGGGTTCGGCCGAACTTCACAAAAAAGTTCGAGTTCGGGACCCGAACTTGACCCCGAACCCCATTGAAGTCAATGGGGACCTGAACTTTGGAGCACTAAAATCGCTCTAAAAAAGTAATATAAAGGGCTAGAGGGCTGCAAATGGCAGCAAAATGTGGTTAAGAGCATGGCAAGTGCTCTGCAAACAAACGTGGATAGGGAAATACTTAAAATAACATAAAATATGTAAAAAAAAATAATAATAATCTTGATCTTGAAGGACGAGGTCCATATGGAGTAGGAGGTTAAGGAAGCGGTGGATGTGGCGGTGTAGGTGGAAGCGGCGATGGAGGAGGAGGAGGTAGCCTACATTGCTTTTTGGTTTTATTTTATTTATTTAATTTTTTGGTTTAAATTAGGGTACACCCCAAAACATTGAGAAATATAACCTGTGATAACCCCCTCCAGCCATGCTAAACAAACGTTCAGACAAAAACTGGCTGCAGGTCAGGCCAGCACCTCCAAGGCGTAAAGGGCAAGCTCAGGCCATGTGCCCAATTTGGAGACCCAGAAGTTGAAGGGGACAGACCCATCATTCAGTACGTGTAGGCATGTGCACACATACTGCTCCACCATGTCGCACGTCCCCTTGATGTTCACGATCCAATTGGATATCTTCTCTATCAACTTTCAATGTTCTTTTATGCTCCTACCATGGTGATCACGGGTAGCGGGGAATCAGGGTTCCAGGCCAGAGAGGGAGCCTGAGAGAGGGAGCCTGATTACATCCAAGGGAGGTCAATGGATGAAATTAAATGTAATCGAACGGAAATGTGGGACAAAGGGGACACGCGGCAATTACCCACTCCTCACTCGGGGAGGTGGTGACGATAAATAACAATACAGGACTCTTGAGATGCCCTGTTATTGGAATGATTAATAAAAAATTATAGGGAATGTCACTGGGGTATATTCAGGGTGGATTTGATTTAAATCAAACCGATTTAAATCACAATTTAAATCACTAGTCAGTAAGGCTTGATTTAAATCATAGTTTTTTACATAAAGATTCATATTTGGACAATTTTTCTATTGTACTTAGGAAGGAGAAAAATAATCATTACCTTAATAATAACAATTTAAATAGGATTTATTCAACTGTGCTGTAGTATAACAATGGCTGGGTAAGGTCGGTATACATGTCTATTCTGCACAAGGTACGGACAAGTCATGAAGGATCCATGCCTGGTTCATTTTAATGAACGTGAGCTTGTCCACATTGGCTGCGGACAGGCAGCTGCACTTGTCTGTGATAACACCCCCTGCCGTGCTAAACACGCGTTCAGACAATACACCGGCTGCAGGGCAGGCCAGCACCTCCAAGGCGTAAAGGGAAAGCTCAGGCCATGTGCCCAATTTGGGGACCCAGAAGTTGAAGGGGGCAGACCTGTCATTCAGTACGTGTAGGCATGTGCACATATACTGCTCCATCATGTTGCTGAAATGCTTCCTCCTGTTAAGCTGGTGGTGCTGGTTGTTGTGGCGTGCTGACAAAGCTTTTCCACATTTCGGCCATGCTAACCCTGCCTTCTGAGGTGCTGGTGGTGCCCCAGCTGCGTTGGCGACCTCTTCCTTCTCCTCTGCCTTCGTCTTGTGCTTCCACTGTGCCCCCGCTGTCAGGTGGGAATGCCACCAGCAGCGCCTCTACCAGCGTGCGCTTGTACTCGCGCATCTTACGATCACACTCCAGTGACGGAATTAAGGACGGTACGTTGTCCGTGTAACAGGGATCCAGCAGCTTGGCCACCCAGTAATCAGCACAAGTTAGAATGTGGGCAACTCTGCGGTCGTTGCGGAGACACTGCAGCATGTTATCGCTCATGTGTGCCAGGCTGCCCAGAGGCAACGACAAGCTGTCCTCTGTGGGAGATTTATTGTCTGTGTCCTCTGTATCCCTCCAGCCACGCACAAGTGATGGCCATGAGCTGGTCTGGGTGCCACCCTGCTGTGAACACGGTTCCTCCTCCTCCATCTCCTCATCCTCCACCTCGTTATCCTCCAGAACTGTGCCCTGGCTGGACAATTGTGTACCTGGCGTTTGTGGGTGCAGGAACCCACCCTCGGAGCCACTTGTGAATGACTGGCCTGAAACCCTATGAAATGATCCCTCTTCCTCCTCCTCCTCCTCCTCCTCCTTTGCCACATCCTCTTCCATAATCGCCCGAAGCGTTTTTTCAAGGAGGCATAGAAGCGGGATAGTAACGCTGAGAACGGCTTCATCGGCACTGGCCATGCTGGTGGAGTACTCAAAACAGCGCAACAAGGCACACAGGTCTCGCATGGAGGCCTAGTCATTGGTGGTGAAGTGGTGATGTTCCGCAGAGCGACTCACCCATGCGTGCTGCAGCTGAAACTCCACTATCGCCTGCTGCTGCTCGCACAGTCTGGCCAGCATGTGCAAGGTGGAGTTCCACCTTGTGGGCACGTCGCATATGAGGCGGTGAGCGGGAAGGCTGAAGTTACGCTGCAGCGCTGACAGGCGAGCAGCAGCAGGGTGAGAACGCCGAAAGCATACACAGAAGGCCCACACAGGACCACAGGTTTATACCCCCCTAGTGACTAGGCCCTTTTTTACAAATCGGCACTTCACAACTTTAACGGTTTACTGCTCGGTCATCCAACTTGGCACCCAAATGAATTTTACCTCCTTTTCTTCTCACAAATACAGCTTTCTTTTGGTGGTATTTGATTGCTGCTGAGATTTTTTGTTTTTCTGATATTAATCAAAATAGACCACAATTTTCTAAAAAAAA
Organism: Bufo gargarizans; assembly: GCF_014858855.1. Taxonomy (NCBI): domain Eukaryota; kingdom Metazoa; phylum Chordata; class Amphibia; order Anura; family Bufonidae; genus Bufo; species Bufo gargarizans. The sequence goes on along the minus strand of NC_058082.1, from coordinate 427,799,236 downwards.
TTGTATTTTTAACTTTTTCTGGTAAAATTGTTCAAATATAATTACATTTCTATTATTTTGAAGCAGCTCTGACTTTGAGCACCTGTCATGTTTCTTGAGGTGCTAGAATGCCAGGATAGTATAAATTCCCCCCCAAATGACCCCATTTTAGAAAGAAGACACCCAAACTATTCACGGAGGGGCAGGGTGCGTTTATGTATGATTTAAAAAAATTCACAAGTTAGCTGAAAATGACACTTTATTATTTTATCTTTTTCCTCAGAAAGTTTCCATTTCTGCTAACTTCTGGGAAAAAAAATAATAATCTCCCACGGACTCACTATGCCTCTCAATGAATACCTTGGGGTGTCTACTTTCCGAAATGGGGTTATTTGTGGGGTGTGTTTACTGTTCTGGCATTTTGGGCGGGGCTAAATTGTGAGCAACCCTGTAAAACCTAAAGGTACTCGTTGGACTTTCGGCCCCTTTACGCACCTAGGCTGCAAAAAAGAGTCACACATGTGGTATTCCCGTACTCAGAAGAAGTAGGGCAATTTGTTTTAGGGTGTATTTTTACATATACCCATGCTGGGTGAGAGAAATATCTTTGTAAATTGACAACTTTGCATAAAAAAATTAAAAAGTTGTCATTTACAGAGATATTTCTCACACACAGTATGGGTATATGTAAAAATACACACCAAAACACATTGCCCTACTTCTTCTAAGTACAGCGATACCACATGTGTGACACTTTTTTGCAGCCTAGGTGCGCAAAGGGGCCCAAATTCCAATGAGTACCTTTAGGATTTCACAGGGCATTTTTACGCATTTGGATTCCAAACTACTTCTTACGCTTTAGGGCCCCTAAAATGCCAGGGCAGTATAAATACCCTACAAGTGACACCATTTTGGAAAGAAGACACCCCAAGGTATTCCGTGAGGGGCATGGAAGAATATTTGTTTTTTGGCACAAGTTAGCGGAAATTGATTTTTTTGTTTGTTTTTTCTTACAAAGTTTCATATTCCACTAACTTGTGACAAAAAATAAAATTTTACATGAACTTGCGGATCGCAAAAAAAGGCACGGTCGTATGCATGAGGCCTTATATTGAGCATACGGGTAATGAGATTTTTTTTTTCGTTCAGCCTCTGGGCTGAAAGAAAAAATGAACGGCACAGATTTCTTCATTCGCATCGATCAATGTAGATGAAAAAATCTCACTCAATTTTACGGTAGTTTTGCAGTGATCAGAAAAGAATAAATTGTCACTGCGGTGGGGCGGACTGAACGCAAGTGTGCGCACAAGATCAGACCTGATCGGGCGAACAGTGCGTTTTTTGTAGAGCCTAAGGTGACCCTAATGTACTGATATAGATCTGATTGCGATCAGTCTTTATCACTTACAGATACTATATAGTACTAGTGCTGATTAGCGACAGTGATGACGCTAATCAGCGACTAATCAGTGACTGTGGTGCGGTGGGCTGGGCACTAACTACCTAACAAGTAGCTAAGTAACTGGCGGTGATAAGGGACCCTTAGGCCCCATTCACACGTCCGCAATTCTGTTCCGCATTTTGCGGAACGGAATTGCGGACACATTCATTTCTATGGGTACAGACTTTGTCCCGCTCGGATCCGGGATTGCAGATCTGCACTTCCAGGTCCGCACTTCCGTTCCGCAAAAATATAAAACATGTCCTATTCTTGTCCGCAATTGCGGACAAGAAAAGGCATTTTCTATATAGTTCTGGCAATGTGCGGATCCGGAAAATGCGGAAAGCACATTGCCGGTGTCCGTGTATTGCGGATCTGTGGATCCGCAAATCACATACGGTCGTCTGAATGGAGCCTTACAGGGGGGTGATCAATGACAGGGGGGTGATCAAGGAGTCTATATGGGGTGATCAGGGGTTAATAAGTGACGGGGGGGTGTAGTGTAGTGTGGTGCTTAGTGCTACTTACAGAGCTGCCAGTGTCCTCTGGTGGATCCAAGCAAAAGGGACCACCAGAGGAGCAGGTAGCAGGTATATCAGACGCTGTTAACAAAACAGCGTCTAATATACCTTTCTGATACGATTTTTTAAACATCTACAGCCTGCCAGCGAATGATCAGCGCTGGCAGGCTGTAGTTCAACTTGTTTACTGTGCGATCCTGTGAACCCGCGCTCCTGTGCGTTCACAGGAAATCTCAGGTCTCACGAGATGACTCCAATAGGCGTCGCTGAGACCTGAGAGTGCTGCCGCCCGGACTCCTATCGGCGTTACAGTGGCGGCAAGCGGTTCATAACAGAATATTATTGCAGTATTTCAAGCTTGTATTTCACACTGACAGATGCAGCAAAGGCCACAGATGTAGGGTATTGTCAAAAATTAGTGTTTTTTTTAAACCCAGAATATTATGGCAGTATTTTAAGCTTGTATTTCACACTGAAAGATGCAGCAAAGGCCCCAGATGTAGGGTATTGCCAATTTTTTTTTTTTTTTTTTTTTTTTTAACCCAAAATATTATTGCAGTATTTCAAGCTTGTATTTTACAGTCACAAAAGCACATATGCTGTGCTGGTGCACTGAACTTGCATAAAATGGCCACGGCGCCCACCTAACTAACAGACGATTAAAAGTTATTTTTCTGTGTCACTGGGCTCAAGGCAGGGTACAAAAAATTGTGCACTGCACCCACAAAACAAAATCAATGCAGATCGCTGAGTTAAACAAGCACTTCTGATAAAAGATTCTTTCCTATTCTCTCCTTGACAGCAGCATCCTATCCCTACACTAATCAGAGCAGAGTGACGTGCAGCGCTATGTGACTCCAGCTTATATAGAGGCTGGGTCACATGCTGCACTGGCCATTAGTAGGCATGGCTGTGATGGATTCTAAGGGCACACAAATTAAATGCTTGTTGATTGGCTGCTCTGCAGCCTTTCAAAAAGCGCCATTAACTTGCCGAACACCGAACCCGAACTTTTACTTAAAAGTTTGAGTTTGGGTCCGGGGTCCAAAAATCCTTAAGTTCGGTACGAACCCGAACTTAAAGATAAAAATACAACAAAAACAGTGTTGGCTACCTCCTCCTCCACCGCCTCCTCAACCTCCTACTCCACTTTGACCTCCGCCTCCTAGTTCAAGATTATAATTTTTTTTTTAATTTATATTCTATGTTATTTTAAGTCATTTCCCTATACACATTTGTTTGCAGGTCAATTGTCCTGCTCTTATTTTGCTTCCTTTTGCAGCCCTCTAGCCCTTACTATGACTATTTTACAGCCATTTTAGTGCACCAAAGTTCGGGTCCCCATTGACTTCAATGGGGTTTTAGTTCGAGTTCGGGTCAAAGTTCGGGTCCCAAGCCCGAACTTTGACCCGAAGTTCGGTCCAACCCGAACATCCACCAGTCCTTTCAACCCTAGTCACAAGGTGTTTGAGGTACATCACTGTACGGTTCTTACGGGACACCCTGGGAGTAGATCGACTGCTGACCTCACCTCTTGTAGATTCTGGTGGCTGGGGTTGCATTAGTGTGTTGAGGACTATGTGTCAGCCTGTAGTTGTCATGGTCCCTCGGGTGATTGGTGTCAGGAGATCAAGGAGACTTGCTGAGCGTGGAGGAATCTAACAGCCTCCTTGATTTCTCTTGATTCAGTGTTGATAGGGTTAATGACCACTTTCATTTTCTAAGCTGTTGCTCAGTGGTCATCACTTCTACCCTTTATAGTCTGACCCCACCCTTCTTACTATGCGGTAGATAGCTTCACTTGAGTTTGGCTGAGCTGGTGTGAGGTCGTCTTTGGTGTTCCTACTTATCCCTCTCTTCAGAAGTTAAGTGTCGCGTTTGTTTGTGTTTGTTATATTCCCTGTTGTTTGTATATTGGCTGAGTCAGAGACTTCCATTCGTCCATCTGGGGAGGAATAGGTTGTCTCTGGTCCTAACCTTTTTCCAGGACCTTATAGGGAAATTAGGACCTAGGTATCCCGCATATGAATATTCCTACCTTCAAGGTCTATTCATAATGATAGGTAGTTAGGGTCCGGATTGAGGTTGTTTAGGAGGTGACCTGTTCGTTCCCTAGTTTCCAGGCCCAGTTACTGTTCCCCACACCGTTCCTCACACTCATCGTGACAGTAGTACCTATGCACATGCTAAGGTGACACATACTCGGCCTTCCAGATCTCTACTTCCGTTGCCCATCCCGTCCAGCCCATGGACTTACTTATCCATGGGTTTTATCACTGATCTACCTAATTCTTCAGGAAAGACAGTTATTCTGGTGGTAGTTGATCGCTTTAGTAAAATGGTGCACTTTATTGCGTTGCCGTGATTACCTAATGCTAAAACACTTGCACAAGTGTTTGTTGACAACATTGTAAGACTCCATGGCATTCCCTCTGACGTGGTCTCAGATCGTGGGACTTAGTTTCCAGATTCTGGAAGGCGTTTTGTACTCGACTGGGGATACAACTGTCCTTTTCTTCGGCTTTTCATCTTTAGTCGAACGGACAGAAGGAGCGCATTAATCAGAGTTTGGAGACTTACTTGAGATGTTTTGTCTCTGAGAACCAGGAGGAGTGGTCTCCGTTTTTGTCTTTGGCAGAGTTTGCCATAAACAATTGTAGACAGGAGTCCATTGGTAAGTCTCAGTTTTTTGGGACATATGGGTTTCACCCACAGTTTGGCACATTTTCTGGTTCTGATACTTCTGGTATCCCTGAGGAGGAATGTTTTTTAGCATCATTGTCATCTATATGGCGGAAAATTCAAAATAACTTGATAAATATGGGCAACAAATATAAATGTGTGGCTGGCAGGAAACGTATAAATGGTCCGGACCTAAGAGTGGGTGATTCACAAGAAACATTAAGTTGAAGGTACCTTCTTGGAAGTTGGGTCCAAGATTTATTGGTCCATATAAGATCACTGCCATTATTAATCCAGTAGCTTTTTGTCTTGAACTTCCTCAGACCCTGAAAATTCATAATGTGTTTCATAAATCTTTGGAGCCGTCTTCCTTGTCACCCGCTCCTGTCATGGTGGACGGTAGTTTGGAATTTCAGATCGCCAAGATAATTGACTCTCGATTTCAACGTAGATCTCTTCAGTATCTTGTTCACTGGAAGGGTTATGGACCAGAGGAGCGAATGTGGGTACCGGTATCTGACGTGAATGCCAGTCGTTTGGTGAAAGCTTTTCACAGGTTTCACCCGGATAAGGTCAGTCCTGGGTGCCCGGATGTTCCAGCGACAGGTGGTCTGTTCATACAGATAGTCAGGATTTTAGTTAAGGTTTTACTAGGAGGTGTCCATCTTCCTTCCTTAGTTCTCAGGCCTGATTCCCTGTTCTCCCCCTTCCCTCTTGCTCGGTGTGGTATTTCCATCCCACACCGAAGCGTGACAACAAGATTGTGAAGAGGTTTAGATCTGGGAAAGGGTACAAAAAAAAATTCCTCTGCTCTGAAAGTTCCCAAGAGCACAGTGGCCTCCATAATTCTTAAATGGAAGAAGTTTGGAACAAGCAGGACTCTTCTTAGAGCTGGCCACCCCGCCAAACTAAGTAATCGGGGAAAAGGGCCTTGGTAAGACAGGTGACTAAGAACCCAATGATCACTGTGTGATCTCTCCATAGATAGTGTGTGCAGATGGGAGAAACCTCCAGTAGGCTAATCATCACTGTAACACAAAGAAACCTCTCCTCAGTAAAAGTCAAATGGAGTTTTCAAAATTCACCTAAAGGACAAGATTTGCTGGTCTAGTGATTTAACTTTTTGGCCTCAATAACCGAAATGCCAGATCCGTCTTTCCGGTGTTATCCGGCAAAATGGGTCCGGCATTTACTTTTTTCACCTTTTCTTCGGTCTGATCCAGCGGATCCAGCATTCCGGTATTTTGAATGCCGGTCCGACACTAATACATTCCTATGGGAAAAAATGACGGATCCGGCATTCAGGCAAGTCTTCAGTTTTTTTTGCCGGAGATAAAACCGTAGCATGCCTGAACTGAAGACATCCTGATACTTCCTGAACGGATTACTATCCATTCAGAATGCATGGGGATATACCTGATCAGTTCTTTTCCGGTATATAGCCCCTGTGACGGAACTCTATGCCGGAAAAGAAAAACGCTAGTGTGAAAGTACCCTAATATACCACAGTCCACAGAAAATATACTACTGAATTAAATAGACGAGGTGGCAAATCATAATGAGATCATTATTATGGGGGACTTTAACTACCCAGATATAGACTTAGAAACTGAAACCTGTAGAACTCATAAACGAAGCAGGTTCTTTGCAATAACCAAAGACAATTACCTTTCCCCACTGGTTCAGGACCCAACTAGACGAACAGCCATACTGGACTTAGTATTAACCAATAGACCTGACAGAACAACAGATTTGCAAGTTGAGGGACACTTGGGAAATAGTAACCATGAAATTAAAACCTTCCAACTGTCATTCCAAAGAGTGTTTCTTCAGGGAGGAACAAAAATACAAAACTTAAAAAAGTCAAAATTTAGCCAACTAAGAGAGACCATTGGCCTAACTGTGACAAAATCCTCAAAAATAAAAATACAGCGACAAAATGGTATATTTTTAAAAGCATCCTAAAATCTAATTGTGATTGGTACATACCTTTTGGGAATAAAAGGGTAAGTAACAAGAAAAAAAAACTATATGGAGAAATAGAATTGTAAAGAAAGCAATAAATGACAAAAAGAAAGCATTTAAATCACTAAAACAGGAGAAAAGCTAGGAAGCATTGGACAACTATAAGGAAAAAATAGAATACGGAAAAAAATAAATAAAAGAAGCTAAACTAGAGACTGACAGATTTGTTGCCAAAGAGTGTAAAACTAACCCTAAAATGTTCTTCAATTATTAAAATGGTAAAAAGTATAAATTTGCCAGTGTCGGCCCTTTACAGAGTGATGAGGGGGGAGTTGCAGACAGTGATGAGGAGAAAGCAAAGCTATTAAATATTTTTTTCTCCACTGTATTCAATGAGGAAGATAAACTGTCAGATAAACTGCAGAATGTAAAAGTAAATTCCCCAATAAAAGTGCCCTGTCTGACCCAGGAAGAAGTACAGTGGCATCTTAAAAAGATTAAAATAGACAAATCGCTGGGACCAGATGGCATACCCCCTCGTATCCTAAGAGAATTAAGTAATGTTATAGCCAGACCCTTATTTCTAATATTTAAGGACTCTATACTGACAGGGAGAGTTCCACAGGATTGGCGCATAGCAAATGCGGTGCCAATATTCAAAAATGGTCTAAAAGAAGAATCTGGAAACTATAGACCGGTAAGTTTAACATAAACATAAACTGTTTGAAGGTTTTCTAAGAGATGCTATCTTGGAGTACCTCAATGAAAATAAGCAAATAACGCCATATGAGCATGGCTTCAGTGAGGGATTGGTCATGTCAAACTAATTTAATCAGTTTTTATGAGGAGGTAAGTTCTAGACTTGACCGCTGCAAATCAATGAATGTTGTATATCTTGACTTCTCCAAAGAATTTGATACTGTACCACATAAAAGGTTAGTACATAAAATGAGGAGGTTTGGACTGTGAGAAAATGTCTGTATGTGGGTAACTGGCTAAGTGATAGAAAATAGAGGGTGGTTATTAACGGTACATACTCAGATTGGGTCACTGTCACTAGTGGGGTACCACAGGGGTCAGTACTGGGCCCTATTCTCTTCAATACATTTATTAATGATCTTATAGATGGCTTGCACAGTAAAATATAAATTTTTGCAGATGACACTTGTGTGGCGAAACCAACCTCGCCACTGGGTTTTGGAGAGGGCTGTTTAAAAGCCTCTTGCCTCAGGAATATGGCCCATAGTAACTTTAAAGGAGAAGACAGACCGGCCACACAGCTTAAATCTGTCTGTAGAATTGTATTTTATGTTATTATGCGTTCGGTTAAATTGTATGTTATGTGAGCGTACCCAGATAGCTAATATTATTGTATTCGTGTATTCTGAGTGCCATTCACCTAATGATATGCACTCAGACTTGAGCTATCTGGGGATATGTTAAATGTCTGTGTTTGCTGTGGGGGTGTGCCATAGTGTGTTTAAATGGTGATGTCTGTCCTGTTGTCTCCACATGTGTATTGGTGATCTCCCTTTGTCCTGAGAGATAATTGGATTGCCTTCGGTTGTCTCTGGGACAGAGAGGAGGAAACCATGATGCATTGTGGGGATGTGCTGTATCTGTTCTGTATTTGCAAAACTGTAATAAAAACCAGGCTGGGTGTGCCAGCACATCAGAGCACTGCTGACCCTCAAGACGGAGCCTTGTCTCGTTATTGGGGGGATTCCATGTATGCTGTTGGAGACTGATTGCCAGGAGTGTAAGCTAACTGTACGCTTTTCCTGTTCGTCTGCCGGCAGCAATTTGCGAGGTTCCAGCTTGGAGTGCTATTTTGTATCCAGTTCGGGAGGTTGGTGTTCTGCAGTAGCTGTGCCTGTCTCTCGGAAAGGGGCATATCGCCTTAACGGATTTTAACCCCTTGTCTGCTGAAACGGTCAGTTACATTGGTGGCAGCAGTGGGATCGTTCCTACAGCCAGAAGGACAGCTACAGGAGACACCATTTCTGTGGATTCTACAATTTAAGGGCAACGCATGTCTCAGTACAGCGACCCTAAAAGCACCAGGATGGAACCAGCAGTGGAGTACAGATACTCTGTGGAGGAATTTGACCGTATGATGTGGTTGTGGCTGAACTTCTTCGGACCCAATCCAGCTGAGAAATACGTGAAGTTTGTGAGGAGTCTAGTGTTCAAGACCCTACTATACCGGGCAGAAGGTGACGGTCAGCTGCCACGTTGGGTGGACCTCCATCGGAAGTTACAGTTGCGGGACAGAGGGAGCCCAGTCTCCATTCCCCAGCGGCAGTGTGAAGTGCAGGGAGAGGAGAGCAGCGGACTCCCTCCCCAGCGGCAGGCTGAGTTACAGGGGGCAGAGGTAGTTTTCCTGCCCCCCAGCGGCAGAGTGATATGCCGGGAAGGCAGTGTGAAATGCAGGGAGAGGAGAGCAATGTCCTACCTCCCCAGCGGCAGGCTGAGTTACAGGGGGCAGAGGTAGTTGTTCCTGCCCCCCAGCAGCAGCATGATTTGTTGGGAACTGGGAGCCTAGTCTCCATTCCCCAGCGGCAGCTTAACGCACCAGGGAGAGACAGTAAGCCCCACAACTGTGCAGATGGGACCGTGGTCTCTGCACTCACAGCACAGGTGGTAGGGACAGTCGGCCCTGTCCCCCAGCAACAGGGCTGTTCAGCCAAAGAGGAGACAGTCGGTCTCCCCCTCAAACAACCAGATCTCCAGCCATCTCCGCAGGGATACCAGGAGGAGGAGGTAAGCGAGCCCTCCCCTTCCCAGCTACTCCCCAACCGAGTTCTGGGGGCAGGGGATGAGCCTGCAATACCCACTGATCCCTTCCCAGTAGAAGAGCTGGCATCAGGGCAGAGAGCCGCTAGCCTCTGCTCCACCAACCCCCTTGTTACAGGACTGGCTTGTACCCCCCTCACCCCAGCGGAAGATCTGGCATCTGGGCAGAGCACAGTCGGCCTCTGCCCACCAAGTACCTACAGCTCCAAGCTGGAGAACCACAAAGCAAGGAGTAGCAGATGCACACTCAACAGCTGGGGACCTACAGAACAGAGCCAGGCCCCAAAATTCAACAGGTCCAGTATTGGGTTGTGGGTGGGCTGCCAGACTAACTCAGGTACCGACCGGCGTGAGGTCAGGTATCTGGTTAGTCTTCCCTGGGGGGGGGGGGGGAGATGTGTGGCGAAACCAACCTTGCCACTGGGTTTTGGAGAGGGCTGTTTAAAAGCCTCTTGCCTCAGGATTATGGCCCATAGTAACTTTAAAGGAGAAGACAGACCGGCCACACAGCTTAAATCTGTCTGTAGAATTGTATTTTATGTTATTATGCGTTCGGTTAAATTGTATGTTATGTGAGCGTACCCAGATAGCTAATATTATTGTATACGTGTATTCTGAGTGCCATTCACCTAATGATATGCACTCAGACTTGAGCTATCTGGGGATATGTTAAATGTCTGTGTTTGCTGTGGGGGTGTGCCATTGTGTGTTTAATTGGTGATGTCTGTCCTGTTGTCTCCACATGTGTATTGGTGATCTCCCTTTGTCCTGAGAGATAATTGGATTGCCTTCGGTTGTCTCTGGGACAGAGAGGAGGAAACCATGATGCATTGTGGGGATGTGTTGTATCTGTTCTGTATTTGCAAAACTGTAATAAAAACCAGGCTGGGTGTGCCAGCACATCAGAGCACTGCTGACCCTCAAGACGGAGCCTTGTCTCGTTATTGGGGGGATTCCATGTATGCTGTTGGAGACTGATTGCCAGGAGTGTAAGCTGACTGTACGCTTTTCCTGTTCGTCTGAAGTTCCAGCTTGGAGTGCTATTTTGTATCCAGTTCGGGAGGTTGGTGTTCTGCAGTAGCTGTGCCTGTCTCTCGGAAAGGGGCATATCGCCTAAACGGATTTTAACCCCTTGTCTGCTGAAACGGTCAGTTACAACACTAAACTGTGTAAAGTAATTTACACGATAGAGGACAGTATACTGCTACAGATGGATCTGGATAGATTGGAGGCTTGGGCAGAGAAGTGGTAGATGAGGTTTAATACTGACAAATGTAAGGTATTCTTCCTCTCCATGTGGATAACATGTCACCAGTATACACTAAATGGATAACACTGACATGGGAAGGGACTTAGAAATGTTAGTGAACAGCAAACTAAGTTGTAGAAACCAGTGTCAGGCAGCTTCTGCCAAGGCCAATAAGATAATGTGTTGCATCGAGATGAGAACATAGTCCTGCCGCTTTACAAATCACTAATCAGACCACACATAGAGTACTGTGTACAGTTCTAGGCTCCTGTGAACAAGGCAGACATAGCAGAGCAGGAGAGGGTTCAGAGGAGAGCAACTAAAGTAATAACTGGAATGGGTGGACTACAGTACCCCGAAAGATTATCAAAATTAGGGTTATTCAGTGGGCAGTACAGAGATCTCTCCCATCATCTATTTATCCCTGTGACGAGGGGACATTTTTTTGCGTCTGGAGGAAAGAAGGTTTGTACACAAACATAGAAGAGGATTCTTTACGTTAAGAGCAATGAGGAAAATTGGCTTCTACCTCACCGTTCCCCCCCCCCCCCCCCTCCCCGGATGAACTTGCAGGATAACAGTCTGACCTAGATGGACAGATGTCTTTTTTCAGCCTTATAAACTATGTTACTGAATAAAGGGTTTGAATAAATATATCAATGCAATATTCTACTTTTTACTTGATAAATTAACAAAGATTTCTAATATTCTGTTTTCACTTTCTCATTATGGGGTATCAACTGCAGAATGATGGGGAAAAGCTTAAATTTTTATTTTGCACAAGGTTGCAACATAACAAAATGTGAAAAAAGTGAAAGGGTCTGAAGACTCTCTGAATACTCTGTATATAGTGTTACAGAAAGAACAAAGCAAGTTACTCTCAAAGGTGGTCTCAAAGAATGATTTAAAATGGCGAGTGGACGGGGCCTCACTACACATTGTACTCTGGTACTTGCATAAGCTACACATTCCTGAGCGTTCCTCTCAACCTGTCCAGCCATGATAGCACAGCATAGGCAGAATCGCATCATTACAATTTATTGTAGAGCAGTGTAGTGAGGCCAACCTTCTCATTCGCTAGGCAGCTCTGCAAGTGGAGGCAAGCAGTCCTGCTCACATTTTAGGACAGGTTGCTGGCAGCCAATTTAAATTATTCCTGGAGAACACCTTTAACCACTTCAACCCCCCTAGCTGAAACACCCTTAATGACCAGGCCACTTTTTACACTTCTGCTCTACACTACTTTCACCGTTTATTGCTCGGTCATGCAACTTACCACCCAAATGAATTTTACCTCCTTTTCTTCTCACTAATAGAGCTTTCATTTGGTGGTATTTCATTGCTGCTGACATTTTTACTTTTTTTGTTATTAATCGAAATTTAGTTGTAAAATGTTGCAAAAAAAAAAACGACATCCATATATAAATTTTTCACAAAATTTATTGTTCTACATGTCTTTGATAAAAAAAAATATGGTTTGGGTAAAAGTTATAGCGTTTACAAACTATGGTACAAAAATGTGAATTTCCGCTTTTTGAAGCAGCTCTGACTTTCTGAGCACCTGTCATGTTTCCTGAGGTTCTACAATGGCCAGACAGTACAAACACCCCACAAATGACCCCATTTCGGAAAGTAGACACCCTAAGGTATTCACTGATGGGCATTAGTGAGTTCATATAACTTTTTATTTTTTGTCACAAGTTAGCGGAAAATGAAGATTTTTTTTCTTCTTTTTTTTTTACAAAGTCTCATATTCCACTAACTTGTGACAAAAAATAAAAACTTCCATAAACTCACTATGCCCATCACGAAATACCTTGGGGTGTCTTCTTTCCAAAATGGGGTTACTTGTGGGGTAGTTATACTGCCCTGACATTTTAGGGGCCCAAATGCGTGAGAAGTAGTTTGAAATCAAAATCTGTAAAAAATGACTGGTGAAATCCGAAAGGTGCTCTTTGGAATGTGGGCCCCTTTGCCCACCTAGGCTGCAAAAAAGTGTTACACATGTGGTATCTCCGTACTCAGGAGAAGTTGGGGAATGTGTTTTGGGGTGTAATTTTACATATACCCATGCTGGGTGAGAGAAATATCTTGGCAAAAGACAACTTTTCTCATTTTTTTATACAAAGTTGGCATTTGACCAAGATATTTATCTCACCCAGCATGGGTATATGTAGAATGACACCCCAAAACACATAGCCCAACTTCTCCTGAGTACGGTGATACCAGATGTGTGACACTTTTTTGCAGCCTAGGTGGGCAAAGGGGCCCACATTCCAAAGAGAACCTTTAGGATTTCACAGGCCATTTTTTACAGATTTTGATTTCAAACTACTTCGCACACATTAGGGCCCCTAAATTGCCAGGGCAGTATAAATACCCCACATGTGACCCCATTTTGGAAAGAAGATACCCCAAGGTATTCAAAGAGGGGCATGGCGAGTTCATAAAATTTTTGTTTTTTGGCACACGTTAGCGGAAATTGTTTTTTTTTTGTATTTTCTCACACCGTCTCCCTTTCCGCTAACTTGGGACAAAAATTTCAATCTTTCATGGACTCAATATGCCCCTCACAAAATACCTTGGGGTGTCTTCTTTCCGAAATGGGGTCACATGTGGGGTATTTATATTGCCCTGGCATTTTAGGGGCCCTAAAGTGTGAGAAGAAGTCTGGAATATAAATGTCTAAAAAAGTTTACGCATTTGGATTCCGTGAGGGGTATGGTGAGTTCATGTGAGATTTTATTTTTTGACACAAGTTAGTGGAATATGAGACTTTGTAAGAAAACAAAAAAAAAAAACAATTTCCACTAACTTGGGCCCAAAAAATGTCTGAATGGAGCCTTACAGGGGGGTGATCAATGACAGGGGGGTAATCACCCATATAGACTCCCTGATCACCCCCCTGTCATTGATCACCCCCCTGTCATTGATCACCCCCCTGTAAGGCTCCATTCAGACGTCCGTATGTGTTTTACGGACCCGATCCATGTATCCGTAGATCCGTAAAAAACATACGGACGTCTGAATGGAGCCTTACAGGGGGGTGATCAATGACAGGGGGGTGATCAATGACAGGGGGGTGATCAGGAAGTCTATATGGGTGATCACCCCCCTGTCATTGATCACCCCCCTGTAAGGCTCCATTCAGACGTCCGTATGTGTTTTTCGGATCCGATCCATGTATCTGTGGATCCGTAAAAATCATACGGACGTCTGAACGGAGCCTTACAGGGGGGTGATCAATGACAGGGGGGTGATCAATAACAGGGGGGTGATCAGGGAGTGTATATGAGGTGATCACCCCCCTGTCATTGATCACCCCCCTGTAAGGCTCCATTCAGACGTCCGTATGTGTTTTGCGGATCCGATCCATGTATCCGTAAAAATCATACGGACGTCTGAATGGAGCCTTACAGGGGGGTGATCAATGACAGGGGGGTGATCACCTCATATACACTCCCTGATCACCCCCCTGTTATTGATCACCCCCCTGTCATTGATCACCCCCCTGTAAGGCTCCGTTCAGACGTCCGTATGATTTTTACGGATCCACAGATACATGGATCGGATCCGAAAAACACATACGGACGTCTGTAGTGGTGTTTGGTGCTACTTTACACAGCTACCTGTGTCCTCTGGTGGTCGATCCAAACAAAAGGGACCACCAGAGGACCAGGTAGCAGGTATATTAGACGCCGTTATCAAAACAGCGTCTAATATACCTGTTAGGGGTTAAAAAAATCGCATCTCCAGCCTGCCAGCGAACGATCGCCGCTGGCAGGCTGGAGGATCCACTCGCTTACCTTCCGATCCTGTGAACGTGCGCGCGTTCACAGGAAATCTCGCGTCTCGCAAGATGACGCATATATGCGTGACTCTGCGCAGCGCTGCCGCCTCCGGAACGCGATCCTGCGTTAGGCGGTCCGGAGGCGGTTAAAGGGTTTGCCCAATGACAACGTATCCCCTAGATAGGGACTATGTGTTTGATCAGTGGGGGTCTGATCACGGGGGCCCTGTGTCCACCACTCCAAACAGAGAAACTGTAAGCAGAGTGTTAGACAACTGCTTAGAAGAAACCATGGCTACTGTTTTTTGGGACAAGTTTAGAGGGCTCTGGGTATTTATAAAGCTTAAAATTTTCATCACCTGGTCTTTTTTAATGATGATTTTGAACAAGCCTTAACCCTAGCAAGCTATTTAAGGTCTGATACCTTGGTCAAAGTTATCTGAGTGCTAAAGTCTCCTTCTGTTCTCATACTTTTGCAAGGTACTCCTTTTATTTTTCACTCTAAAATTGTACAAAACAAAAATAATGCACTGATATTGCTTAAAATGTTGAAAAGTGTGTTCATTTTTAACTGTATGCCTTTGGAGATCTTTTCATCTTCAACTTGCTTAACTGATCACAGTAACAGTAAGTTTGACCAGGGGTGCCCAAACATTTGCATACCACTGTATGTTGGTTTATAGGCCTGGATGTGGCATTATACTTTGTTCACAAAAGAGGTGAATAAAAAATAAACATGATGGCAATTGCTGCATGCGAAAACTCCAGTACTATTAAAATATAAAAATATTTATCCAATATGACGAATGAAATAATGAATGAAGTTATGGGGGTCAGAATATGGCAATGCAAAGAAATAATTAGGGGAAGATTTATCAAACTGGTGTAAAGTAGAACCAATAGCTACCAATTAGATTTCACCCTTCATTTTCCAAACGAGCTGTGAAAAATGAAATGTGGAATCTAATTGGTTGCTATAGGCAACAAAGCCAGTTTGATAAATTTCGCTTAGTTTTTTGCCAAAGTTTTTTTTAGTTTTTTTCAGTATTAAAACACAAGTAAAACTACTGTATATAAATGTGGTATTGTTGTATTCGTACTGACCTTGAGAATGAAGGTAACAGGTCAGTTTTACAGCTTAGGAAATGCTACAAAAACTATAAAGCTGCAGCGGAATTGTGCTTTTTTTCTAATTCCACCCCATTAGAGATTTTTTTCCAAATCCACACTACATTGTGTGCATCAGTAAATTATGCCATTAGAAAGTACAACTGTCCCACAAAAATCAAGCCCTCATATGTGAATACAAAAATAAAAAAGTTATGTCTCTGGGAAGGCTGGGAGTAAAACAACGCAAAAAAAAAAAAAAAAGAAGAAAATGTCCCGGTCCTGAAGGGGAACCCTGCCCTTGTCCAGGTTACCCAAAGCAGTCTTCACCTATTACTTGTTCTAACAGAGTTGAAGTTAAAGAAGTTATCCCATGATTAATGTAAAAAATAAAAATCAGACATCATATAGTCCCCGCTCAGCGGGAGAAGAGCACAGTAAAGCTGAGAGAGAGAGAGAGAGAGAGAGAGAGAGAGAGAAAAAAATTGAAAAAATCCAAGAAGGTAAACGGACCGGACTAATAGCATTAGCGTTTGCATTTATTGTTTATTAATATTTTAGGACTTATAATCACTTTCTACGCAGCAGTTATATATATATATATATATATATATATAATATATACTCCTTTATACAATAGGATATTGATAGGCTGATCCCAGCACATCGCCCTCTTCTCCACAGATCCTATCACAATACAAGGGGCAGATTTAATATAGTAAGCAAGCTCTATTGGGAACAGCTGTTTAGCTCGTCTACCAGCGCCGGTCTCTTATATCACCCACGGGTGACATACTAGTGATACATATAACTTCCCAATTAAGGAGGACAACAGATCACTGAGCAGCGGAACCTCCCTTTATAGGTAGGCTGACGATTCTAAACAACGGGAGCGCAGGGGGATCCCTCTTAATTCATTTTATAAAAAATTTTTGTGGGACAACCCCTTTAAAAGTAGCCTTGTCTTTGGATATGGAAATGTATCAATCAATTTATCAATCAACTTGCTGGAGATCACCAGGCAAATGCGCAGATAGATTTTATCTGCCTGGTATCTCCAGCCATGCACTGCGCATGATAGGCATGAGTACATCTACACTGCCTGGCCCTATCAGAGAAAATGATGGGGGCACGGCCAGCAAGAAAAATGAGAGCAGCCTCGGGTGCAACAGCAACACAATGCACCAAGGGGCTAACTTGCATAAAGTTAAAAGCCTTATTTCTCAGAATTGGGGGAACGGATAAGAATGGGACAAAAAACATTACTATATGCTGAGAGATATTGGTCAGATCATTTGTTGGTGTAATGCAGGCCTTAGGTTACGGCTAGATGCTGTGGCTTACTGAATGCTGCTAATCCACACCCATGGTTGGGCTTGGCTTGGTCACACGTGGCCAGTCGTACGTTCTGGCTGTACCTTTAATATGTCTAATGTCGCTGTTACCGTGCTGGGTGCTGGGTGCTGTGATGGATCAGTACAGTACAAGTCATGCAAAATATTAATCAACTTTTCTTTAGATTATAGTTAGATATACATTGTAAAATTATGTTTGAAGGCCATATTTCACAAGACACAAGAGAAAAACATAACCTAGGTTCTTGGATACGTTCACACATAATGGTGCTTTCGCAATGTAAAAACAGGACTAAGTTCACGTGATGGCAGTATTGGGATACAGGTATATATATGTAAGGATATGTTCACACTTCATTTATGATTACCATTTGGCTCATGCTTCATTCAGGTAATATCCCTAGAACATGTGTTCAGTGAATCCGTATGTCTGGCTGGTATGCATGAATGTACGGTACTTTAAAAAAATTAATTTGAAATTGTTATGAAAAGTGTAGTTGACGATGTTTTTTAACTTACTATGCTTTTAATGTATAGGCAATACACAAAAACTATACTGTGCAAGTCTAAGGGTGACATGCGCATCTGTGTGGCATACAATTGCTTAATTTGGAACTTTATGTTTGAGCAGATGCATACACCGACTGTAAAGAATTTTTTTTTGTTGCCGTTACACCTAGAGGCTCTGCTCTCTCTGCAGCCCCTGCGTCCACTTCATTTTGATTGACAGGGCCTGGCATTAGGATGTTTTCACTGTCTGGCCCTGTCAATCAAAGTGGAGAGGACACAGCAGTTGCAGAGAAAGCAGAGCCTCTATGTGTAATGGTAACGCCTCCATTCCTCCTAGAGGCTCATTTGCATACATTAAAACGTTATTTTTCTCAGTAATGCAGTCACTTATGAACACGCGACCAACACAGATGTCTGCAGGTGTAATGCACTAGTGATGAGCGGCAGGGGCAATATTCAAATTCGCAATATTTTGCGAATATTTGGGCGAATATTCGTCATAAATTCGAGAATTCGCCATTACTTTCTTGATTGGGAAAATCGGCAATGTATTATGCGCATATTGCGTGCACAATACCAGCGTGGGTCACTTTTGCTACATTTTTCAAGCTGCTAGAAGTTTCCTGAGACTGGAGAAAATGGTTGGCACGGCAAAACATTACAATAGCTTTATATGCAGATAGAGTGCTTCAATATATTTGTGATTGTGCAAATGAGCAATTAATTATTTTTACGCAATACGTGCAACTTCACATTTTAGCAGGTCTGACTACATATTACTGATTGGTGCACTAAGTATTGTTGTGACATCACAGCACTATGTCTGTAGCATGCATGTATGGACAGCAGTACCTATCACACTACCAAAAGTTTGGAAACACCTTCTCATTCAAAGAGTTTTCTTTATTTTCATGACTATGAAAATTGTATATTCACACTGAAGACATCAAAACTATGAGTTAACACATGTGGAATTATATACTTATTAAAAAAGTATGAAACAACTGAAAATATGTAATATTCTAGGTTCTTCAAAGTAGCCACCTTTTGCTTTGATTACTGCTTTGCACACTCTTGGCATTCTCTTGATGAGCTTCAAGAGGTAGTCACCTGAAATGGTTTTCACTTCATAGGTGTGCCCTGTCAGGTTTAATAAGTGGGATTTATTGCCTTATAAATGGGGTTGGGACCATCAGTTGCGTTGTGGAGAAGTCAGGTGGATACACAGCTGATAGTCCTACTGAATAGATTGTTAGAATTTGTATCATGGCAAGAAAAAAGCAGCTAAGTAAAGAAAAACGAGTGGCCATCATTACTTTAAGAAATTAAGGTCAGTTAGTCCGAAAAATTGGGAAAACTTTGAAAGTGTCCCCAAGTGCAGTCACAAAAACCATCAAGCGCTACAAAGAAACTGGCTCACATGCAGACCGCCCCAGGAAAGGAAGACCAAGAGTCACCTCTGCTGCGGAGGATAAGTTCTTCCGAGTCACCAACCTCAGAAATCGCAGGTTAACAGCAGCTCAGATTAGAGACCAGGTCAATGCCACACAGAGTTCTAGCAGCAGACACATCTCTAGAACAACTGTTAAGAGGAGACTGTGTGAATCAGGCCTTCATGGTAGAATATCTGCTAGGAAACCACTGCTAAGGACAGGCAACAAGCAGAAGACTTGTTTGGGCTAAAGAACACAAGGAATGGACATTAGACCAGTGGAAATCTGTGCTTTGGTCTGATGAGTCCAAATTTGAGATCTTTGGTTCCAACCACCATGTCTTTGTGCGACGCAGAAAAGGTAAACGGATGGACTCTACATGCCTGGTTCCCACCGTGAAGCATGGAGGAGGAGGTGTGATGGTGTGGGGGTGCTTTGCTGGTGACACTGTTGGGGATTTATTCAAAATTGAAGGCATACTGAACCAACATGGCTACCACAGCATCTTGCAGCGGCATGCTATTCCATCCGGTTTGCGTTTAGTTGGACCATCATTTATTTTTCAACAGGACAATGACCCCCAAACACACCTCCAGGCTGTGTAAGGGCTATTTGACAATGAAGGAGAGTGATGGGGTGCTGCGCCAGATGACCTGGCCTCCACAGTCACCGGACCTGAACCCAATCGAGATGTTTTGGGGTGAGCTGGACCGCAGAGTGAAGGTAAAAGGGCCAACAAGTGCTAAGCATCTCCGGGAACTCCTTCAAGACTGTTGGAAGACCATTTCAGGTGACTTCCTCTTGAAGCTCATCAAGAGAATGCCAAGAGTGTGCAAAGCAGTAATCAAAGCAAAAGGCTACTATGAAGAGCCTAGAATATGACATATTTTCAGTTGTTTCACACTTTTTTATTATGTATATAATTCCACATGTGTTAATTCATAGTTTTGATGCCTTCAGTGTGAATCTACAATTTTCATAGTCATGAAAATAAAGAAAACTCTTTGAATGAGAAGGTGTGTCCAAACTTTTAGTCTGTACTATATATGTATATGTATATTAACTAACTATCTAATGTAATGACACAGCAAAGCACAGAGCACAGCAATGACACTGCTGTCTCAGAACTGCAAAAAACAGCAGAAAATGACTGCTTATATAGTAAGGGGTAGGCAACTTTCCTATTGGTTGCTAGGGATGTTGCTAAGCTCAGACAAAGACATTGCTGCCTTCTCATTGGCCCACAAGCAAGAAGCAGGGAGGGATCATGGGTTCAAATGAAAAAAAAAAAATCTAGAATATTCGCAAATACGAATATATAGCACTATATTCTAAATCTTCGCAAATTCTCGAAGTGGCAATATTCGCGGTTAAAATATCCGCACCCAACACTATAATGCACACCTACAATAGGTCAGCCAGTATCATAGGTACAAATCTGCTGACAGATTAACTTTTTTTTTTTTTATGAACTTTAATTTGTGTGTATTTTGCCACGTTTCTGTGGCGATTTCGCTTTTACACAACTGCACACGTTGCGGATTATGCACATTTTTTCCACGTGGATTCTCATGCAGAAAAATCTTTGCGTAATACAGCACCAGCAAAGTGTATGAGATTAGACAAATCGCATGTACACTCTAATTTTTCATTCCGTGTGGCAACTGACCTGCTGTGCAGATTTAGATGTCTGCAGCAAGTCAATTTTGTTTGCGCTTTTTGGTGTGAATTTTACCTTTTTCAAAGGAAAGGTGAGATCTGCAGCAAAACTGACTCTAATCCACACCAAGAAAGCACACGTACCACGTGGGTTTTGGTGTGGAAACACACTGAAATCCACATGGAAATTTGTGCGAATCTTCTGCATGGTTACCCATACCCATGTAGCCTAAATGGTTCTATGGATTATGTGCCACACATGTATAAGCTTCTACAGATTCTGCATTGCACTGTAGAGACCCATTTAGGAGCACTGACTACCAATAGCACACACAAGCTTAGTTTTATAAGTGCAATTAAAGGGAGTCTGCCACCACTATATGGCCATATACAGCGCTTACATGGCTCTGTAGCACACCTATACATGAATGTAATGGGACCTTTGTTATTTTCTTTAGACATCCAGAAGCAGGAAAAACAACATTTATTTCATATGCAAATGAGCACTAGAAAGTGCCCAGGGGCGGCGTTCAGTGTGTAGGTGCCCAGGCCGCTCTGCCTTCTTTCAGAGTTACTCCTCCCCAGCCTCTTCCTTTGCCCGCCCTCCTATTCCCTTGTATCATCCCTAGATCCGGCCGAGATCCCGCTTCTGTGCACTGCTCCGCCGGCCCGGGGCATGCACACTAGTTGAATTGATGCTATGCCCACAATGGGCGCTGTGCGTAGGAGCGGGATCAGGGCCGGACCTAGGGATGACACAAGGGACTTGGAGAACAGGCAAAAGAAGAGGCTGGGGAGGAGTAACGCTAAAGAAGGCAGAGCGGCCTGGGCTCCTACACACTGAACGCCGCCCGCCCCTGGGTACTTTCTAGTGCTCATTTGCATATGAAATAAACGTTATTTTTCCTGCTTCTGGACATCTAAAGAAAATAACAAAGGTCCCATTACATTCATGTATAGATGTGCTACAGAGCCATGGAAGCGCTGTATATAGCTATATAGTGGTGGCAGACTCCCTTTAACAAATTGTCAGACTTTCAGATGGAAGTGTACAAGCAGTTTTAAGGTCTCTTAAGGTCTCGAGCTTCAAATCCAGTTGTAGATTTCAGCATACGACAGAGCAAACAAGCCACATCTCTTCCAGGAAGATTTGCACTAATAAAAATGACAGTGAGTGTTTCCTAGTAACTCTCTAAACACAGACAACTGTCCAGGCTTTCCGCACGGTAAACACTGTCATGTGAAGCGGCTCTAAAAGTAGACTTCAGCAGTCCCGTGACTATTACACCCATTCTCTGCTGTTACACTCTTCCAAAACAAGACTTCTCTGCTGTGGGTACAAATGGCACAATGCACAACAACAACAAAAAAAACCTCCAGGGAATGTATCATTTTATTGAAACAACAGTGAAAAGGATTTCTAGGAGAGATGGGAACATCTGCTTTAGCCTACATGCACACGATCGTGGTTTGGTTCAGCATCTGAGACGCATTTTTTGCTGCTCGGGTGTGGAACCATTCACTTCAATGGGGCCGCAAAAGATGCGGACAGCACTCCGTGTGCTGTCCGCATCTGTTGCTCCGTTCCGTAGCCCCGCAAAAAAAAAAATAGAACATGTCCTATTCTTGTCCGTTTTGCAGACAAGGATAGGCATTGTTACAATGGATCCGCAAAAAAAGGATGCCATACGGATGTCATCCATTTTTTTTTTTTGCGGACTGCAAAATACAAACGTTTGTGTGCATTTAGGCTTAAATGGGTTGTCCAGGCAGTCCTTTTTGTTTTTCCTAAAGAGGGTCATCTCACTTCAGTAAGGGGAATTTATCATGTAGAGAAAGTTAAAGGGGTTCTCTCACTTCCGTATGGGGAATTTATCATGTAGAGAAAGTTAAAGGGGTTGTCTCACTTCAGCAAGTGGCATTTACCATGTACAGAAAGTTAATACAAGGCACTTACTAATGTATTGTTATTATCCATATTGCTTCCTTTACTGGCTGGATTCATTTTTCTATCACATTATACACTGCTCGTTTCCATGGTTACGGACCACCCTGCAATCCATCAGTGGTGGTTGTGCTTGCACACTATAGGAAAAGGTGTCAGCCCAGGGCCGGTGCAAGGATTTTGGCTAACATAAGCAAAGCTACATTTTGGCGCCCCCCCCCCTCACCTGGCCCCGGTCCTGCTGGCTTCTCCTCTGTGTGGTCCTGGTATCTTCGCTCTGCTTCAGACAATCGCTGGTTTGAGGGCTGTATTTTTTGCCCTATAAGACGCACCTAGGTTTTAGAGGAGGATAATAAGAAAAAAAATATTTTCCATTACATCTCAGGTCAGAACAGCAATCAGACCCCCAATGTAAATCAGACCTCAGATCAGACCCCCAATGCCTCAGATCAGACCCCACATGTCAGCCATCAGCCCCCTTCCATCAGCCCCCCATGTCAGCCATCAGCCCCCCATGTCAGCCATCAGCCCCCCCATGTCAGCCATCAGCCCCCCATGTCAGCCATCATGCCCCCATGTCAGCCATCAGCACCCCATGTCAAAATTTCTCCCCCTCAATGTCACATTTCTCCCCCTCCATGTCAAATCACCTATGTCACATCAGCCCTTCATGTCACACTTCAATCCATGTTGCCACATTTCTCCCCCTCCATCCATGTTGTCGCATTTCGCCTCCCTCCATCCATGTTGTCACATTTCTCCCCCTCCATCCATGTTGTCACATTTCTCCCCCTCCATCCATGTTGTCACATTTCTCCCCCCTCCATCCATGTTGCCACATTTCTCCCCCCTCCATTATTTCCATTTCACCTCCCCATGCCTCACCCTGACCCCACCCCCATTAATGTTCTTCTGGTTCTGCGCAGCCTGCGCTAAATGAGATCACCTTGACCTACCTACCTGGCTGTGCCACCTACGGCAGTCCGGACGGTCTGGTCTGGGCCTGGCTGTGTGAGTCTGTCACTGTCTGATGTCTCACAGACTCACCACCAACAGCTCCACCTCCAGTCTCCAGACCTCCGCTCCTCAGTCTACACCAGTTGCTGCTGCCTGCCGCCTGCCGCCGCAGCGCCACTCGGCATTCACACCCCCCTGACCCCGTGACTGTCTGTGTTGCCGATGCCAAGCTGCTGCTGAGCCTGCATGCCACTCTGTGAGGAGGTGAGGGCCAGGGGCGCACGGAACACCTGCAGGCCGGGGCGGGCGGCCGGGCAAGTCAGCAAGTTACATTTAAATAATATATACAGGTCCTCCTAAAAAAATTAGCATATTGTGATAAAGTTCATTATTTTCTGTAATGTACTGATAAACATTAGACTTTCATATATTTTAGATTCATTACACACAACTGAAGTAGTTCAAGCCTTTTATTGTTTTAATATTGATGATTTTGGCATACAGCTCATGAAAACCCCAAATTCCTATCTCAAAAAATTAGCATATCATGAAAAGGTTCTCTAAACGAGCTATTAACCTAATCATCTGAATCAACTAATTAACTCTAAACACCTGCAAAAGATTCCTGAGGCTTTTAAAAACTCCCAGCCTGGTTCATTACTCAAAACCGCAATCATGGGTAAGACTGCCGACCTGACTGCTGTCCAGAAGGCCATCATTGACACCCTCAAGCAAGAGGGTAAGACACAGAAAGAAATTTCTGAACGAATAGGCTGTTCCCAGAGTGCTGTATTAAGGCACCTCAGTGGGAAGTCTGTGGGAAGGAAAAAGTGTGGCAGAAAACGCTGCACAACGAGAAGAGATGACCGGACCCTGAGGAAGATTGTGGAGAAGGACCGATTCCAGACCTTGGGGGACCTGCGGAAGCAGTGGACTGAGTCTGGAGTAGAAACATCCAGAGCCACCGTGTACAGGCGTGTGCAGGAAATGGGCTCCAGGTGCCGCATTCCCCAGGTCAAGCCACTTTTGAACCAGAAACAGCGGCAGAAGCGCCTGACCTGGGCTACAGAGAAGCAGCACTGGACTGTTGCTCAGTGGTCCAAAGTACTTTTTTCGGATGAAAGCAAATTTTGCATGTCATTCAGAAATCAAGGTGCCAGAGTCTGGAGGAAGACTGGGAAGAGGGAAATGCCAAAATGCCTGAAGTCCAGTGTCAAGTACCCACAGTCAGTGATGGTCCGGGGTGCCATGTCAGCTGCTGGTGTTGGTCCACTGTGTTTTACCAAGGGCAGGGTCAATGCAGCTAGCTATCAGGAGATTTTGGAGCACTTCATGCTTCCATCTGCTGAAAAGCTTTATGGAGATGAAGATTTCATTTTTCAGCACGACCTGGCACCTGCTCACAGTGCCAAAACCACTGGTAAATGGTTTACTGACCATGGTATTACTGTGCTCAATTGGCCTGCCAACTCTCCTGACCTGAACCCCATAGAGAATCTGTGGTATATTGGGAAGAGAAAGTTGAGAGACGCAAGACCCAACACTCTGGATGAGCTTAAGGCCGCTATCAAAGCATCCTGGGCCTCCATAACACCTCAGCAGTGCCACAGGCTGATTGCCTCCATGCCACGCCGCATTGTAGCAGTCATTTCTGCAAAAGGATTCCCGACCAAGTATTGAGTGCATAACTGAACATAATTATTTGAAGGTTGACTTTTTTTGTATTGAAAACACTTTTCTTTTATTGGTCGGATGAAATATGCTAATTTTTTGAGATAGGAAATTTGGGTTTTCATGAGCTGTATGCCAAAATCATCAATATTAAAACAATAAAAGGCTTGAACTACTTCAGTTGTGTGTAATGAATCTAAAATATATGAAAGTCTAATGTTTATCAGTACATTACAGAAAATAATGAACTTTATCACAATATGCTAATTTTTTTTAGAAGGACCTGTATATATAAAAAAAATAAAAATACAAAATTTTCCACCCTGGCACCGCCAAATCCCCCCCCCCCCCCACCTTCTCTGCGCCCTCAAGCAGCCGCTTGGTCTGCCTTATTATAGAGCCGACCCTGCGTCAGCCTTTCTGGTGGCCGGGACCATGGGAGCTCACATAGGCTAGTGCTTTTTCCTATATTGTGAAAGCATGGCCACCACTGATGGATTGCAGGGTGGTCTGTAACAATAGAAACGAGCAGTGTATATTGTGATGGAAAAATGAATGCAGCCAGCAAAGGAGGCAATATGGACAATCACAATACGTTAGTAAGTGCCTTGTATTAACTTTCTCCACATGATAAATGCCACTTACTGAAGTGAGACAAACCCTTTAAAACAATGCACTTACTAATGTATTGTGATTGTCCATATTGCTTCCTTTGCTGGCAGGATTAATTTTTATATCACGTTATACACTACACATTTCCAGGGGTAACGACAACCACTGCAGAGCTGACATGAAGTGGCCAGGATGGGAGTGCCTATGCATGCTCCCATGATCCGAACCACCAGAGAGGCTGGAGGTTTTTACTATTGGGTGCAAGCACGCAATCCAGCAGTGGTGGCCTTAAAGGGGTTGTCTTCAGCAAGTATGTAAGCATTTATCATGTAAAGAAAGTGAATACAAGGCACTTACTAATGTATTGTTATTGTCCATATTGCTTACTTTGCTGGCTTGATGCCTTTTCCATCACGTTATACACTTCTAGTTTCCATGGCTACAACCACCCTGCAATCCAGCAGTGGTGGCTGTGCTTGCCCACTATAGGAAAAGGCGCTGTACTCTCTGGTGGCTGGGACCGTGGGAGTGCGGCACTTTTTCCTATAGTGTGCAAGCACAGCAACTGCTGCTGGATTACAGGATGGCCTATTGAAAAATAGGTCAAGATTTTCCTGTGAAGTCCTGAAAACAACCACCATATTAGGCTTTGTGAAGGGTTGACTTATTTGCCTTGGGGGGAAATTTCTTTAACCTGAGCGAGTAACCTGGGTACAAGATTCCATCCAGGTCTCTGACCTAATCTTTGCACAATTTCAGAAAAGGTGTTCTAAAATTGATGTTTCCCTGTTCCAAATTTCTATATTCTAGTGCTTGGAGAGCACTTAGAACTTACTCCTCTCTATCTGACCCTTCTGAGCCCCTCTTAGGTGATCTTTGGAATGAAAATGACAAGAATGAAGAAGAGCTAGATGTCTATTGTGGAAAGGAGACCCCTCTGTAACAGCGATTGATTCTAAATAGAATTAATTTGGTGAGGAACAAAATGGTGCTGCACAGAGTGTCCATAGGGGTCACATGAACTCAGAGGCACATTCAGGGTCCATTCACACAAAAGTATTTTCTCTTTCCGACATGTCACGCAATTTGCAGATCTAATGTGGACCCATTTCTATAATGGGACTAAGAGACATGGACAGCACACAGTGTGCCATCCGCATCCACACATCCATTCCGCAGCCCCGAAAAGAGATATTGCGGACAAGAATGGGCATTACCATCCTAGGGCAGGATGTTGAACTGCAAATGCAGAATGCACATGGCAGCATCCGTGCCCTATGGCTCCGCAACTTGTCCGCAAAATCGGATATAGTTCTGTGAATGGACCCCCAATCTTAGTTGACTAAGCGAGACTTCATGGGGAAGCAATCCCTATGATACTAAGACACTGAAGCCAAAGACGCTTTGCACTGCGCCATAGAAAAGGAATTACTATGTTTCAGCAGGGAAACAATCTTTCTGACTAGAAGTTCCCTGACAGGGAATAACAGACTGTGTGAAAAAAAAGTCTTCCGAGCCGGATGGGCCACTGGGATATTACCCTGGGAGGGTTTCCCCACGGATCTGTAACACTCTGCTGTATTATAGCTCCCACATAATGTTACCTGTCTGGCTTGGACCACACTCCTGCCATATATCCTTTAGTAAAGGATCATCCCCTCTAGGTGCAACCATTTCATTTAATAATGAAGGTAAATGAAGTTACGCCATCATGAAATAAAGATCTTTAGAATCCTCCTGATCACAGAGACAGAGTCCACATACAGATGAGATGAGGCAGGTCGATAAGGTGAAAGGAGTTGTAGATAACCTAGGTCTTATAGATATATGAGCAGAAAGGACCTGAGAGAAAGCTTCTGACCACTGAGAAGTAAACCATTCCACAACGTCTGCACTATGTCTGCACTGGAGCCCTTCAGCTGGGAGGCAATGGTGCAGACATCTCCTACATTGTCCACAGTTGGTACACATACTAACATTAGCTTTATGGGATTCTTTGCAAAGTTCTGTAATTGTAACATATTAATGCGCTCACACATACATACAAGCTACTGTAAGATGGTACCTGGAATCATTGTGGATGGAAGGTATGTGTCACCGAGGTTCCTGGCCTCGGTGAAGTAAGAGCCGATATTTTATGTGTCAGCAGCAGCTATTGCTAAATGACACCTTGAGAGTTAGCATGGCTGTCATAGCTGATCCGGGATAGCTCTTACTGGGAGTAGTCAAAGTGCTGGGTGGGTGACTACTCCCCATGTTACAGGCCGGGTTTTGCCAGGCATAAAAACCAGCCAGCACTGCCAGGTGTGTGGATTTACCTCCCTCTGATAGTGGAGCTCAGGAGTCTGTGTGCTATGAAGTGAGGGCTGTGCTGGGATTTGAGGTTTGAGCCGGGCTGGAGGACTCAGGCCCCTCTAAAGGCGAACAAGCCGCCTATGGACTTGATGAGGCTGAACTGCTAACAGGGTGTGAATTAACACCCAGGAGAAAAGGTGACTTTTATTGTTTATGGACTTTCCTTGTGTGTGAACAAACACCAAGCCACCTGCGTTTTGTGATACATCTTATCTGCATTTTGTTATACACCAATATGTGAATAAACCCCGTGGTTAATTCAAGAACTGTGTACTTTGCCTCTCTGCTGCATCTGCTAGTCCTGACTACCACAGCAAATCCCCACACTACATATGAGACATTCCAGGACACAGGATCCTTAAAGAGAGTCTTTCACGCTGATTGACCCTATTAACCTATTAACAGACTTATGTCCACGGCATCCCCCCTATTAAAACTGTTCTTACCATATGTTGCTTGCTATCATCGTTCCTCTGAAAAACACTTTTATTCCGTATGCAAATTAGGCTGTGAAGGTGCCCAGGGGCGGCCTTACAATGGCCGGTGCCCAGGCCCCTGGGTCATTTTCATACCAATCCACTCCCCCTCCACCGCGTCTTCCCGCCCCTGGTCTCTGCTCTAACCTCCCTCCTCCCGTCCGTAATCCTACGCATGCGCCGATGACCGCGAAATCGGCGCGTGCGCATTGAATGACCACAGTCTGGCCGGGGCATCACAGTTTACCGTGTGCATACGCCGGCCCCGGCCTAACTTACGTTCTTGCCATGATCACAGCGCATCACGGCAAGAACGTAAGTTAGGCCGGGGCGTATGCGCATGGGCGGGCAGACGCGGTGGAATGGATTGGTATGAAAATGACCCAGGGGCCTGGGCACCCGCCGTTGTAAGGCCGCCCCTGGGCACCTTCACAGCCTAATTTGCATACAGAATAAAAGTGTTTTTCGGAGGAACGATAGCAAGCAACATATGGTAAGAACAGTTTTAATAGGGGGGATGCCGTGGACATAAGTCTGTTAATAGGTTAATAGGGTCAATCAGCGTGAAAGACTCCCTTTAAAGGATAACTTTTTTTTGGGGGGGGGAGTATTGGATTGTGGTGATTAATATCACCTTGATGGCCCTATTTCAACTTTTCACTGTGTACTCAATTACCCCTTAATTCCGCAGTTTTGTTCCCTGTACTGCCTACTTTTACCTGTGCTTAAAATAGGGTTGCTAGGCATGGTCCGTGATAGACAGAGCGTGCAAGGTCAGATTACAGACAGCAGGGATTGTAAGTAAATGATTAAAGCCAGGTCCTCCTTCTCAGCTGATAACAGTGCCTGGGCTGTGCGCACTTCTCCCTGCCCCTGCGCTTGGCAGACGCTCCCTCACTCAGCAGAGCTGGAGAATGCAGACTGGAAGCAGCGCACAGCAGGGAAGGGAGATCTGCCATCTGCTCAGTGTATACATGAAAGCAACATGTGGTAAGAGAACCCCTTTGTGCTGCAGGAGATTAATCCTTTAGGGGGGGAGGGCTCTGGTTACTGACACTTTTGGGGGGCTATTGTTACTGGCTAGTGAGGGCAGGAGGGATTAGTCTCAGGGTGAGGGCAGTGGTGGCCATCTTAACTGAATAGTGAAATTGCAGTTTTATGCAGACTGGTTGCTAAGGGCTGAATCTTATTAAATATGGGGTAAGTCAGTCTAATAGTAACGGATTCTGGAATATCATGTTATTGGTAACTACATATATGAAAATTGAAATTGGGGTCTAAATGTGACAGTTATCCTTTAAAGCTGCTGTGATTCCAATACTGCAGTAAGATCTCACACTGTGCAGAGCCACAGATGTAGCTGAGCTAAAAACAACTCTGATAACACAAGTCACAGAGTTATCTAATGCCATTTGTGACAAACTATTAACCCCTTAGGGACACAGCATTATTTCACCTTAAGGACCAGGCCATTTTTTGAAAATCTGACCAGTGTCACTTTAAGCGCTGATAACTTTAAAACGCTTTGACTTATCCAGGCCATTCTGAGATAGTTTTTTTTTTGTCACATATTGTACTTCATGACACTGGTAAAATAAGGTAAAAAAAAAATATTGTATTTATAAAAAAATACCAAATTTACCAAAAATGTGTAAAAAATACCACATTTCCAAGTTTCAATTTCTCTACTTCTATAATACATAGTAATACCTCCAAAAATAGTTATTACTTACATTCCCCATATGTCTACTTCATGTTTGGATCATTTTGGGAATTATATTTTATTTTTTGGGGATGTTACAAGGCTTAGAAGTTTAGAAGCAAATCTTGAAATTTTTCAAAAACCCACTTTTTAGGGACCAGTTCAGGTCTGGAGTCACTTTGTGAGACTTACATAATAGAAACCACCCAAAAATGACCCAATTCTAGAAACTACACTCCTCAAGGTATTCAAAACTGATTTTTACAAATGTCGTTAACCCTTTAGGTGTTCCACAAGAGTTAATGGCAAATGGTGATAACATTTCAGAATTTTGAATTTTGGGCACATTTTCCATTTTTTATCCATTTTTCCAGTAACAAAGCAAGGGTTAACAGCCAAAGAAAATGCTATATTTATTGCCCGATTCTGTAGTTTGCAGAAACACCCCATATGTGGCCGTAAACTACTGTACGGGCACACAGTAGGGCGTAGAGGGAAAGGTGCGCCGTATGGTTTTTGGAAGGCAGATTTTGCTGGACTGGTTTTTTTGACACCATGTCCCATTTGAAGCTCCCCTGATGCACCCCTAGAGTAGAAACTCCATTAAAGTGACCCTATCTAAGAAACTACTCCCCTCAAGGTATTTAAAACTGATTTTGCAAACTTTGTTAACCCTTTAGGTGTTCCACAAGATTTAATGGAAAATAGAGATACAATTTCAAAATTTTTGGGCAGATTTCCATTTTAAGAATTGTTTTCCAGTTACAAACTCAATATTTTTGGCTCTGATTCTGTAGTTTACAGAAACACCCCATATGTGGTCGTAAACCGCTGTACGGGCACACGGCAGGGTGCAGAAGGAAAGGAATGCCATACGGTTTTGGAAGGCAGATTTTGCTGGACCGTTTTTTTTGACACAATGTCCCATTTGAAGCCCCCCTGAGGCACCCCTAGAGTAGAAACTCCAAAAAAGTGACCCCATTTTAGATTCTACGGGATAGGGTGGCAGTATTGTTGGTACTAGTTTAGGGTACATATGATTTTTGGTTGCTCTATATTACACTTTTTGTGAGGCATGGTAACAAGAAATAGCTGTTTTGGCACCGTTTTATTTTTTGTTATTTTCAACATTCATCTGACAGGTTAGATCATGTAATATTTTTAAAAAACAGGTTGTCACGGACGTGGCGATACCTAATATGTATACTATTTTTTATTTATGTAAGTTTTACACAATTATTTTATTTTTGAAACAAAAACAAATCAAGTTTTAGTGTCTACATATTCTGAGAGCCATAGTTTTTTCAGTTTTTGTGCGATTATCTTCGGTAGGGTCTCATTTTTTGTGGGATGAGGTGACGTTTGATTGGTACTATTTTGGCATACATACGACTTTTTTGATCACTTTTATTACCTTTTTTGGGAAGTAAGGTGGGCAAAATTTCAATTTCATCATAGTTTTTTATTTTTATGGCGTTCTGGTGTTCACCGTACGGGTAAAGTAACATGCCCGTTTTATAGATCAGGTCGTTACGGACGTGGTGATATCAAACATGTGTAGCAAATTTAATTTTTTTAATTTTTAATCAGTGATAAATGTGTTTTTTGATTTTTACTTTTTTTTAACTTTTTTTTTTACCCAGACCCACTTGGTTCTTGAAGATCCAGTGGGTCTGATGTCTGTATAATACAGTACAGTACACTATATAGTGTACTGTATTTTACTTACACTTTGTCTGAACAGATCTATGCCTTTAGCACAGATCTGTTCAGCACCATGAACAGCAGGATGCCTGAGAAGGCGTCCTGTTGCTATGGGAACCTTCCCCATCTGCCACAACTGAGCAGACGGGGAAGGGGAAGGAGGGGAGCTCCCTCCCTCTGTCACCCCATCCTGCGGGGATAAGAAATTGCAGAAAGCGCAGCAAACCGCAGGTCTGAATTGATCTGCGGTTTGCTGCGATCGCCGACATGGGGGGGGTCACAGGACCCCCCCGGCGCATTTAGCCTAGGTGCCTGCTCAATGATTTGAGCAGGCACCGGGTTCCAATCACCGCTCGCCGGGCGGCAGTGATCGGAACCATACATGACGTACCGGTACGTCATGTGTCCTTAAATACCAGGACAACATGACGTACCGGTATGTCATGTGTCCTGAAGAGGTTAAAATACCTTGGAAGAGTTAGTTAACCTCTTGTGCCATTTTATACTTAACATGTTAGCCATCAAGTTTAGCTCAGCTGCACCTGTATAGTTCTACTCCAAAATGGCTCCTGAGATGGAGAAACTGCTGCAAGCCTGAAGGTAATAACAGTGCTTGTAACAGCCAAACCAGTACTTCTCACAGGGACACACCCTGAAACATACATTGATAGTTTGCAGGGAACACCCGCTGCATATGAGAAACTTACCTGGGACACTCCAGGATAAATGTCAGCTCAATCATCCCATGGAACACTCAATGGGGAAAATAAACTCTGGAAACCACTTCCAGTTCAGACATGTCATGCAGGTAAATTATCCAGATATTGGTCTCAAAAGGGTCTGGGATTGACTTGATAAGGGGTATGGCTCAGTCGAGCTCATAGAAAGTGCCTTATTCAAGAGAATCAAGGACTTTCCTAAAATAGTGAACAAAGGCTATTCAAAGCTTAGGGAGTTAAGTGACTTATTATTGGAGCTGAGTGTAGCAAAGGCAGAAGGAGATCTGGTGGGATTAATATTCCTTGACACTGCGAGAGGTGTGAATCCCATAGTTCAGAAAGTCAGTTATGTATGGTTGTCGGTATAAACAGACTTAAAATGTACTATTTCCTCCATTTAATGTGTTTGTAGATTTTGTCTCTGAGCAAGCAAAAATTTGAAATTATCCTAGCTTTAATTTCATGATGTCATGTGCCACCACCTCTGTTAATAAACCTCGTAGAGCAATGGTGCAGAACCTTCAGGGAAAAGTCATTGGAAGACCACAAGACCTTCCTTAAGGAGAACAACATCTGCTTCAAATGCTGCTCTTCAACTTCGCCAGGGACTGTGAGGTTAGTGCAAAGTGTGCCAAATGTGACAGCTGAGAACATAACACAGCTCTACACCCTGAGCCACCATCGTGGACATCGACCAAAGCCCAAGTGAATAGTGGGGAGCTGAAGGACGCAAATACTGACACTCTGTCACGGCAGGGAGTGGGGGAAACCCCCCACCATGCAGTGTCAAAGGGTAAAGGGGATCAGCCTGGCCAAAAGGAGTAATAAGGGAGCAGGTCACCTCCTACCGCGTCCCTAATCCTCTCCCTGACTCCTCACCATATGAGCGGACCCCGATGGTGGGACAGCTCTTACACTGGATACCTAATATCCTGAGTCACCCTGGAAATCCCTCACTTAGGAGCAGGGGAGAGACTACCTGTTCATCCACAACATGGAGGAACAGGAGTCTCTAACTAAGGCCAGGCTGCAAGGAGGGGAAACACATGCAGCTAAAGGAGATAGCAGGTAAGTGAAACCAGTAACACACTTACCTGCCACAGACACACTGACTGGAACCCGTGCACAAGTGCTAGTGTCCACACCAACATTAAAGGACATAGCACACACCACAAACCACACAGGAACCCAGGACACCATAGCTGCAATAACTTGAGACAGGGGAATGTCTAGTAAACATGACAGCAAACACAACCAGACATGTAACACCAAACTAGACATTCAAACACCCTGCACATAACCCACTCCATACAAATAAAGACCGGAAGGGAAGGAGACACCGGGATGACATAGAACATCTATGACCACAAGGGTGGCCCTCACTGGACAGATGGAACAAGCCAGGAACCGTGAACCACCAGCATACACCAAGGCTGGAGGAACCCAGAGCTTCAGGCATCCAGCAGAGGCTAAAAAGCCCAAGCAGCCACACCCACACACACATAAACCCAGTGTTCACAAAACACTAGGAAGGGATTTAACCCTTCCAACACCAGACAAGGGAAGGAAGCCACTTAAAGGGGAAGTGCAACCATGTACCAGCAATCACCCAGAAGGCCGAGGCACTGCCACCGCATACTCTCACAGCAACACGTTGCCGCGGGCAACCCCAAGTGTGGCAACAGTGTCACAGCGCAAACCAAAGACGGTGACACACTCTGGCAGTAACTTCTAAATGTACAGAGGTTTGCAGAGGCTTCATAGGAGGCAGGTCCTGCTCTAAAATCTCCCTAGTGAGAATTTACCCAGTGGACGACCGAGGCAAAGCCATCAAAGTATATGCAATGCTAGACGATCAAAGTAACAAGTCATTAGCCAAGTCTGCCTTCTTTGATAGCTTTAATATCAGAGGACCCGGTGCCCCCTACTCTCTATAAAGCTTGTGCTGGTACTATGGAGACAGCCAGAAGGAGGGCAAGCGGCTATGTAGTTGAGTCTATAGATGGTCAAGTGTGTCTGCCTTCACCAACTATACTGGAGTGTAACCGGATTCCTGACAACAGGTCTGAGATACCTATGCCAGAAGTAGCAGCGCATCCGCCTCACCTTAAGCGTATTGGACATCTGATCCTGAACCTTGATCCAGAGGCTCAGATAGTCTTGCTCCTTGGGATAGATTACTTCTATGCGAAAATTACTTCTTCATTAAAGAACTGCCTCAAAGCACTTTATCAACAGGTACCTTTACAGGTCCTGCCTACGATGACTACATCTGGGATGGCAATCAAGAACATCTGGGATCCACAGTGTTCCGCAAGACAAAAGACGACATCGTGTGGTGATGTCATTCAAAGATAGACTGATCCTAGATATAATGGAGCAGGGAATGGCGCAGGACGAAACAAAGAGCTGGGTTGCACCTCTACCCTTTAATCCTCAAAGACAACGCTTACAATACAAGCAATTTGTCTCTCTCAGGCACAGCCTAAGAAGTAAACCTGAGATGAGAGATCACTTCTTTACCTTCATGGTAAAGATATTCCAGAACTGTCATGCAGAGTTAGCACCCATACTTCAAGACTCGGAAGAGCATTGGTAGCTGCCCATGTTTGGGGTGTATCACCTGAAGAAGCTAGGTCAGATCAGGGTAGTATTTGACTCAAGTGCCAAAGTATGAAGGCATTTCATTGAATGACGTTTTGTTGTCTGGCCCGGATCTAAACAAGCTCATAAGAGTGCTTCTCCGTTTTCGCAGAGACTCTGTTGCATTCACGGCTGATATCCAACAGATGTTCCATTGCTTTCTCTTTAAAAAGGAACACAGAAGTTTCTTGATATTCCTGTGGTACAAGGATAGTGATCCTTCTAAAGATGTTACAGAGTATCGTATGAAGGTACACATCTTCAGTAATAGTTCTTCTCCTGCAGTTTCCATCTATGGACTGAAACGTGCAGCTCAAGAGGTTGAAGAGAAGTATGCAGCGGATGTCAGACTCTTTGTAGAGAATAATTTCTATATGGACGACTGTTTGAAATCAGTGCCCACAGATGAGACTGCAATTATTCTTCTTAAAAGAGCCCAGCAAATTATCTCTCTATCTAATCTGAGGTTACTGTCATGGTGGGGAGTGTGTGTGGGGGGGGAACTCCCCACCATATAACGTAGGAAAATGGGGAAGCAGCTAGGCCTGGATACCAGGAAAAGGGAGCAGGTCACCTCCTAATGCCGCCCTAATCCTGGCCCTGACTCCTAACCATATGAGCAGACCCAGATGGTAGGTGGGCTCATACATAGGAACCTTGGACCCTGAGTCGCCCTGAAGATCCCTGCAATGAGGTTAGGAGCAGGAGACGACCTGTTCATCCCAAACGTGGATGAACAGGAGTATCCACTGACCTACAGATGTACCATGGTTAGCACTCCAGCTGTTAACCTCAAATTTCTTAACTCATTTTATTATCTTGAGACAAAATCCATTGAAAATCAATTGAAGGTGTTTGCTTAGATTAGATAACGAAACTCAGAAATCTCAGAAAAAAGGAGTGCTAACCATGTGACATCTGTAGCTACAAGGAAAGGGACAGCCAGTCAACAGCCACTGGATCGGCAGGTAAGAGCCCAGAAACAACATTTACCTGCCATGGCTACAACAAACACCGGACCCCCATGCAGACAGGAAGCATGTAGAGCTGCTCACCGACTTGTGATTCCCCCTCCGGGGAACCCAGAAACCCTCTTCCGGAGGTTATGCAACTCACAGGGGAAAATGTCTAGAAAACATGCTGGAAGACAGACACAACATACCAGACATATAATGACAACTAGACTTACAACAGACCCCGCACATAACTCACACCAAACATAGATACAAGGGAAGGTAAAGACATAGGGGAGACATCAAGGTGACATTGATGTCTAGCTAGGAGGCCCTTACACTGGACAGATGGTAAATGCAGGATAGGAGCATCACTCCAGCTCACACAAAAGCTGACGGGCCACTGACCCCAGCTCACAATACAACATATAAAGAGCCAAGAGGCCACACCCAAGACACACTTAAATCCACACCAGCCAGATAATAAACTCCTCCGGCACCAGACAGGGAAGGACACAGGGGAAAGGAGGAGCCACCTACATGCTGCAACAACACAAGGCCACAGGCAACAGCCTGCACGGCAACTGTGTCATGGCACACACAACAGAGGCCGTGACAGTTACACAAGATTGCTTCTAACAGCCAGAAATTGATGGAAGCCTTTCCTTCTCAGGACCATTCAGATGACTTAAAGGATTTAGATCTAGGCTTTGACTCCCCTCCCATGCAACTGAGCCTTGACCTACTCTGGGACATAAAAGCTGATACCTTCAGCTTCTAGGTTAGCAGAGAAGAAAAACTCTTTACTCGTAGAGGAGTACTGTCAGCCATGAGCAGTTTATATGACCCACTGGGATTTGCAGCTCCTATAATCATCGAAGGTAAAGGTATGTTAAGAGACTTCACCAGAGAAGTGTCGAACTGGGACACTCCTCTTCCCATAAAGGAAAGAGCCACGTTGATGGCCTGGAAAAATTCCCACACAGCCTTATCTGGTCTTCACATAGCTCGTCCATATGTTTCTCTACCAAGTACCAAGGTTGAGACGCAAAGACTTTGGGCCAGATTTATCATGACTCTGACAGCTCACTCCACTTTAACATATGGCTAAAGTCAGTTTTAGCCAAGTCAGATTTACGGCCCTTTAAGACTGTAATAAATGTGGTTTGACGGTAGCAGTTTATCCGTCAGTAAGCAGCTTTACAAAAGTCGCACGTTTTTATGAAAAAGTCGCACGTTTTTATGAAAAAGTCGCATGTTCTATTAAAAAGTCTCATAAGATAAGCATGGTCCTCACTGGAGTGAAATTGCGACTTTTTAAATAGTCCCAATAGTAAATCTGTCTAGAGATTAATTTACATAAGAAAACACGCCCACTTTCAGTAAACTGGCGAGCATAGTGCAGAACAGAAAAAAGTCGCAAATTTGTGCGCAGTTTTAGCATTTGGGACTTTTTGGGGACTTTTTCACTCCATTATTCTGACCTGAGCTAATGATAAATCTGGCCCTTTGTGTTTTCTGTGACGCTTCAGTCAAAGCATTTGCTGCTATAGCTTACTTGAAGACGATAGATACCAGCGGACAATGCCATGTAGGGTTCGTCACGAGCAAAGCTAAACTAACGCCACTCCACGAACACACAATACCTCGCCTAAAACTATGTGCCACGGTGTTAGCAGTGGAGTTAGCCGAACTCATCACTACAGAAATGAACCTGCTCGATCTAGAGCAGTCAAAAAATGTCATTATCTGAGCGGTACAGCATGAAACCTATGCAAAGGAAATCGACTACGTAATGAGTCAAAGACCCGTGCCCAAAGGTAGTGTTCTAAGGAAACTTGACCCAGTGATCAATGATGATGGGCTTTAAGAATAGGTGGAAGCCAAGGTAGATCTTACAGAGAAACATCCCGTAATAGTTCATGGACAGCATCATATAGCTACTCTGCTTGTGCAACATTAACACGAGCAGACAAAGCACCAAGGTCGCCTGTTTACAGAAGGAGCCCTACGAGCTGCTGGACTGTGGATAGTTGGAGTAAAGAGATGTGTGTGCAGATTCATCTTTAACCCCTTCATGCATTTTCGCGTACATTTACGTGAGGGAATGTGGCTTCTTGCCACATCCTCACGTACATGTACGTGATGTGATCTGGTGGGTGCAGGGGCTGTTACTGATAGCTGGGCCTCTGCTGCATCCACCGGCAATGCTGTATGCGGTGATGCTGGCGGATTAACCCTTTTCACATGGGGGTGCAGGGTTTACAGAGGGAGGGGGCTCCCTCTGACTCCGTTGGCCCTCTGCGCTGCGCTGACAGGGGGCCAATGGTTGCCATGGCTGCTCCGTTGCCTGTGTAAGCCTGCCAGCTACGGAAGCCCAGGAGATCCAGCCCTCAGGCTGGGTCTTCTAGGCCAGTGGTCCCCAACCTTTTTTGCACCAAGGACCAGTTTCATGCAAGACAATATTCCCAGGGACCGGGTGGGGGGAAAGGGGGCGGAGGTTCTTGGCGGGGCTTAGGGGGTGGGCGAGGCTGACTGATTCACGCGCATAACAAAACACAAGGTGCATATTAAAATATATAACACTATATAATGATTATATAAACTTACTATGGTCTCTGCTGCACTGGTCTCTGCTGCACTGGTCCCTGCTGCACTGGTCCCTGCTGCACTGGTCCCTGCTGCACTGTACCGTATTTTTCGCCCTATAAGATGCACCTAGGTTTTAGAGGAGGAACAATAAGAAAAAAATATTTTTCTTTACATCTCAGGTCAGACCAGCAATCAGACCCCCAATGTTAATCAGACCTCAGATCAGACCCCCAATGGCTCAGATCAACCCCCAAACTTTTAGCCATCCATCAGCCCCCAATGTCAGCCATAAGCCCCCCAATGTCAGTCATAAGCCCCCCTATGTCAGCCATATGTCTGCCCCTCATGTCTGCCCCTCATGTCAGCCATATGTCTGCCCCTCATGCCTGCCCTTCATGTCAGCCATATGTCTGCCCCTCATGCCTGCCCCTCATGTCTACCATATGCCTGCCCCTCATGTCAGCCATATATCTGCCCCTCATGCCTGCCCCTCATGTCAGCCATATGTCCCCCAAGTCAGCCATCAGCCCCTAGTGCAAATAAAATAAAATAAAAAAAACCACTTACCTCTCCTGCTCCTGGTCACCATCGCGATCCTCTTCATTCTGCTGTCGGCTGGCTGTGTATAGCGGCGCA
This sequence comes from Bufo gargarizans, assembly GCF_014858855.1. NCBI lineage: Eukaryota > Metazoa > Chordata > Amphibia > Anura > Bufonidae > Bufo > Bufo gargarizans. The sequence continues at coordinate 427,759,784 of NC_058082.1, read as the reverse complement.
CAGTGTGAGGTCACAGAGCGACCTCACGCTGTGCGCAGCCCTGCACAGCCGATAGCCGAGCTGTGGACCAGGAAGTGGTGAGTACAGATCCTTCACCGCTTCCTGGTCCTTCTGTACTAATGAAGCGCATCCATAATGGAAGCGCTTCATTAGTACAGAGTTAGAGACTGCCCTGATCGCCATGGCCCGGCAAACCATCTTCCAGGGCCCGGTCCTGGGCTGCGGCCCGGCGGTTGGGGACCGCTGTTCTAGGCAACTCTCAGCGTCTTACTGTGTAAGAATCTGACAGTTCAATTCAGTACAATACAGAATGTATTGTACTGAATTGAAACAGGGATCAAACCCTGAAAAGGTGAAGTCCCACAGTTGGACAAATATAAAAAGTTAAAAAAAAATGTAAAACTGTGTTTTTTTAAATAAAGTTTCAAGTAAAAAAAAAAAAAGGAAGCCCTCTCACCATAAAATAGAGTTTAAAAAAATAAATTAAAACAGACATATTAGGTATTGCCGCATCCATAACGACCTCAGATGAATGCCGTAAAAAATAAAAATAAAAACTGAGCAAAAATTTTTTTTCCTTGCATCACAAAAAGTGTAATTCCAAGCTATAAAAAAAATATGTACCCCAAAATAGTATCAATCAAACCGTCATCTTTTCCCGCAAAAAATGAGATCCTACCTAAGACAATCGCCTAAAATATTAAAAAAAATATGGCTTTCAGAAAATGGAGAAACTAAAACATGATTTATTTTTCTTCAAAAATGCTTTTATTGTATGAAACTAAAATAAATGTAAAAAAGATAGACATATTAGGTATCACCACATCTGTAATAATCTGCTCTATAAAACTATCACATGATCTATCCCCTCAGATGAACGGCGTAAAAAAAAAGAGTAAAAACTGTGGCAAAAATGCATTTTTTTGGTCACCTTCATCACAAAAAGTGCAATTCCAAACGATCAAAAAGTCATACACACCACAAAATGGTACAAATCAAACCATCATCTCTCCCCGCAAAAAATTTGACCCTACCTAAGACAATCATCTAAAAAATAAAGAAAATATGGCTTTCAGAAAATAGAGATACTAAAACATGATTTTTTTTCCCTTCAAAAATGATTTTATAGTGTAAAACTGAAATACATTTTTAAAAAGTATACATATTAGGTATTGCCATGTCCATAACAACCAGCTTTATAAATGTTTTTGCACCTAGTCCAAACAAGGGCTGTGACTTACCAGAAAGGAGGAGTGATTTCTTGGGAAGGGCATGGTCTTAGATGCAACATTTTGAGCCAATTTGTTCAACATTTGTGGTGTAAAATGTTGTCTCAAAGTAAGGCTACTTTCACACTTGCGTTCAGGGTTCCGCTTGTGAGTTCCGTTTGAAGGCTCTCACAAGAGGCCCCGAACGGATCCGTCCAGCCCTAATGCATTCTGAGCGTTCTGAATGGATCCCATCGTCTGCATTATAGGAGCGGATCCGTCTGTGCAGACACCAGACAGATCCGCTCCGAACGCAAGTGTGAAAGTAGCCTAAGCCAAGCTATTGTTATACATAAAAGTTTCAAACCCTGCAAAACATTTATCATACAGTCACTGGGATAAATCTGGTGCAGGCCCTGCAAGACTACGTTTACGATATCTGCAGGCTTAGTTAAATCTGCCTCAGTTACTTTTTTCCACGTTCAAATTTTTTATGCAGCCAAATTGCGGATCTGCAAAACACGGATGTCGCTCGTGTGCCTTCCGCAATTACGGAACAGGAGGCCTATTATAGAAATGCCTATTCTTGTCCGCAAAACAGACAAGAATAGGACAGGACTCGTCATTTTTATGGGGCCGCGGAACGGAGCAACGGATGCGGACAGCACACAGAGTGCTGTCCGCATCTTTTGCGGACCCATTGAAATGAATGGTTCCGTATACGGAACGCAAAATACGTTCGTGTGAATGAGCCGTTAAACAGAGGGAACTTATAAAGAAAAGACTGAGGGGGTCATTTCTGACCAGATATATGCCACTTTACGCCATGGTGTGGCAGAATCTGCAACTTCTTCACCGCTCACGCAAAGTCTAAATTTTGGGCGTGGAAGGGGATTCTGTAAAGACTTTTTTTTGGGCAAGCCTTTTTTTTTTTTTATTGGTATCATTTTGAGGTACATGCTACTTTTTGATCACGTTTTATTCAATTCTTTTGCTTGGCAACTTAATTTTTACGGCACACATATTTTCATATTTTGATAGTCCTGGCATTTTCAGATGTGGTGATACCAATGATGTTTTTATTTTTTATTGTTTATTTATTTGTCCAAAATTGGATAAGGGGATTGATACATTTCTTTTATATTTTTGTGGTTTTTTTACATATTTTTTTTATTGTACTTTTTAGTCACGCTGGGAGACTTGTAAATGGGATCTCCTGATCACTTGTACCCTAGTCTGCAATAGATTACTATTATTGCGGTCTATGGTACTTTCACACGCTGCCAGTCAGGCAAGGGGTTTCAGGCAGATCACAGGGCTGAGAGTCTTCACAAGGCCCCAGGCTGTCACAGGAACTGGTCAGGGCCCCGTTGTTTTACCAATCGGAGGATAGAGGCAGCCCCCTCAGCTGGCACTTGCTGTGAGTGCCGGAAGCTCAGAGCGTGAGCCGGCTCCACATGCAGAGAGCCCCTGAGGAACCAGTGCAGAGGATGGAAGTAGTGTTGGCCCTGGTGAGATGTTGTATCAAAGTACACTTCCTCATGATGTCGCTCTGTGGAGTTCTGTGCACTGGAAATTTGGAGCCAAAGGATCAGGCAGATGTATTAGAACAACAAATGTTTTTCTTTACTGAGTGCAAAGAGTGAATTACAGTACATCCAGCAGTCTTCTGTACAAGGTGCAATGTCTCTACCACCAGCTGATGAAGGAGGAGTAGCAGTCCTCACAGAGGATCTGTTTTCATAGTCCCAGGTCTAGACACGCTCCCTCACTCAAGGCTTGCTCAGCTAACTCTCTCTACAACTCTCTAATGCTCCCCCATCTAGCAGGAAGTAGGACCAGCCCACTTTCACCAAGAGGGGAAGAATGGAATGGAAGGTTCCATTCCTAATGCCAACCATGCCTTTTCATTGCTGAAGCGCACATTAGATTCATAACATAACGTGACATTATGCAATCCAACATGAATGACACTTTTTTCCTTTGACATCTGGGTGGTGTCAGGATACCCCCATACCACCATGTTCGGCCCACATTCCTCTGATGTTTCTATTGAGAAGTAAGCCTTGCTGTGGTAACTAAGAAGGTGGCCCTACTTTCATGACTAGCAAAGTGTGCGTAGCGGAAGGATAGCTTATACGAAGAGTGCAGTATAAGCCCTCTTGCACACGACCGTATGGCTTTTTCAGTATTTTGCAGTCCGCCAAAAATATGGATGATGTCCGTGTGCATTCCGTTTTTTGCGGAACGGAACAGCTGGCCCTTGATAGAATAGCACTATCCTTTTCCGTTATGCGGACAATAATAGGACATGTTCTATCTTTGAACGGAAATGAAAAACGGAAATACGGACACGGAAGGCATACGGAGTACCTTCAGTTTTTTTTGCGGATCCAGTGAAATGAATGGTTCCGTATCCGGAACGCAAAAAACGGAACGTAAACAGAAAAAAAAAGTTTGTGTGAAAAAGGCCTAAGGAAGAGTAAGGGACATACTTTTTAGGTGTACTTAGAAACACCTGGTTGCAGTGTAGATCTAGGCCTTCAGCATGTCATTGCTGGCTTCTAACTTTGGGATCTAGCTCCTAGATCTAGAAAATTGTCTAGCACTGATCTTTGGCCATTGCAAATAGATTCAATGCTGATTTATAATTAAATAATATTCATTGGTAATATACAATTAATTTACATTTCCCACCTTCTCAGTGTTCTGCTACCAAAGGTTTTCTTCTTTTTTTTTTCTAGAAAAATTACACTTTTGTCCATGGGTTATGTCTGGTATGGCAGTATAGCCTTATTGGACTGACTAAGGGCTCATGCACACAAACATATTTTCTTTCCGTGTCCGTTCCGGTTTTTTTTTGCGGACCTTATGCAGAACAATTTACTTCAATGGGTCTGCCAAAAAACAGAGGTTACTCCGTGTGCATTCTGTTTCAGTATGTCCGTTCCACAAAAAAAATAGAACATGTCCTATTATTGTCCTCATTATGGACAAGGATAGTACTGTTCTATCAGGGGCCAGTTGTTCCGTTCCGCAAAATACGGAATGCACAAAGATGCCATCCGTATTTTTTGTGGATCTGTTTTTTGCGGACCGCAAAATACATACGGTCGTGTGCATAAGCCTTAAAGCTGAGTCCATAGGCTACACTGCTTTTGGAATAAGATGAACTTTTTTGTTTTTAGTTGCACAACATTTAACTTTTTTCACCCTTTTTCTTTCCTATACAGAAATCTATAGGAAAACACCTGGAAAAAAAGTTACACCCAGAGCATGCTGGGATTTAAAAAATTGGCAGGAAACAAATCACTGCATTTGCAGTGTTTATAGTACATTTTATTATTTCTTATCAGGGGGGAACTAACTCTCCTTAGGCCTCTTTCACACGGGCGTCATGTTTTTTGCCCGGATAAGATGCGGGTGCGTTGCGGGAAAATGCGCAATTTTCCCGCGCGAGTGCTAAACATTGTAATGCGTTTTGCACGCGCGTGAGAAAAATCGGCGTGTTTGGGTTCTTACCCGAACAAAAGTTCGGGTTTGGGTTAGGTGTTCTGTAGATTGTATTATTTTCCCCTATAACATGGTTATAAGGGAAAATAATAGCATTCTTAATACAGAATGCATAGTACAGGCATGTCCAAACTGGATAGCTTAAAGCTATTATGGCATGCTGGGAGTTGTAGTTTTGCAACAGCTGGAGGGCCGCAGTTTGGACATGCCTGGCATAGTACAAAATAGGGCTTAGTGATGGATCATGTGGAACGCAGTGACGTCACCACAGGTCCTTTTCCTCACAGAACAAGACAGAAGAGATGCCGGCTGCGCGAACTAGTGGATTAAGGTGAGTTAAATTATTTATTTATTTATTTTAACCCCTCCAGCCCTATTGTACTATGCATTCTGTATTCAGAATGCTATTATTTTCCCTTATAACCATGTTATAAGGGAAAATAATAAAGATCGGGTCCCCATCCCGATTGTCTCCTAGCAACCGTGCGTTAAAATCACACTGCATCTGCACTTGTTGTGGATGCTTGCGATTTTCATGCAGCCCCATTCACTTCTATGGGGCCTGCTTTGCGTGAAAAACGCACAAAATAGAGCTTACTGCGATTTTCACGCAACGCACAAGTGATGTGTGAAAATCACCGCTCATGTGCACAGCCCCATAGAAATACAGGTCCAGATTCGGTGCAATGTGTTCAATTCACGCACTGCACCCGCGCGGAAAACTCGCCCGTGTGAAAGGGGCCTTAGGGAGAGAGCACCTTAATCAGTGTGAGGAGACTTATAGGCCATACATGCTCCTCTGGAATTCTGGGAGGGAAGGGATGCAAATGAGCTCTTAATAAGCTCTGCCTCTAATGCTACCAGATGTAAGGCACTATGTTTGCACTATGTTCACATATCCGGATTCTACAGTTCGCCGCCGGATCCCCATTGACTATAATGGTATCCGGCAGGCATTCCTGAGATGTGAATGAAGCCTTAGAAGCAGGGTCGTAGATAAAGGCTCATGGGCCCTGGTGCAAGAGTTCACCTTGGTGCCCCTCTTCCATCAGTGCTTTGTGACCAGGGCAAGTGGAGCACATAGCCTTCGTGCTGTCTGAGGCAAAAATTAAAACAGCAACCCCCCCATGTCAAATTCTTGACCTGCTTCCCTACAGCCAGAGGTGTAACTTGACCATGAAGCACTTTCTATACCACCGGTGTCTTTTTATGCAGCACAAGGTTCTTTGGGCCCCTCATACTTCTGGGCCCAGTAGCAACTGCAACCTCTGAACTCCCTATAGCTACACCCCTGCTTAAGCTTAAAACATCAGATAACAGCAATAGTGCAGCGATCACCTCCACAGTATGAGAAATCCACCTTATGTGATTATTAGCCATAGCTTTGCATCATCTGGCTGGATTAATTATTCATATAGTCTTGGGATTTACGGTAGGTCTGTTATGCTCTTAAAATCCTTGTCTCTACAGAGATCATGGTCGCAACACAATGAAACATAAATGTCTCTTGCTAAATCAGTTTATGGAAGAAAATACAAATAAAAGTAGAAAGTAAGAAAAAATTTGCTACCTAAGGCTCAGTACAGGGGCGTAACTATATGGGAAGCAGGGGAAGCGGCTGCTTTGGGGCCCTGACCCTGAAGGGGCCCATCCAGGAGGAGGAGGAATAAAAGGTTTTGTCAGGGCCCCCTCAACAGTATTACACAATGACATTATATACAGTGACTGTATGGACAGTGTAGAAAATGGATGGAAAAGGCTGCCGGGCCTGGTAGGAGAGAGCGATCTGTACTAGCCACAGGAATGGGGGCAGCATGAAAGTAATGGGATGCGAAAAAATTACTGGGGGAGGGGGGCCCCAATAAAAAATTTGCTGTGGGCCCAGTCATTTCTAGCTACGCCACTGGCTCAGTACACACTGCTGTCAGAGGCTCCATGGGCAGTATTGGCACATATGACAGTATGAGTAGCTCCATCATAGGTCCAAGGTGCCAGTGGTGTCAGTCGTACAATGGGTTTGGTAGAAGCCACAACACTATTGTGAATGGTCTAAGGGTGCCTTCACACAGGTCAGATTTTGCTGCAGAAATTTCTATATCACGCATCATGGACCAAAGTGGTGCATGCTTCCGTGATTTTTCTGCAAACCACTGATATGTGAACAAACACATTACAATCAATGGATCCGTGTGCTGTCTGTGATTCACTGATGGTGGAATAAGGCTACATGCACATGACCGTGCCATTTTTTGCAGTCCGCAAACCGCAAATCCGCAAAAAAGGAAGCCGCCTGCGTGCCTTCCGCAATTTGCAGAACGGAACGGGCAGCCCATTGTAGAATGGTCAAATGGATGCGGACAGCACACGGAGTGCCTGCACTGGAATATACTAGTAATCGGCCTGTAAACCTTGTACAGGCTTAGGCCTATTACTAGTACAGACAGCCTTTCCTGATCTCAGCCAAGGGAAAGCAGTCCAGGCCAGGAGGCACATTAACCGCAGCATCGCAGCGGTTACAGCCGATCGCAGACATTACCCCGGGGCCTAATGAATGGGTCAGGATTCAGTGCGGGTGCTATGCGTTCACATCACGCATTGCACCCGCGCAGAAAATTGCTCGTGTGAAAGGGGCCTTAGAGTCAGAAGATGACCTTAGAAAGACTCTGAACACGTTACTGGGCATTTAACTTATTAAGGATATGGCCCAAACTGGGTCTTTTTTTTTATATACTCTCTAATGTGCTATACCTGGTCCGATGCTTCATGCTCCACCACCAGTCTCTGCCTCCTGCTCCTGCATGCTCAGCCAATCACTGCCTAAGGTGACTTATTTGAAGCTCTACATCTACACTCACTCTATACAGTGTATTATTGTATTACAGTCCTGCTCCATTTATTTCATTTTGTTTGTATCTTCTTAAAGGGATGTTCTATCAACAAAAAGTGATAGCATATTGCTGTGACATGCACTCTTTTTCTAACTTCTCAGACCACCACATGTTGCATTTCCTACACATTACATGGCTGTAAAAAGGAAAAAATGCATCCCAATGCTAAGGATACTTTCACACTAGTGTTATTCTTTTCCAGTATCGAGTTCCATCACAAAATGCAGTGCAATCTAAAAGCACCACTTTATAGAGCAGGGTGAGCTGAGAAGATTGATACAGATCAATAGTTTAAGACCACTTGAAAAATTGCAAAAAATCATATTTTACATTGTTGGATCTTAACAAGGTTCCAAGTAGAGCTTAAACATGCAACAAGAAGAAATGAGAGTGAGACAAAACATTTTTTGAGCATTCAATTAATTAAAAATAATGATTAAACTGAAACAGGCTGTTTTTCTGCTGATCTAAATTTCAGGACCACATGCCTTTAAAAGGCCAAATCTGTGCAGAGATGTGGATTCATTGTCATTTTCTGTCAGGTAGTCACACGTTGTGATGGCAAAGGCAAAAAAACTCTCCCTTTTTGAACGTGGTCGGGTTGTTGAACTGCATAAGCAGGGTCTCTCACAGCACGCCATCGCTGCAAATGACGCAGTAAGACAGTCATTTGGAATTTCTTAAATGATCCTGAGGGATATGGAACAAAAAAGTCAAGAGGAAGACCCCCAAAAAATGTCATCAGCACTGAGCCGGAGGATCCAATTGGCTGTCCGTCAAGACACTGGACGATCCTCGACCCAAATTGAGGCCCTTACTTTTGCTGACTGCAGCCCCATAACCATCAGACGGCATCTGAGACTGAAGGGCTTCAAAAACAAAAAATGTCTTCAAAGACCTCGTCTCCTTGAACACCACAGAACTGCTTGTTTGGACTTTGCAAGAGAGTACCAAACATGGGACATTCAAAGGTGGAAGAAAGTTTTATTCTCTGATGAGAAAAAATTTAACCTTGATGGTCCTGATGGTTTCCAACGTTACTGGCATGACAAGCAGATCCCACCTGAAATGTTTTCTATGCGCCACAGTGGAGTGGGCGCCATAATGGTCTAGGGAGCTTTTTCTTTTAGAGGAACAATGGAGCTTCTGGAAGTGCAGGGGTGTCAAATGGCCGCTGGCTATGTCCAGATGTTGCAGAGAGCATTCCTCATGACTGAGGGCCCTCGTCTGTGTGGTAACGACTGGGTTTTTCAACAGGACAACGCCACAGAACACAATGCCCGCAGAACAAGGGACTTCTTCCAGGAGAATAACATCACTCTTTTGGCCCATCCTGCGTGTTCCCCTGATCTAAATCCATATTGAGAACCTTTGAGGATGGATGGCAAGGGAAGTTTACAAAAATGGACAACAGTTCCAGACAGTAGATGGCCTTCGTGCGGCCGTCTTCACCATTCAGAGAAATGTTCCCACTCACCTCATGGAAACGCTTGCATCAAGCATGCCGAAACAAATATTTGAAGTGATAAACAATAACGGCGGAGCTACTCATTACTGAGTTCATGTTTGGAAGTTGGATTTCTGTTTTGGCGGGGTTTATTTTTTTTGGGAGGTGTGGTCCTAAACTTTTGATCAGCTGAAAAACAGCCTGTTTCAATTTATTCGTTGTTTTCATTAAATTGAATGCTCAAAAAATGTTTTGTCTCACTCCCATTTCTTCTTGTTGCATGTTGAAGATCTACTTGGAGCCTTTAAGATCCAGCCATGCTAAATATGATTTTTTTGCAATTTTTCAAGTGGTCTTAAACTTTTGATCAGGACTATATATATTTTCGTGGGAAAAGATTCAGTAAAACTTTTAATTGATACATTTGTATCTTTGCTTTTTCTAACAGCTATTGGTATGGGAGGAGGAGTTATCAGTGACTGACAGCAATCTCTGTATATACATTTATACACAATGCTATCAGTCACTGATAACACCTCCCTCCTGTGCCAATAGCTGTTCACAGGAGGTCTAAAAAGCCAAGCTATAAATGTACAAAATATAGCTTTTACTGAATCTTTTCAAACAAACTATATATCAATCTGCTCAGCTTCTCCTGCTCTATAACATGCTGCCTGCAGATTGTATTGCATTTTGCGGTGACAAGTCTTTAAAGGGGTTCTGCACTTTGTTTAAACTGACAATCTATTCTCTGGATAGATCATCAGCATCTGATCGGCGGGGGTCCGACACCCGGGATCCCGCCGATCAGCTGTTTGAGAAGGCAGCGGCGCTCCAGCAGCGCTGCGGCCTTCTCACTTCTTTTTGAAAGTTCGATTAGGCTGATTTGCCGAACTTTACAAAAAAGCACATTTTTTTAGTAGTGGGTACAAGAAGCGCATTTTTTTTTTAGTAGTTGGTGCAATGACAGTGAGCTGCGATAGCACTGCCCCCGTCATTGTACCCCACAGATGCAGCATTCATACATGATCGCGGCATCTGAGTGTAAATTTAACAAAGAAAAAATAAAATGTATTAAACTTATCGACTCTATTTGCACGCGACAGGCTGGCTGGCACCATCTTGCTTGAAGAGCTCAGCCGAAATCCTGTACGGCGCGAGATTACATTATCACGCCGGCTGGCGTGGTGACATATGACATTATCACGCCGGCCGGGGTGATGATATAATCTCACGACGCGGAGGACTCACTGAAAAAAGTGGCCTAAACGGGTGAAAATGCTCCAAACCCAGACACTGTAGCGTGTCTATAACCGTGGGAGCAATTCCTCCGCATGCAGTCCTCAGATAACGGCAATCCCCAGCAAAAAATGCATACAATGAAGGATGCCGGGACCCCATGCGTGCTGAGACACCGTGACGTGGTGCATCAGGGGTTCCGATATGTTCCTAACTGGAATATATTGGCAAAGTTCTCAGCTTTTAACAATTAATTGGCTAGTATTGTCAGTTGCGTATCATTTTGGTGCATTTTTTGCAGTGATTTTTGTATGTATATTTTTTTCCTCTGCACAATGTATCATTTTGTGTAAGATGTTCTTGTGGTGCACACGGTCCATGCTGGCATCCTTCATTGTACGCATTTTTTGCTGGGGATTGCCGTTGTCTGCGGACCGCATGCGGAGGAATTGCTCCCGCGGTTATAGACACGCCACAGTGTCTGAGTTTGGAGCATTTCCACCCGTTTAGGCCAGTTTTTTGTCTTTATGTGTATGGAATGTGCCACTGCATTTTGCTGGTAACATTCTTTTGCACTTGGCAGCTTCTGTGTCACATGGTCTGTTGTGGGTGCAGCTCACAGCTTTATCCTACCCCACAGAGGATTGGTAATACCACTATAGGGTATGTAAGAGTCTGGCTGTGAGTTGGTTTCTAGCACTGCTTCAGACCCTGTTCACACACCACGGGCAGGTTAGTGGTAGGACCCCATGCGTGCTGAGACACCATGACGTGGTGCAAGAGGGGCTTCGATGTTCCTGACTGGAAGATATCGGCAAAGTTCTCAGCTTTTAACATCGTCCTGAGGAATTGGCTAGTATTGTCAGTTGCGTATCATTTTGGTGCATTTTTTGCAGTGATTTCTATAAATCTAAGGCTGAGTTCACACGGGCGAGATTTCCGTGCGGGTGCAATGCAGTAGGTGAACGCATTGCACCTGCACTGAATCCTGACCCATTCATTTCAATGGGGCTGTGCACATGAGCATCTTTTTTCATGCATCACTTCTGCAATGCTTTAAAATCGCAGCATGTTCTATATTCTGCGTTTTTCACGCAGCCCTGGCTCCATAGAAGTGAATGGGGCTGCGTTAATAACGCAGTGCATCTGCAAGCAAGTGCGGATGCAATGCATTTTTCACTGATGGTTGCTAGGAGATGTTGTTTGTAAACCTTCCGTTTTTTATCACGCGCGTGAAAAACGCATCAAAACGCATTGCACCCGCGCGGAAAAAACTGAACAACTAAACGCAATTGCAGCCAAAACTGACTGAACTTGCATGCAAAATGGTGCGAGTTTAACTGAACGCACCCTGAACGCATCCGGACCAAATCTGTCACGCTCGTGTGAACTCAGCCTAAGGCCCTTATTTAAAAAAAAAAAAAGGGATTAACAAGGTGTTCTAGTGGTGATAGAGAATCAGTTTCACCTCTTCTGTCCCTTTTACTAGGTATCTTCATGCTGCTCCAAGGCCCTTAGTTACAGTGCACATGCTCAGTAGTGAAGTTCATCCTCTTAAGACCACAGTGGGAAGTTCACCACTGGGCATGCCTACAGTCATCTCAGAACTGCTAGACAGAACAGGAAGACAGCATTAAAGGGGTTGTCTATGAATAATTAACTTTCCATAGGTGCCTGCAGCCTGCCTCTGCTATGGAAAGAATCATACTTCCTACTATGCACCTCTCTGGTCCTACACACTGGCTCCTGTGTGCCCATCTTCCAGTCTTTGGCTTGTTTAATTTATTCCCGGCACATAGATGATTATCTGCTCTGCTGCAGCCAATAACTGGCGTCAGCAGTGATATGTCTCTTGCTGGCTGCAGCAGAGCAGATAATCGGGCCCCTGGCGAAGATGGAGTAAACAAGCCATGGACCATAAGATGGACATATGACAGCCATTCCACAGGACTGGAGCTGTGGATAGCAGGTAAGTATGATTCTTTCCATAGTGAAGGCAGGCTGCAGCTCCTTTGAAAAGTTACTTATTCCAAGACAACCCTTTCATGGCAGCACTGAATATAGCATCTTCACTTTTTACAAGTTTATTTTATTCCCATTTAGACTTGCACATGATCCTTTGCATTTCGAGGACATATATAAAGCGCTTTTCTAACTTTTTTCTTAGGGCAAATTATAGGTTTTTTTTTGTACCACTATTAACCACTTAAGGACCACAGGTTTATACCCCCCTAGTGACCAGGCCCTTTTTTACAAATCGGCACTCCACAACTTTAGCGGTTTATTGCTCGGTCATGCAACTTACCACCCAAATGAATTTTACCTCCTTTTCTTCTCACTAATAGAGCTTTCATTTGGTGGTATTTCATTGCTGCTGACATTTTAACTTTTTTTGTTATTAATCGAAATTTAAAGATTTTTGGGCAAAAAAAATTGACATTTTTCACTTTCAGTTGTAAAATTTTGCAAAAAAAACGACATCCATATATACATTTTTCGCTAAATTTATTGTTCAACATGTCTTTGATAAAAAAAATAAAAAAAATGTTTGGGTAAAAAAAAAAAATTGTTTGTGTAAAAGTTATAGCGTTTACAAACTATGGTACAAAAATGTGAATTTCCGCTTTTTGAAGCAGCTCTGACTTTCTGAGCACCTGTCATGTTTCCTGAGGTTCTACAATGCCCAGACAGTAGAAAACCCCCACAAATGACCCCATTTCGGATAAGTAGACACCCTAAGGTATTCGCTGATGGGCATAGTGAGATCATAGAACTTTTTATTTTTTGTCACAAGTTAGCGGAAAATGATGATTTTTTTTTTTTTCTTACAAAGTCTCATATTCCACTAACTTGTGACAAAAAACGAAAAACTTCCATGAACTCACTATGCCCATCACAAAATACCTTGGGGTGTCTTCTTTCCAAAATGGGGTCACTTGTGGGGTAGTTATACTGCCCTGGCATTCTAGGGGCCCAGATGCGTGAGAAGGAGTTTGAAATCAAAATCTGTAAAAAATGACAGATTTTGGCAATTGACCAAGATATTTATCTCACCCAGCATGGGTATATGTAAAATGACACCCCAAAACACATTGCCCAACTTCTCCTGAGTATGGCGATACCAGATGTGTGACACTTTTTTGCAGCCTAGATGCGCAAATGGGCCCACATTCCAAAGAGCACCTTTAGGATTTCACCGGCCATTTTTTACAGATTTTGATTTCAAACTACTTACCACACATTTGGGCCCCTAGAATGCCAGGGCAGTAAAACTACGCCACAAGTGACCCCATTTTGGAAAGAAGACACCCTAAGGTATTTCGTGAGGGGTATGGTGAGTTTATGGAATTTTTTATTTTTTGTCACAAGTTAGTGGAATATGAGACTTTGTAAGAAAAAAAAATAAAAAAAGTAAAACAATCATCAGTTTCCGCTAACTTGGGACAAAAAAATAAAAAATTCTAGGAACTCGACATACCCCTCACGGAATACCTTGGGGTGTCTTCTTTCCAAAATGGGGTCACTTGTGTAGTTATACTGCCCTGGCATTCTAGGGGCCCAAATGTGTGGTAAGTAGTTTGAAATCAAAATCTGTAAAAAATGACCTGTGAAATCCTAAAGGTGCTCTTTGGAATGTGGGCCCCTTTGCCCACCTAGGCTGCAAAAAAGTGTCACATCTGGTATCGCCGTACTCAGGAGAAGTTGGGCAATGTGTTTTGGGGTGTCATTTTACATATACCCATGCTGGGTGAGAGAAATATCTCGTCAAAAGACAACTTTTCCCATTTTTTTTATACAAAGTTGGCATTTGACCAAAATATTTATCTCACCCAGCATGGGTATATGTAAAATGACACCCCAAAACACATTGCCCAACTTCTCCTGAGTACGGCGATACCACATGTGTGACACTTTTTTGCAGCCTAGATGCGCAAAGCGGCCCAAATTCCTTTTTTAGGAGGGCATTTTTTGACATTTGGAGCCCAGACTTCTCACGCTTTAGGGCCCCTAAAAAGCCAGGGCAGTATAAATACCCCACATGTGACCCCATTTTGGAAAGAAGACACCCCAAGGTATTCAATGAGGGGCATGGCGAGTTCATAGAAAAAAAAAATTTGGGCACAAGTTAGCGGAATTTATTTATTTTTTTCTCACAAAGTTTCCCTTTCCGCTAACTAGGGACAAACATGTCAATCTTTCATGGACTCAATATGCCCCTCACGGAATACCTTGGGGTGTCTTCTTTCCGAAATGGGGTCACATGTGGGGTATTTATACTGCCCTGGCATTTTAGGGGCCCTAAAGCGTGAGAAGAAGTCTGGAATATAAATGTCTAAAAAATTTTACGCATTTGGATTCCGTGAGGGGTATGGTGAGTACATGTGAGATTTTATTTTTTGACACAAGTTAGTGGAATATTTACAAATATACTTTGTAAGAAAAAAATAAATAAAATATTTCCGCTAACTTGGGCCAAAAAAATGTCTGAATGGAGCCTTACAGGGGGGTGATCAATGACAGGGGGGTGATCAGGGAGTGTATATGGGGTGATCACCCCCCTGTCATTGATCACCCCTCTGAAAGGCTCCATTCAGACGTCAATATGTTTTTTACGGATCCACGGATACATGGATCGGATCCGCAAAACACATACGGACGTCTGAATGGTGCCTTACAGGGGGGTGATCAGGGAGTGTATATGGGGTGATAACCCCACTGTCATTAATCACCCCCCTGTAAGGCTCCATTCAGACGTCCGTATGCGTTTTGCGGATCCGATCCATGTATCCGTGGATCCGTAAAACACATACGGACATCTGAATGGAGCCTTACAGGGGGGTGATCAATGACAGAGGGGTGATCAGGGAGTCTATATGGAGTGATCAAAGGTTCATAAGGGGTTAATAAGTGACAGGGGGGGTGTAGTGTAGTGTAGTGGTACTTTACACAGCTACCTGTGTCCTCTGGTGGTCGATCCAAACAAAAGGGACCACCAGAGGACCAGGTAGCAGGTATATTAGACGCTGTTATCAAAACATATACCTGTTAGGGGTTAAAAAAATCACATCTCCAGCCTGCCAGCGAACGATCGCCGCTGGCAGGCTGGAGATCCACTCGCTTACCTTCCGTTCCTGTGAACGCGCGCGCCTGTGAGCGCGCGTTCACAGGAAATCTCGGCTCACGCGAGATGACGCCAATCGGCGTTAATGTAGCCTGGGAGAGCCGCCGCAATGACGCCTTTCGGCGTTAGCGTGGCGGCAAGCGGTTAAGTGTATAACCGCTTCCCAGTTACTACAGGCATAGTACATTACATATTTACTTACAGAAATTTAGAAAGTTTCAGGAATTTCCGAAATGGTATTTCAATAAACATTGTTTAAGTTCCATCTAAATAGCCTGACTACTTACATGACAGTAAACAAACACTGATGTTACCATATTACTCCAGGAAATTAGATATTACTAAATTGTTGGTCATTTATGAAGGAATCAGAGCTGGAGTAAGACTCCAGAGCCTGGTGTTTACATGGGCTGATGATAGGCCAAACGGACATTCCTACAAGCATTCTTTCCTGATCATCAGCCCATGTAAAAATGTGCATTAGAGAATAATAAAACAAGATTGTTTAAGTATTTTTTATTTATACCTATACTTATCTCTCTCTATATATTTAAATAAACATCTATTCTTTTCATTGTCACTGTGCTCTAAGTCCAAAATGTGTGGTCTTCACTTTCTTGAGGATCTTTTAAAACACAAGTTCACATAAACAAGGAGATTTCTTCATCTTCTCAAGTTAGCACACTCTCCTATACAGAATAGCTTCACTTTCAAGGCAGCAGAACACTCATACACATGTGTAGAAGACACAGCCTCCTTGACATCACCGTTGAAGGTCCACTCAAGCATAAAAAGATGATTGTCTTGCAGTCTGAAAGAGGTCACTGGGATTTCTCTAATGAATTCCATTCCGATTCATTTTTAGCCGGATGTAACGACTCCTTGCTCACAGACAAAACTGCTCGAAGCTCCTTGTTTTCCAGCTGACAGTAGTCAAAAAGGGAACAAAGAAAGTGTTTTACAAAACATGTGATATTCCCAACTGCAAGCAATGTATGTCCAGAAAATATTACAATATATATCACACGGCATATATATTTGATAAAATACCACAGGTCTGCTGACATTAATATTAGCTGAGGATGCGGCTCCCTGATTACGTAAGCAGGAATGGAGGATTGTTGCATTTTTGGTTTTCTTCCCATCTCTCTGACCGCTCTTTCAGTTTATCATTCGCTGGCTCTACCTCCCCTCCTCTCCCTCTTAGGGTTCCTCAGGGTTCAGTCTTAGGTCCTCTCCTCTTTCCTCTCTGTACAGTCCTTATTGGACAGACTATCAGCAGATTTGGTTTCCAGTACTATCTCTATGCCGACGACACCCAACTATATACTTCTTCCTGTAATATCACCCCTGCTGTTCTACAGTTCACTAGTGACTGTCTGTGTGCCGTCTCTAACATCATGTCCTCTCTCTATCTGTAACTTTCAAAAACTGAACTACTGCCGTTTTCTCCTTCCACTAACCTACCTAAACCTAATATCTCCCTCTCAGTGTGTGGCACTATCATAACTCCGGGGCAGCATGTCCGCTGTCTCAGTTTTATGTTTGACACTGATCTTTCCTTAACACCCTATATTCAATCTCTTGCCCGCTCATGCTGCCTGCACCTCAAAAACATCCCTAGAATCTGCCCCTTTTATACTGTGGAACCAACAAAAACCTCTTATTGTTGCCCTGATCCCCCCCCCCCTCGATTATTGTAACTCATCACTACTTGGCCTCCTCCTCTCCAATCTATCCTGAATGCAGCAGAGAGGCTCATCTATCTGTCTAACCGCTTCCCCAATGCCTCTTCCCTGTGCGAGTCTTTGCACTGGTTGCCCATACAGTACAGGATTAAATTTAAACTGCTCATTTTCACCCACAAGCCCTCAACAGTGCTGCACCTCCTACATCTCTGTCTACGCATGCTCTCCATTCTGCTAATGTCTTACGACTGACATCCACCATAATATGAACCTCTCATTCCCATTTCCAAGACTTCTCCCAAGCCTCACCAGTTCTCTGGAATGCCCAGTACCCATGATGGAGAACCTCTGACACTCCAGCTGTGGTAAAACTACGACTCCCAAGATGCACACTTGCGTGGCTGTTCTCAGAACTCCATTCAACTAAATGGAGCATGCTGGGAGTTGTAGTTCACCACAGCTGGAGTGCCAGAGGTTAGCCATCACAGCCCTACCCCAAGCAATTAGGTTAATCCATAACATCAACAGTTTTAGACGCTCCCTAAAAACACATCTTTTTAGATTAGACTAGGGTTTTCACAATACCAAAATTTTGATTCGATTTCGATACCATAAAAAAGTATTGTGATACTCGATACCACGCGCAAAAAATAAACCACCAAAAAATTTTATGGAACATCCAGCCCATAATAGAACAGTCCTATCCTTATTTTCTGGGGGGGAGAGGGGTAGGAGACAAGTTGACTAACAAATGGAGAATCGGGCAGTTTTTATTTATTCTGCTCACCGCATAGGAGATATTTTTTTATATTTTAATAGTTTGGACTTTTCAGACGTGGCCATATATGTTTATTTATAGTTTATATATTTTATATGTAAAATTGGGAAAGGGGGTGATTTATACTTAATATTTTGTTGTGTTTTTATTTTTTTACGTTTTATTTATAATAATCATTTCCCCCCTTAGGGGCTAGAACCTGGGATCTTTTAATCCCTTGTCCTATTCACTCTAATAGAGCTCTATTAGGGTGAATAGGACTTCACACTCTCCCTGCTGTCCTGTGCATAGTGCAATGGCAGTCAGGGCTTCAGTAGCGTCCTGGCTACCATGGTAACTGATCGGAGCCCCGAGATTACGCTGGGGCTCCGATCACAACTGCCACTGCACCACCAATGAAGAGGGTGGAGGGGACCCTGTGGCCACTGCCACCAATGATTTAATACTGGGGAAGCTTGGGGTGGGCACACTGCGCCACCAATTATTTAATACTCGGGGGCTTGGGAGGGCGCACTGCGCCACTAATGACTTAATACTGGGGTGGTTGGGGGGCGCACTGCACCAACAATGTTTTTAAACCATTAGTACAAATACAGGGCCTCTGATCGCAGATCCCTGTCATAGAGGTCGGGTGCCAACTACAGACGTGGACAAAATTGTTGGTACCCTTTGGTCAATGAAAGAAAAAGTCACAATGGTCACAGAAATAACTTTAATCTGACAAAAGTAATAATAAATTAAAATTCTATAAATGTTAACCAATGAAAGTCAGACATTGTTTTTCAACCATGCTTCAACAGAATTATGTAAAAAAATAAACTCATGAAACAGGCATGGACAAAAATGATGGTACCCCTAGAAAACACAGAACATAATGTGACCAAAGGGACATGTTAATTCAAGGTGTGTCCACTAATTAGCATCACAGGTGTCTACAACCTTGTAATCAGCCATTGGGCCTATATATATGGCTCCAGGTAATCACTGTGTTGTTTGGTGATATGGTGTGTACCACACTCGACATGGACCAGAGGAAGCAAAGGAAAGAGCTGTCTCAAGAGATCAGAAAGAAAATTATAGACAAGCATGTTAAAGGTAAAGGCTATAAGACCATCTCCAAGCAACTAGATGTTCCTGTGAGTACAGTTGCACATATTATTCATAAGTTTAAGATCCATGGGACTGTAGCCAACCTCCCTGGACGTGGCCGCAGGAGGAAAATTGATGACAAATCTAAGAGACGGATAATCCGAATGGTAACAAAAGAGCCTAGAAAGACTTCTAAAGAGATTCAAGGTGAACGTCATGCTCAAGGAACATCAGTGTCAGATCGCACCATCCGTCGTTGTTTGAGCCAAAGTGGACTACATGGGAGACGACCAAGGAGGACACCATTGTTGAAAACGAATCATAAAAAAGCAAGACTGGAATATGCCAAACTACATGTTGACAAGCCACAAAGCTTCTGGGAGAATGTCCTGTGGACAGATGAGACAAAAATCGAAGTTTTTGCCAAGGCACATCAGCTGTATGTTCACAGACGAAAAAATGAAGCATATCAAGAAAAGAACACTGTCCCTACTGTGAAACATGGAGGAGGCTCTGTTATGTTCTGGGGCTGCTTTGCTGCGTCTGGCACAGGGTGTCTTGAATCTGTGCAGGGTACAATGAAATCTCAAGACTATCAAGGAATTCTAGAGAGAAATGTACTAGCCAGTGTCAGAAAGCTTGGTCTCAGTCGCAGGTCATGGGTCTTGCAACAGGACAATGACCCAAAACACACCGCTAAAAACACCCAAGAATGGCTAAGAGGAAAAAATTGGACTATTCTAAAGTGGCCTTCTATGAGCCCTGACCTCAATCCTATTGAGCATCTTTGGAAGGAGCTGAAACATGCAGTCTGGAAAAGGCACCCTTCAAACCGGACACAACTGGAGCAGTTTGCTCATGAGGAGTGGGCCAAAATACCTGCTGAGAGGTGCAGATGTCTCATTGACAGTTACAGGAAGCGTTTGATTGCAGTGATTGCCTCAAAAGGTTGCGCAACAAAATATTAAGTTAGGGGTACCATCATTTTTGTCCATGCCTGTTTCATGAGTTTATTTTTTTACATAATTCTGTTGAAGCATGGTTGAAAAACAATGTCTGACTTTCATTGGTTAACATTTATAGAATTTTAATTTATTATTACTTTTGTCAGATTAAAGTTATTTCTGTGACCATTGTGACTTTTTCTTTCATTGACCAAAGGGTACCAACAATTTTGTCCACGTCTGTATGTGTTTCTGCCGCTGGCACCCGCTCCCTGTATTTGTATTAATGAGTTACTTGTCTTCATTGGTGGCACAGTGGCCACAACCCCTCCCCTCCTCATTGTTGGCAGCAGTGGCACGGGGAGGAGGGAGAGAGTGACTCCTCCTCCCCTGTGCTGCTGAGAAAACATGGCGTGCGCTGAGAGCACCGCGCTTCATGTTCTCTGATACTAGGCTGCACAGTAGCGCAGCCTCGTATCGGCAAATACCGGTATCTAATCGATACCGGTACAAAAGTATCGATTGGGTATCATTAATTCGATACCCGGTGCAACCCTAGGTTAGACTTTCACACCCCCTGATCAAACCCTTCTCCATTCACCTCCACTTCAGAATTATTAATCTGAACCTGATCTATCAGATCCACCACACCCCATGCACTCAGAAACACTACAGATATTGGCTGGTGACTGGCTCATGCAGCCTTATATCTAATCCCCTATTGTGTTAGAATGGCTGGACCATTGTATAAAACATTTTTTACCTATTGTGTCACCTCTTGTGTCACCCCATCTCCTCATACTTGAGCCGCCGCCCCCCATTGTAAAGAGCTGCGGAAAATGTTGGCGCTATATAAATACAGATTAATATTACAGTACAGTATAAAGAGATTGCTGTTAACTTTATATGAGGCATGGCCAGAGGAGACCTATACACTGTGGATTTTTCCCAGTAAAAAATCTGCAGCATGGGAATTGTATAGTGGAGTTCATAGCAAATTTGGCAAGTTTTTACCCCCTTCACTATAATTGTGAAATTTGCAGTGTGGACTTTAAATTTGCACTGCATGTTAGGTTATGTATGGATTCCATTGCAGAAATTTTCTGCAGCATGTAGATAAACTTTGATGCTACTGTATTACACTGTGGATTTTCCTCAGGCAATTCTGTTGCAGAAAATTTGCCCCATATGGATATACCCATAAACATGGTGCAGTTTAAAGGGGTTTTCCAACTTTTTTTTATATTGGCCTATCCTCAGGATAGGTCATCAGTATTTCAACAGAGGCCAAGGCACTTTGATGAGCGCCACAGCCTCCTCACAGCTTAATAAGAACAACGCTGTACAATGTATAGTGGCTGTGCTTTGTATTGCAGCTCAGCCCCACTAGGCCAATGTCACTGGCCTAGGGTAAGCTGAGGAGCTGCTTCGGCGATGCTTCGACGAATTAAGAAAAAAAATAAAAAGTGTTTTGTGACTAATTACTCCGTCACAAAGCTAATTTTTTTTGTTAGTCGCAGGTGCAATGACAGGGACCTGTGACAGCGCCGCTCCTTATCATTGTACGCCTCATATTCCACGTTCATACATGACTGCAGCATCTGAGGGTACTAATACAGTGTAAAATAAAAAATATAAATAAAAATGTAATCATACTTACCGCTGCTATTTGCTTGCGACGGGACGGCATCTTGCTTGAAGATCTTGCGCAAAATCTTGCATGTCCCGAGATGACGTCACCATGCATGGGATTTCGTCTGAGATCTTCAATCAAGATGGCGGAGCCCGTCGCAAGCAAATGGAGGCAGCAAGTATGTTTTTTTTGTTTGTTTTTTACACTATTTCAGGTTAAATCGATTCGCTACCATGAAGCACGAGAGAATTTAGCTTTGCGGCGAATCAAGTTTATCCTGAAATTCGGATTGCATTCCACTTTGTTGGATTTGATTAGGTCATCAGTATTAAAAAGTTGGAAAATCCCTTTAACGTGGTGTTGTCTGCACCTGGTCAGGTTGTTTGGTTAGCACAGTTCAAAGACATGGGTCTCAGCCTCTTTGTTGTAGGGATAGCTGCGTCAATAATGAAGATCTGTTATATATATATATATATATATATATATATATCTCCCCAAGTGTTCTGCTATAACTTCATGTCACCATAAATAAAAAAAACTACCATTATATTCTGATTATATCTTACCTCTAGTTGTGCAAGTCTCTCTTGAATACTATAGGCCTGATCTTCATCTACTTGAACGGCTTTTCTCATCACTTCCCCCATGGCACATATTCTATCAATATAATTCTCTGTTTCCTTTAACAAAAGAATATATTAGTTCACAAAACCAAGACACGTGGTGCGCACTGACGTCATTTAAGGTCCTTTTGCAGGTCTTGCAGGAAGAAAGAAGACGATACCGGCTGCGCAATCAAGTGGATGAGGTGAGTAATTTTTATTTATTTTTTTTAACCCTCAAGGGACATTTTACTATGCATTCTGTATTAAAAAACGCTATTATTTTCCATTATAACCATGTTATAATGGAAAATAATCAAGTGAATAGACCTTATCCCTATTTATTATCTCCTTAGCAACCATCCGTGAAAATCGCATTGCATCCGCACTTGCTTGCGGATGCAATGAGATTTTCACGCAGCCCCATTTATTTCTATGGGGCCTGCGTTGCGTGAAAAACGCAGAATATAGAACATGCTGCTCATGTACATCGCTCACGTATACAGCCCCATTGAAATGATCGGGTCAGGATTCAGTGCGGGTGCAATGTGTTCACGTCACGCATTGCGCCCACGTGGAAAACTTACCTGTGTAAAAGGGGCCAAAGTGTCACACTCTAGTCAGCTAATTCATCCATACCCCCTGAGCAAAGGGTACCCGAGATTGTGACTTTGGGGTTTTCATAAGCTGTAAGCCATAATCATCCTACTTATAACAAATAAAGGCTTGAAATATCTCGCTTTGCATGTAATGAGTCTCATATGTTTGTTTCACCTTTTAAGTTGCATTACTGAAATAAATAAACTTTGCACGATATTCTAATTTTTCGAGTTTCACCTGTATAGTGCTATACTGACAGCTACCATAAGGGTGCACCAGAGAGGCGCAGCCTGATGGGAAACACTAGAGGCAGGCCTGGGGCCTTCATTTGCAACCCAGCTGCCGTGCACAGACATTGGCACCCCACAGTTGGGCTGCTGATGGGAGACAGAGGGAGTCAGCTTCCTCTATAACTGCTTAGATGCCATGGTCAATAGCTACAGCAGAATCTAAGGGGTTAAACTGCTAGAGTGGAGACTCGAGCATCGCTTATGCATTATTTACACGTCAGTGTTTGGTCAGTGATTTCCATCAGTAAGCCCAAACCAGGTGCGGCTCTAAACACAGAACAGGTGCAGATCTTTCCCTTATACCTTATCTGTGTTGAGGCTCCAATCCTGCTTTTGGCTCACAATCACTGATATAAATCACTGACCAAAACACTGACACTTGAATAAGGCCTTAGATTGAGCCACTGTAAAAAGATTAAGGCCCCTTAGTGACTGCTGTAAAAAGGTGTGTGACGTTACCACTTCACATTTTTAGTGTAAGTAATAAAAATACATGAGGCTTATAAATGTAGAACTTACGGTAGAGTAGGTTTCATGAGCTTCCAGGACTGGCTCTGTCGGTACAGGTTTTTTATTCGCTATCAACTGCAGCATTTGCCGCCTGTATTTGCTCATTATCAGTTCTAGGGCATATTGGTGTTCCTCCAAAGACAACCAGAGCTCTGCGAAGGATGGAAAGTTGGGAGAAGTAAATCACCATAGCATGGAACATATTGTTGGCGGATTGGACGTTTCCCGCTGGCTGCTCAGTCACCACATTATATATCTCATTGACAAATCTCCAAGTGGGTGAATACTGGGAGACCCCTTTTCTAGGTATTGTTGGTGGGGGTCACAGTAGTCAGACCCACACGGATATAAATCACCTGGACTATTTCCTAACATAAAATGCTATAAAAAGATAATTATTTGTAGTCGGATGCCTGACTATAAGACACTAACCAGAATCCAGAAGAGAAGGACTGACTGATCACATAACTGCTCAGGTGCCAGAGACAGCAGTAAGATGCCTAGTCCATGTAGTCCCAGAATAGTCCTAACAGCGAACATTTCATTGTACCAGGGCTGATTTACCTATAACTGGGTTCCTACGGCAGCCCCATTCACAATGAAAAAACATAATTCTAAAGTGTGTACGAATAACATACCCCAAATGTTGTTTTTTTCTAACTTACTGGGTGACAAGCGTTGATCATTTTTAACAATTTAGATTAATTCACCACAAAGTCAAAATGTAACTCTAGCTCTCCTTTACCCTATCAACCAAAACTATATATGAAACATATATAAAACCCAATACCCCCACTGCACCAATAAAATAATAGTAATAAAATAGTAGTCAAATAATAACCTGTCATTCCAAAAACACCTGAAAACCCTTGTGGAAGGCAAAAAAAATCATATGCAATATCATATTGCAGTTCTTGCCCTCCACAATTGCCAATTCTGGATGTTCAATGAATGGAAATGTTACTGCATTTGGTACACATTGCTTGGACGGCCTGCTCATGGCCCCCAGGTGACAGCTCATAGTCACCTTTATTTTCTTGCTGAAGGTCTCTGATCTGAGTGTTTTCCTGACATAACAGCACATGTGGCTTGTACTTTGATGTGTCTTTTATTTCTGCCAAATCTTCTTGGTACTGAAAAAGATTTAAGGAAAATGGTTTAGAAAATGAAAATGAAAAATTACTTTACACACCTGACGTGAGGAGGGATGGGAACTGGAGTCCCCTATACTAGCGAGCTGTGTGGGTCCCAATTGTGGGCGCTTCAATGATCTAAAGGTACCCATACACTAATAGCTGTCCAAAATGTTTGTTCGGTCGACTGCTATTCTTTCCATCCCCCAATATACATGCATGCTCTGCTCAGCTCAGCATACAAGTGTTGTCAATGGGTAGAGGGAAAAAAGACACTTCTGGCAGTAACTTATCTCATTAGGGAACAAATTATTGGTAAAATTAGGGAACAAATTATTGGTAAAATCGAACACATCTAATGCTTTCTTCCCCCGAAATTTTTTTCTCTGTGTATGGGTCCTTATCCCCTTCGCGACCATCCAACGTAAATTTAGATCTGTGGTCGGGTATTTAAAAATGGCGCACTTTCAAGCAGAGCAGACACCATAGCCACCGGGTGCCTGCTGTTTTAAACAGCAGGCATCTGGGACTAATGTATGCGATCGAAGATAACATCGATTGCATACATTTAACCCCTCAGATGCCATGGTCAAAAGTGACCACGGCATCTGAGAAGTTAAAGGCTATGGACAACTTTGTGCACTAAAAATCAATAACCCCATATCTTACCGTAATGCAGCACATAATACAATTGCACTTGTTTGTTTACTGGAATCAGCTTTGCTTCACATGCTCTCAGAAATGCTCCTCTATGAGTTTTGATCATTTCTGTTATCTCCTGTGAGGCTCTGTGGGCGTTCCTGTTGATTTCACATGCACCAGCACAAGCTCTGCTGCCCCGCCCCCACATCCTGTTACATAGCACAGCTAGCAGCCACTTACATACAGGCTGCTGAAACTTGTAAGATTTAATTCCAATCCACAACATGGTGAGTCTTACAGTATGCTACAGCTTGTAATCAGCAGATCTATTTGTCACTTTCCCTTCTGTAGAAAGTCCATTATTTGTAGACACAATAGATATTTCTGCTGGTAGTGTTAGTGCAGCGATCTACAGTCAGAAACGTGACGTTATAAGCAACATATAGATCTCATTACTGACAGCTCTCAGTACATGCGCTCTCTTCTGAATACAGTATTGTGTGCAGTCCGCACAGTGAGTGGACACTTGTCCCACACAGATTAGTACAGTGTGACGACACACAATGCTATGTACACATAGAAGTACACAGTGGGGGAGATTTATCAAAACTGGTGTAAAGTAGAACTGGCTTTGTTGCCCATAGCAACCAGATTCCTCCTTTTATTTTCCAATGAAGCTGTGAAAAATTAAAAGGTGGAATCTGATTGGTTGCTATGGGCAACTAAGCCGGTTCTACTTTACACCAGTTGGATATATATATATATATACACACATGTAAAAAAAAAAAAAATGTCCGCACTCAAACACTTTATTCACTCCTGTGTGTGGTCGCAATGTTTTCAGCTTATTCACAGAGTCTTTTATTCAAGCTATGAGCTAAAACATGTGACTAGTGTTGAGTGAACTTCTGTTTCAAGTTCGGCGTACAAGGTTCAGGTTATCTAAGAATTCAGTTATGGATTGTGCCATCATGGACCATAAGGGTCCATTCACACGTCCGTAAATTGCAGATGGGCCGAACATGGACACCAGAAATGAGGTGACAGTTTGACTGGTGCTAACTTTGGGTACATATGACTTTTTTGATTGCTTTTTATACCAGGCTTGGCTGCAGCGCCATCCTGAAGGGCAGGGGTGGGTTCCGCTCAGCTATCCTGAACAAGGGAAGGTGGGTAGGCTGGGGCTCTGTGCTACTGTGCCTAAAGGGGAGGGGGGCTACTTGCACAGTTTGGTGATCCTGTACTAAGGAGGAAGGGATTTATGTGTCCAGCCTTGATGGGGGTGGGAATTGTTCCACACATTAACCATCAGGCCGCTGCCATAGAGCAGCAGCCCGATGGTTAGCCCCTTCCATACTGAGGTAGTAGTAATTAGCATACGGAGCAGGAGACGGTAATGGGAGCACAGCGGGCGAACGGAGCGGCGCCCAGGAATAATATTAAGTGCAGGGACATCCCTGGGCGCCGCTCTATGTAGCCTAGTAACTTAAAGTCCGGACCCATTTAAAATTCTCCTATCATTGGTGGCGCAGTGCGCCCGCCCCTCTCACCTCATTGGTGGCAGAAGCAGCACAGGGGGAGGGAGACACTGCTTCCTTCTCCCCGTGCTACTGAGGGAACATGAGCGCGCTGACAGCAGCGCGCTCATATCCAGAGCTACTAGACTGCGTAGCAGCGCAGCCCAGTATAAAAAAAAAATGGAAATCCCGATATCATATTGATACCGGGACAAAAGCATCTGTTGGGTACTGAAATTTCGATACCCGCAACAACCCTAAGGGGAACTATTAAATAGTGTAAAAAAAAGTTTTAAAACAAAATTAAAATACATAAATAATATAAAATTAACACCATGGGCATCGCTGCGTGCATAAAATATAAAAATATTGATCTCATACAGCAAAAGGCAAAAGGGCACAAAGTCATAATGGCTAATTTGCTGTTTTTTGGTTGCTTCACCTTCACTTATGCTCTCTCACCGTTCTGGGCTGAAACACCGCATTCCCAGGATGTTTATTTCTGTTTTGATGCCACTGCAGCCAATCATTGGCCGCAGCAGTGACCAACTCTCTTTGCATCACGTGACCATATGATAGGACGCAAGGGGAGCAGGTGACCACAGCAGCTAGCGATTAGTTGCAGCAACGTCAAAACGGAAGTTGACATCCTAATAGTGCAGCGGACCAGCAGAGGCCAGAGAGAGTAATAGCTGGGAGTCAGCACCAGGAAGCAGACAAGCATGCTTCCTTTTGTAGGTCTACCCGAGGGGGAAGGGGTGCCAGACCCCCACCCTTTCACAGTGCACAACCCCTTTAAGTCAATTAAAGAGGTTATACTACAAAAAGTATTACTGTGCAATGAATAGGGCATTCCAAATTATGTAATATTGCTATATACATGCAATAAACATATTGTAGTTTTTTGTTTTGTTTTTATGTACATTACATTTTCCTCTATGGTAGTGCCTCCTGCTGTTTCTTCCATGGCCAAAATTCTGGTCCACCTTCTCTTACATTCTGTGGTGAACTGAAATGTTCAGTAGATTCCCTGCTTTCTCCTCGAGTAGTGATCTTATAATGAATTTATTCATCCCCACTTCTAAATTAATTCACTCTCCCTAGACAGTTTGTAAGGGACTATTTTCTATGCAGGGAAGAGGGTTAACAAGAGCTGACTGCAATGTACTCCTGGGAGATGCAGGTTGGATGAGTTGCTGCCCACCCACAGAAAGGGAAGAGACAAAAGTTGACCAAAGGCAAGATAAAATGAGAAGAGGTGAAGATTACACTGGGGAGCGGCATTTTCTCCACTGATATACTTCTAATGAGCACCTACCTTTTCTGGCAGTGTTGTCCCAACTTCCTTCATGGCTTCAACATGCCTATGTAGAGAGCTAGACTGTTCAATTAAGGATTCTGCAGCGTTGTCATGATCTTTGAGCCTCTCTAACAAAGTTTTGGCATCCTGTAAAATCTTGTCAATGGTACAAGTCATGGCTGAAATGAAAAAATAAGAGCACCTATAGTTTATTTATATGCCATAATGATTAGTGTTTAGTGAACTTGTGTTTTAAGTTTGGCGTCCAAGGTTCGGCTTTGTGTTCTTTAAGAATTCCGTTATGGATTCCGCTACCACGGACCATAAGTTATTCCATAACGGAATTCTTAGATAACCCGAACGCCGAACTTGAAAACACAAGTTCGCTCATCCCCAAGACCTCTTTTACACGACCGTGTGCTGGCTTGGCCCGTGCCGCAGAGCGCAAATTGCAGTCCGCAATGCATGGGCACCGACCGTGGGGCAGCCGCATGCAGATAACGGACCTATTCACTGGAATGGGGTCCGCGATCTGTCCACTCCGTGGTTCGGTTCCGCACCGCATCTCTGGATTGCGGACCCATTCAAGTGACTGGGTCCGCATCCGTGATGCGGAATGCACAAGGCTGGTGACCCGTGTATTACGGAACCGCTGTATGCGGCCATGGGAGCACTACGGCCGTGTAAAAGAGGCCTAATAATGATAAGTCCCTTATTCACCTATGTGGTAACGGCAACATTTCAGCTCAACATTAGACCCATTGAGAAAGGATCTATTGTTGAGCTGAAACGTTGCCGTTACCACATAGGTGAATAAAGGAATCTGTTTTGTTTTTTTTCCATCTTATTTCTTTGGAGCTCTGCTCTCTTTTTGAGACATTATATATATATTTTGATAGATGGCCTCCAGGGTGGACAAAATACTACAAGATCTTAGTCAGTTTGGTGTAGACACAAAAAGGTTGGATATTTTAAATCAAACTGTTCTGTTACATTCTAAAATAGATGTGTACAAACCCCAGCTACAGGTTACATCTACTGTGGATTTCCCCACAAAATGACCATGTGTTACATGTGGATTGTTCTATGGATTTACCCAAGCATAGATGTGAAATCCAGGTAAGAATTCACTGCTTTTCTGCAGAACGCTCAAATTTAGTGAAATAGTCAGTGGAGATGATCCTGTTTTATCAATTTATTAAAGGGCTTGATGGGACTAATTGTCTATCCTCAAGACTCCTGACAACCAGCTGTCCTGCAGTAAAAGCTGTGGTCACAATGGACGGATCTGTAGAACCAGCATCGGAGCTACTGCAGACCAGCTGATCGTCAGGATATGGGATCTCTGCTTATAGACCATCATACACAAGGAATAGAAACCCCCTTCAAAAAGGATTTGCCCATCTGTCCCCCCCCCCCCCCAGTCCTATTCATGTATGCAGGCCTTTATCCTGTACACTTTAAAAAGGAGGTAATTAAGCAACAAAAAACCTGCACAATTGCCTTGTGCCATTCCTGCAAATATAAAGTACCATTGTACAGCACTCCATAACATGCCACTCTGTGTGCCTCCCAAACATGAGATCCCCTTAAAGGAAGTGTTCACTAAAGCAGCCCCCAGCTACTGGCCAATCCACAGCAATCCTACCAAAGTATCATCCAGGGACACTAGGACCTGGAAGCCACCAGCGGCTGAACACACATCATCTACAGGTAACAGAATTACAACTCCTACACTGGAGCAGAGGGGACAACTGGACAATAACCTGCAGAGGAGGGAGATCCGAGCGCTGCCTGTACCAAGCCAAACCCCAGGACACAGCAGCAACCGATACCTGTCAAAACTGGCCGCCCGGCGCTTCCAGCCTCCACAACTTCCGCCTCCCGGTCACCGGAAGTCCCTCTCGAGCCTTCTGATTGGTGGCATCTCCGTGGCGTCATTTCCATAAATAAACTGACGTTCTGTATTCGAACGGCCATGACTTATGCTGGCAAATTCCAGGTTATCGTTTACAATGTTCTTCAGGGAATTATATACTGTGGATGCGCCTATAGTTGCGTATGAATTACGTGAGCAGTGTTTTATTAACCGCATGCTCATGTAACGGAAGCCTTAGAAATGAATTCCCGTACCCAGTGTGTAATATGCCCTCTAGTGGCCACCTAAATGTAGTACTCTTTGCATATGGTACTTTATTATTAGGTTACCACACGCATAACTAGAGATGAGCGAATTTCATATTTAGAAATTCGTTCACACTTCGTTTGTTCACACTTCCCCTGTTATGCAGGGGAGTCCTCTCCTGCATAATGGAAACCGGAAGGATCTGTTTTGCAGCCCATAGACTTCTATCATGATGGAATGAATAACGGAATGCCTCTAAAGGCATTCCGTCATAGAATTGCGTTATGGCCCGTGGTAACAGAATGCATGACACTATTCACTTTTTACCAACAAACGAAGTGTGAACGAATTTCTAAATATGAAATTCGCTCATCTCTAATCAATACACTAATAAATTCTAAAGTGCTTGCTATTAATAAAAAAAAATTAAAAAATCACTAGTATAGACATGATTAAATATAATCCCCAAAAACATGTGACATCATATGTGCAAAGTCTATGAAGTGCCAGTGCAAACAATTATGATACAGCGTGGAAACATATACGACCTGAAGAAATAATCAAGAAGGGACCTCTTTTAAAGTGCTGTACGGCTATGCACCATGCGTATCGCCGCCATGGATTATGTGCAGCTTCATCAGGGGTAACAGACAAGTGGACATGATCCATTATACAATTTGGCCCACGAAAAAGTAGCCCGCCTCCAGCGATAGTATGTCACAAAAGATGCTGAAAGTGGTCCCCGTTCACATCTGTACATCTTTGGGTACGAC
The DNA here is from genome assembly GCF_014858855.1 of Bufo gargarizans. Lineage (NCBI taxonomy): Eukaryota > Metazoa > Chordata > Amphibia > Anura > Bufonidae > Bufo > Bufo gargarizans. The sequence continues at coordinate 427,728,743 of NC_058082.1, read as the reverse complement.
GGATTATGTTGGCTGATACTGCTTGTAGCTCTTCAACAGGGATGCTACAGAAGAAAAAATGTCCTCCTTTTTCCAACAAGATAGGGCAACACTGGCACAGGTTCATGAGCTGTTTACAGAGCAGCGAACTATGAGCATGCGCATTTCGCTCGACGATGTCATTACCTGTAGCCCGCACGGGCGCAGACTACAGTGTGTAGTGCGCACGCTCGGGATTTCAAACAGGCTCAGGGATTCCGTCAGTGCCGACTCTTGAATATATTATATTATAGGCGGCTCTGGAATCAGGAAGGTGGCGCTGGGCACTGGACCGAGGGGTGCGGCTGGGCACCAAGTTAGGAAAGGACATCCCCTTGGGCACCTTATGTAAGTTATTAGCATAACACTAAAATCGATTTTATAAATAAATAAATAAAGACTATTAGTTAATAAGGGCATCATTTAATACAGCTCAGGGAGACCTACAAGTAGCTATGTTTTACTGTAGGGGGTAAAATGTGATGACAGAATCCCTTTAAGTTCCCAGTCCACCCCTTACTGTGAGCAAGGGGTTATGGCCACCATGATCCCCAGACCTGTCCACATGAGATTTTTATCTATAGGTAAATGAAAAAGAGAAAGTGTCCACTAACAATCCACATCCCCTGGATGAACTCAAGGAGAACATCACAAACACTATCCACAGCATCACTGTTGAAGAGCTGCAAGCAGCAGGGGCGTAGCTATAGGGGGTGCAGAGGTATCGGGGGCCCAAAGACCTTTGTGCCAATATCAGAAGACACCAGTATTATAGAAAGTGTATGCTGGTCAAGTTACACCTCTGGCTGGAGGGAAGGGGTAAGGTCAAGAATTTGGCATGGGGGTGGGGCTTTTAAATTTTTGCCTCAGGTGCAGGAAGGCAATCTGCTTCCCTGCTCCCTGGCCACAAAGCATTAAGGGAAGAGCGTCCCAAGCTGAACCCTTGCACCAGGGCCCATGCGCCTTTAGCTACAACCCTGGCAAGAAGTATCAGCCAACATAATCCGATGTGCCCAAAGATGCATAGACGTGAACGGGGACCATTGCAGCATCTTTTGTGACTTGTGAGTAATTAAAAGAAAACAATCCACTTGCTTGTTCATCTTGTCATACTATCGCTGAAGGACGGCTACTTTTTCGTGGGCCACCCTGTATAACCCCCAAAAGGAGGACACCATACCAGGGACAGTGGGTGACCATACAACTGTCACAAGGGGGTAGGGAAGCATGCACCCCTGACTCCATCCACTCCTCTGTCCCTGCCTACTTGCACAACCAGTCCTAGGCAACGGAGCGCAACTGGGTGGCGAACCCCTGGGCTGCGTAAGTGCAGAGGGACAGACAAACAAACAACAGAGGTCGAACTAGCAAGGTCAAAACCAGGAGGTCAAGGCGGTACCAGAGAACAAGCAGAAGCAGCGCAAATATACAGTCCGAGATTCAATACCAGGAGAAGCAAATAGGACAGAGGCAAGCGAGGATAGGTCAAAAGTCAAGCAAAAGTCAAATACCAGGATATGTAATAGTACAAAAGGAGCAAGCAAAGACGGAGTCAAGTAACAAGCTGAAATCCAAATACTAAGTAAAATGCCAACGAGTATTCACTAGGTAAAGGACCTTATTCACAGGCAACCTGCCTGTTAAATGGCAGAGATAAGGAGTCATGTGACTCAATCTCCTGCATCCAGCTGAGTGCCGAGTGCCCAGCTCGGCACTCAGACTCCTCACTGTCACCATGGGACGCCTGCGGCACAGAGGAGGGGACGGAGCGCGAAGCCGGCGTCCTGTAACAACAACACACAGACATAAAACTGCAACCAGTGTCATAGGAAATTACAGAAAGGAGTTATAAGGAGGGGACTACAACTCCCAGAATGAGATATCAGAGGACAATCCCCTCCTTGAGAATACCGGACATTTTTGGTCATTTATTAATCCTGGACAGACCATTTTTTTAGGTCCCAGTAAGAGGACATGTCCACACGACCGAAGTTTTGGATTGCACATAGACCCATTCATTTCTAAGGGTCCACCACAACTGAAGACAGCATGTGTTTGTCATCTGTGTGCTGACCACATCCGTATGGCGATTGCACAAATTATAGAACATATACTATTCTGTCCGTATTATGGACAATAATAGGAAGTTCTAGTAAAGAAGGTGAGAAAATGTTGCTGATTTTGTGGATCCACGGTTTGTGCACTCTCTCCACTTTGACAGACAGGACCAGGTGATGAAAACTTCATCACACCTGGTCTTATCAAAGTGTAGAGGGTGCAGCATTTGCAGAGAAAGCATAACCTCTAGGTGTAACAGCAACGCCCTCATTGCTCCTAGAGGCTCATTTGCATAAAGTAAAGCATAATTTTTATCAGCAATGTGGGCATATATGAACATGGGACCAACACAGATGCCTTCAGCTGCCAAGTGCACATATAACAGATCAGCCAGTTTCATAGGTACAAATCTGCTGCCAGATGCCTGTTAAAGCCCATTATCGCCAGGGCGCTTTGCATATGAAAAGGAGTATGTAATGGATCTCCTGGCACCCTGACCGGGTACCTCCGTCGATGGATGCTTCTAGTGCTTCCCGAGGACTCCAAGCATTCCCCTTGACACCGTAAGCACTGCAGACCCCACGAACCGCCGAAGCTTGGTTGAGGTCTCGCCGTCTCCTACCCACCCTGGACCTACGACAAGGCTCCAGACTCCAGTGGGTGAACCTCTCCTAAATTCAGAGAGCAGGAACAGCTCTTACAAGGGCTAGTAGTTATAGCCAGGGGAGTATACAGCGTATAGCAATCCCCATACACATGAGACGAGGCTCTATGTTGAATGTAAAACAGGAACTCTTTATTGAACACACAAGCATTGACTTATACACATTTTCCAACAAGGTTACCACCCCTGTGGACCTGGTTGGGAACTGAGGACATGACCTAGCAGCCAATCCTTTACAGCTTTAGTTTAAACACTCCCATACAAAATCCTCCCCTCTGCCTGTGATACAATTACCTTACACAATGGGTTGATGTAATTATCACAGGCAGGAGAATACATAGTTTTAAACAATGTCTTCTGTCCTGGAGACAACCGAAGAGTAATTCAATTATCTCTCAGGACAAAGGGAAATCGCCAATACACACGTGTGGACAATAGGACAGACATCACTATTCAAATATACAATGTCCCAACCATTACAGTAAACATAGACATTTACCATATCTCCAGATGGCTTGGATCTGAGCGCTCAATATATCCAAACAGCGCTCAGATGCCACAAACACAGTCAAATTGCCATGGGGTTTAAATTTAGCATGGGCTGATGAGAGGGCCCATAATCTTAGGGCAAGAGGCTGGCAACCAGGCTTCTCCAGCACCCAGTGGCAAGGTTGGTTTCGCCACAGAGTAACATACATAACATGATACAAAAGTACAAGAAGAATGGAATAGCTTTGTTTCAATCTGATACTGAGGGGACCCTGGGTTACAATCTAGAAGGGGTCCCAGCGATAACAGGGCATACTTGAGATATGACCATGGAAACCAGTCACTGGCCCCAGCAATGACATGCCATCCATGAATGCCAACCTGCTTATTTCTATTTTTTTTTTCTGAACATCTTAACAAAAAATAATGGATATCTAATAATTTACTGACAAATTGGTAAACTACAAAAAAAATCATGGAAACTCATGAAGATTATACGTCATATCTGTCTACAGGCCAAAATACTGATATAAGGTGATTAGCAGCATTCACAGTGGATTATGTAAAGGTTCACCAGTTTCAAAAATCCTGGAGGCTTTAATTTTGTTCACAGATACTGGAATACAATTCCATATTTTTACAGACCATCCAGAAACTTACGGATGGTTGGTAACACTACTGTCATAATTATTCTACCATATATCACCCTTTCAAGCAAGAAAATCCCTCAGGGGACCATGAAACCATCTGCACAGAAGCAGCGATGGATGTGCAAGGTAAGTATATGCCAACTACTACTGCAGAGGAGAACCACAAAATCACAGTGCAGTTGGCAGCATGGTACTTTTATGTGATGGTACGAGCAGTGTCATACTCTGGTGTATAGGGCCCACCAGTAAAGTAGATACATTCAAATATTACCTGAATTTGTGAAGGTGTGACTCCACGTTGGATGCACACAACTTCAGAAAGAAGATTGGACGCCATCATGAGGATTCAGAGGCATGGACGCTATGTTGATCGGCGACTGCTGGTCAACTCTCGCTTATCCTGAATATCGATTGGCTCATTTCTTCTCACCCGATTCAGGAAATTGAATAAAAAATGGAGAACTCTGATGAGAATCTCCTGCTTCCTGGCAAAGAAATCAACCATCTTGACATAGGCCAGGAGCTTCTTCAGGTCAGTTGCCTTAAGATGTAAAAACCATGTCGTCTGCCATGACACAGCTGAGAAGACACCAACCAATTTTATTGATGATCCAAAAATTGCACATGAGGGGCCCCTAATACCACAAGGCATGTCCCTGGGAGAAAAAACAGAAAGTGGGGAACCCCCCCCCCCCCCCCCCAAAAAAAAAGGGGACGCTGATGCTGTGGAGCCATTCCTTGTCCACAAAGCACCACCTGCTAAAAATTGGATACAGCAGTGGGTCCCAGAACAAGAATAACAGCTATAACAGTCAATGACATTGATAAGCATTGGTATCGGTGTTAGAAACATGGGCCCAAGTTTAGTATAGTTAAATGGATTACAATGACCCTCAGTGACAGGGAGTAAATTGTGTGTCACTAAGGCCCAGTTCACACGTCAGTTATTTACATCAGTTTTTATGAGCCAAAACCAGGAGTGGAGGCTACACAGAGATAAGGTATAATGAAAAGATTTGCAACTGTTCTGTGTTTTTTACACGCACCTGGTTTTGGCTCACAATAACTGATGGAAATAACTGATCAAATAACCAACATGTGAACAAGGTCTTACATGTAATTTTCCGCTGCCCCATGGTCATTCATAATTCGTTTTTTGTATCAGCAGATCACTATACCAGAGCGAGTTTTCACTGTCTCCCTTCAATGAATATGGAATACAGCTGGAGGTGATGACTCTACCACAAGTCAGCGATATGGTGGCCACCGTGTCAGGATCAGATGACCTGCGCTTCAGCAAGAGGCAGATTCTGGACTCGGTCTCTGCACTCACCCACCAGACTTTCTGCAGTTAGATGTATTCACTAAAGTAGTGAGTTTTCTGCTGCATCAAAGGCAGATTCCAGGCTTGGTCTCTGCAATAACCACTGGACTTGACATTTACCAGAGTTTTCGCAGACAGATGTATTCACCAAAGAAGTGAGTGTCCTGCTGCATTAAGAGGCTGATTCCAGGCCCGGTCTCTGCATTCACCACTGGACTTGTCATTCACTAGACTTTCCGCAGTCAGATGTATTCACAGAAGTGAGTTTCCTGCTGCATCAAAAGGCAGATTCCAGGCTTGACATTCACCAGAATTTTCGCAGACAGATGTATTCACCAAAGAAGTGAGTTTCCTGCTGCATTAAGAGGCAGATTCCAGGCCCGGTCTCTACATTCACCACTGGGGATTTGTCATTCACTGGACTTTCCGCAGTCAGATGTATTCACAGAAGAAGTGAGTTTCCTGCTGCATCAAAAGGCAGATTCCAGGCTTGGTCTCTGCAGAAGTGAACACACTTGATATTCACCATTGATTCAAGGAAAAATCTACTGTCATTGTCACATGCCATCATTTTCCTCAACCACCTAGGGGAAGGGCAGTTCTTCAGCCATGGTTCCCTAGAGGATTCCTCTACTGGGGTTTTTTCCTCTCCTGAGTGCTGAAGGCTCGGAAGGAAATTTCAGACACCATCAGCACACATGTGGAGCGGAATGGCTAGGTAGGTACTCCTGATGGTTTGAGAGGTAATGTTCAACTGATAGGTTCTCTTTAAAGGGGTAATGCCATAATTGATTAAAAAAAAAAAAATCAGACATCATATTGTACATGACAATAACTTTCTAACAAAGCTAGAACCAGCCCTGTACCTCACATGGAACCAGAGATCTCACTATTTATTGCTCCAAGTGCTCTGCTAGATTACCTTCAGCCTGGCAGCAGCTCAGGGGTGTGTTCTTTCTGCTGCACCAATCTCCCTGTAACTACCATAGCTTCTCACAGAACATATGGCTGTTGTCAAAATGTAAACTAAGCAGGTTTAACCAACTCAACGAGAGGGACGATAAATATGGAAAAGAACAAACAGCAGTTGCCGCTATACATATACATTTTATTGAATAGCTCAGCGGCTGAGCTAAATTTTTAATTACATGCAATTACAAAAGTATTCAGATCCAGGTGCTGGTTTGAATATGTTTTGTGACACAACCCCTTTAAATCAAAACCAAAATGGATGCAGTGAGAAAGATCCAAAGAATCCCATTCTTTAAATTTGTTCTCTTAGGTTAAAAAATGAATACGTAAACATACAACATGGCACTAAACTGCTGTGTGCGATCCTGGCCAGTAGCAATTTTTAGCTATTCTTTTAATTAAACTAATATCACATATAATAAATTAAAATCTATATTTGATATGCTTGCACCTGTAACAACCCATACAATGTGTTATTATTGGTAAATGGTGTGAAATAAAAATATAAAATGAGGTCTGTCATTGTGAATCTTATTTTCAAAAGCCCTATTAGGGACTTTTAATTTAGAAGACAGAATTCCACTATTTAGGATCCTCACCTATTAGACAGAGCAGAGAGGGGCTACAATCATCTGTCTCGCTGAATGACTTAGCACATCCCTTCATAACATATACATGTCTTTAATTTTGCAGTTCTTCATTTGCTCTGTGGAGGCACTGCAGGAAAATTGAACACCTGCTACCAGATTCTCACACAGATTGTGGCTGGTGGCTGGAAGGTCCACCTGCAGCTTGACTTATTGTTAGCCGGCCTTTTTAACAAAAAGCTTGTTCAATGTGGACAACCACATCACATAATATAATAAAGGGTTTGTCCGGCATTGGAGCTGACATCTTTTTTGGTCTGGAGTCTTGACCTGTGCCCCAGAACATAAAAAAGGAAGGAGTGAAACGTTTTCAAGAAATCTACAGTACGTCCAGTTGCCTTGATTTATTCTTTACAGATATAAAAAAGGAAGACTCACCTGTTCATGGTCCTGCCACTGCTCCTCCCGGCCGCTTCTGGTCCCTGCAGGACCAGGAAGTAGCTGGGTCCCGTGATTGCTTCAGTGTCACGGCTGTTTCTCGGTCCTGGTGTAGTTTGCCATGACACGTCTGCCGTGCATGCAGTTGCCTGGGGCAATGTGTTGTTTCTGTATGTGTGTGCACTGCTCCTGTTTCCTGGCCTCTCCCCAGTCTGGCGGTTATGGGGTTAAAGTGTGAATCTGGGAGGTTATGGTCTCATGACTCTACTTATCCTGTTGCTGTGAGCGTGAGGTCAGTTTTATTCGAGCCTTGGTTGGTGCTGGAGCCTTGCTCCTTTCCTGGATATTCCATGTGTCCAGTGTGAGGGCCCCCTAGTTTGACATTTATGTCTTCCCAATGTTTATATGTATTCTACCCTACCTTCCCTTGTATATGTTTGGAGTGGGTTATGTTCAGGGACTTTTGTACAGTACAGACCAAAAGTTTGGACACACCTTCTCATTCAAAGAGTTTTCTTTATTTTCATGACTATGAAAATTGTAGATTCACACTGAAGGCATCACAACTATGAATTAGCACATGTGGAATTATATACATAACAAAAAAGTGTAAGACAACAGAAAATATGTCATATTCTAGGTTCTTCAAAGTAGCCACCTTTTGCTTTGATTACTGCTTTGCACACTCTTGGCATTCTCTTGATGAGCTTCAAGAGGTAGTCACCTGAAATGGTCTTCAAACAGTCTTGAAGGAGTTCCCAGAGATGCTTAGCACTTGTTGGCCTTTTTACCTTCACTCTGCGGTCCAGCTCACCCCAAACCATCTTGATTGGGTTCAGTTCCGGTGACTGTGGAGGCCAGGTCATCTGGCGCAGTACCCCATCACTCTCCTTCATGGTCAAATAGCCCTTACACAGCCTGGAGGTGTGTTTGGGGTCATTGTCCTGTTGAAAAATAAATGATGGTCCAACAAAACGCAAACTGGATGGAATAGCATGCCGCTGCAAGATTCTGTGGTAGCAATGCTGGTTCAGTATGCCTTCAATTTTGAATAAATCCCCAACAGTGTCACCAGCAAAGCACCCCCACACCATCACACCTCCTCCTCCATGCTTCACGGTGGGAACCAGGCATGTAGAGTCCATCCGTTCACCTTTTCTGCGTCGCACAAAGACACGATGGTTGGAACCAAAGATCTCAAATTTGGACTCATCAGACCAAAGCACAGATTTCCACTGGTCTAATGTCCATTCCTTGTGTTCTTTAGCAGTGGTTTCCTAGCAGATATTCTACCATGAAGGCCTGATTCACACAGTCTCCTCTTAACACTTGTTCTAGAGATGTGTCTGCTGCTAGAACTCTGTGTGGCATTGACCTAGTCTCTAATCTGAGCTGCTGTTAACCTGCGATTTCTGAGGCTGGTGACTCGGATGAACTTATCCTCCGCAGCAGAGGTGACTCTTGGTCTTCCTTTCCTGGGGCGGTCCGCATGTGAGCCAGTTTCTTTGTAGCGCTTGATGGTTTTTGTGACTGCACCTGGGGACACTTTCAAAGTTTTCCCAATTTTTCGGACTGACTGGCCTTCATTTCTTAAGTAATGATGGCCACTCGTTTTTCTTTACTTAGCTGCTTTTTTCTTGCCATAATACAAATTCTAACAGTATATTCAGTATGAATCAGCTGTGTATCTGTCATGGAACCATGAACCAGACGTACAACAAGAGATAAGTGGAAATAAGAAGGCTTTATTGAAAATCACGCTGTAAGGCAAAAGTCCAAACGGATGGCTAAACCGAAGCAGGGTCTTGCGAAGCCAGAGGTCAGGAACCAGAAGGGTAGTCAGACGAAGCCTGGATCAGGAACCAGCAGGGTAGTCAGACGAAGCCAGGATCAGGAACCAGAAGCAGCAGCAGTCTTAGAAGCATGTGAACACAGGAGGACCAAGCAAGGAACTGAAGCCACAGACCTCCTATATATATGAGCTAGGCATCCAGCTCCTCCCAGTGGGAAGGAGAAGCCGCAGGGTGGGAGGCTACAAGAAACCCAGAAACCAAGATGGCCACCAGCACATGTCAAACGAAGGAGAACAGCAAGAAGGTAAGACCATGACAGTATCCACCTGACTTCTCCACAAGGCAACTGATGGTCCCAACCCCATTTATAAGGCAAGAAATCCCACTTATTAAACCTGACAGGGCACACCTGTGAAGTGAAAACCATTTCAGATGACTACCTCTTGAAGCTCAACAAGAGAATGCCAAGAGTGTTCAAAGCAGTAATCAAAGCAAAAGGTGACTACTTTGAAGAACCTAGAATATGACATATTTTCAGTTGTTTCACACTTTTTTGTTATGTATATAATTCCACATGTGTTAATTCATAGTTTTGATGCCTTCAGTGTGAATCTACAATTTTCATAGTCATGAAAATAAAGAAAACTATTTGAATGAGAAGGTGTATCCAAACTTTTGGTTTGTACCGTATGTCTAGTTGTTGTTCCATGTCTGGAATGTCGTCTGTGTGTATTGTCCTGCTTGGATGCTAGACGTTCTCCTGTCTGTCTGTGCCTTCGGTGAGAGGGCTTCTGGGTTCCCCGTAGGGGGAACTACAAGTCAGTGAGCAGCTCTGCCTGGTGCCATCATGTATCCGGTTCGCATGGGGGTCCAGGCAGTTTCTGGTGTGTTGCTGCGGCAGGTACGTGCTAGTTGTTCTGGGTTATTACCTGCCGAACAAGTTGTTTTTCACTGTCTTCCCCTTTCCTTGCAGCTAGGCCAGTGGGAGACTTCTGGTTCATTCATATTTTTGAGGAACCGGTCTTCTCTGGTTCTGAATCTATTCCAGGGATCTTTAGGGTTAGTAGGGCCTGAGATTTCTGTGTATGAGCCCTCCTACCATCTGGGTCCGCTCATACGGTTAGGAGTCAGGGTGAGGTTTAGGAATGCATTAGGAGGTTCCCTGCTCCCTTTCCCCAATGTCCTGGCCTAGTTTAAACTCCTGCTTCCCTTTGGTGTTCGGTGGGGAGTTTCTTCCCTCTCCCCACCATGACATGCAGCCAATCACAGGCCTCAGTCTTCTTACATTTACCATATACAAAAACATATATGTTAAAGGGGTTAACCAGGAAAATGTATTTGTGACTTATTCCCAGGATAGGCCATCAGTATCAGATCTACGGAAGAACAACACCCAGGACCCCCACCGATCAGCTTGAGTGCTGCAGCCTCTTCCTAGGCCAGTGACATAACTGTACATTAGTCACATGGCCTAGTTGCATCAGCCCCATTCAAGTCAATGGGGCTAAGCTGCAACACCAAGCACAGCCGCTTTACAATGTATGGCACTGTCCTAGGAAAGCCTGCATCGCTCACCATCGCTTTTGGGGAGCACAGCAGTGTCACAGGGCGCCAAAGGCGCACTCGGTCTCCCATCAGCCACAGACCTGCTGCTTAGCTTCGGGAGCGAGGATCTGTGTTTGGCCTCATTCCCAGGACGCCTTTGCTAGCTGGGAGGCTCCCTGCTCCTAGGTCTGCCTTGAGCGCCGAGCTGATCACTCGGTGCTCGACTTGTCTGTCTGTCGATCATGTGATGCTGGCCACGTCACATGACCCTCAGACCCCACTATAAATGCAGGAAGCCTGCTGGCCACAGGTTGCCTGTTAATTCTAGGTTCCTGGCTATTTGTTGGACTACTGATTACTCACCTGATCCTGTTCCCCGATGATCCTTTGCCTGCTCCTCCTGTACTGTGCATCCCTCCTGGTATTGTGACCTTGGCTCCCACCTGACTACTCTTTGCGGACTCCTCTGACCATTCTTTGCTTAACCCTTTGTACTGCGTAGCTCTCTTGGTTCTGACCCGGTCCGTTCACATTCTGTTAATTGTCTTGTCTGTCTTCCCAGCACGTATCCTAAGTTAGGGACTGCCGTCTAGTTGTCCCCTGTCATTAGGACTTGCGAGGCAAGTAGGCAGGGCCAGGGTTGAGGGTGGAGCGCAGTGGTCACTATCCTCCCCCTGTGTGTAGTGTACGTGACCGTCACAAGCGGCTACTTGAAATGGCTGATCAGCAGGGATGCCGGGACTTGGACCTCTGCTTATGTGATAATGATGACCCATTTGAGGATAAGTCATCATTATCTTTTCCTGGATAACCCCTTTAAACAGATGCCTCAGATGTATGCCATACAGTGATTTCCATTGAAAAAAAAAAAATGTTTGTTAACTCTGCAGGATGGAAAAACATAGTGTACTACATCAACATCAGTATTGCATTGCACCATTCATGGACTCTGTCTTACACCCGAAAACCTACTTATACCAAGGGCTCCCCCACTCCCAGCAGGCAGAGGGCCCGTAGAGAACCAGAGTATGCCCCGAGGGTTGAAAAGGTGCGCCATCCTATCACTTTACACCGTCTCAGGGAACAAAGGAGCCAGATACGCCACTGTGAGTACAACTACTCTTATCCTCTCCACTACCCCTGCGGCCCGGTCATTGCAGATGTACCACTCAAGCCTCTATGACCACTAAGGTCTGTAATTGGCTACAGCAGTCATAGGAACTAGCTTCTTCATGATCCTGCGGGGATCAAAAGAGTCCGGGAACAGAGCAGTGGTGGGACACAGACAGGTGAATCTTCCTTTTCTTATCTTCAGGGGCACAGATCTGGACCAAAGTGATTGTCAGCACCAAAACAACCCATTTAGGATGCAGCACTACTTTGGAAATGACCACCTTCAGTTGCAGGATTATCTGCCAGCAGGCTGTTAATACTCCTGTCAGCCTTAAACTGCAGCCTGTTGGTTGAGCACTTGATTTCAGTGATTTGCTGTAGTATATGGGAATCATTTTTTTTGCATTTAAAAATTCAAAAACCCTGGCTATAGTGTAAATATCACTGTTTTCACAACATACAGATAAGACCCTAGTGAGTTTTCTGGCTGTCACTCGTTATGTTCACCAGTAGCCCATCAGTGGCGGCTTGCCTAGTATTTGCTCTTGGTTCATCCTTGACCTTAGGTGATCTTGTCTTATCTAAGCAAATGCCCCTCTTGATAAGTTTTGGAAGGGATTTGAAGATCTGTTACCTTATCTGCAGTTTGTCCATTTTACAGTAAACATCCTCCACTTTAGCTGATGCGGACCTGACTCCTTTTCAATGTTAGTAATTTGTTCAGTTGAGTAAACTTCAAGTAAATCAAACAAACTCATCCACCTTTCCCAGATTGTACTCGAAGCCCCACATACCAACGCTATATCATGTATTTACCAGCAAAGTTTGAAGACTGTGCAAATTTGTCTCCTGTGTATCAGATAAAATGAAAACTACTGTGGTTCAGCCTTTAAGTTAGGCTACTTTCACACTGGCGTTTCTGGGTACGCTTGTGAGATCCGTTTCAGAGCTCTCACAAGCGGCCTAAAACGGATCAGTTCAGCCCCAATGCATTCTGAATGGAAAAGGATCCGTTCTGAATGCATCAATTTGGCTGCGTTTGGTCTCCGTTGAGTTTTTTAGGCGGTCACTAAAACCCAGCTTGCAGCATTTTGGAGACAGTCTGACGATGCGGAGCCAAACGGATCCGCCCTGACTTACAATGTAAGTGCATTATCGGTGTGGATACATCTGTGTAGATACAAGACGGATTCGCACCAAACACAAGTGTGAAAGTAGCCTTACAGAGGCATGAGAGTCAAAAAATATTATTGGAGGGTCTGTGAGATTTATTCCACTGACATATGGAAAGAAGGAGCTGTGTAGGTCAGGCTCCATTAAAATGAGGCACTTTGACATCTCAAAACCTTGATGTTCTGCTCTTTGGTCATAGTCCATCTTCTGACAAGAGATAGCAGGTGATGTTTAGATGTGGAAGCCCCATTTGTAGTGCTTGTTACAAAGAACTTCTAAAACACCTTTATAACACACTTTATAATACAGCCCCCATCAATCTGACACACTTATAATACATGTCAAATTGATGCGGGCTGGTATCTAGAACCCACTGTTCTTGGTCTATTGTCCCCCACCTTCTTCAATTATGGAGGAATCAAGCAAGTGCATTCAATTCCCTAAAGAAAACAAAAGTGGAAATCACAATTTTTCCCCCAATTGATAAAACTCTCACCTGTCAGAATTCCAACAGTCTTAGGGGATATTCACACCATGGCTTTTCCAGAGGAAATTTGGGAGTTAGCACAGAGGAACGTCCCCTTAGATTGTTATATGTCTGACAGACACAACTTAAGGGGGTTATTCCAGTTAAAGTATTACTATTTAATTAATAGGGTATTTCAGGTGAAGTATTATTGTAATATACCTGTACATGCACTAAAAATATTGTTAGTTTTGTTATGTACATCATATTTTCTTCTCTAGTAGTGATCCGTGCTGTTTCTGTGGCTTGACTTCTAGTCCACCTTCTCCTGCATTTAGAGGTGGGCCACCATGTGCAGTAGCTTCTCCCTTCCTCCTATAAGTGCTGGTGTAAAAGAAGGAGAAGCGCATATAGGTAGGACCACTGGATACAAGGACAAAGCTTGCTGATTGAAGGCCTATCTGTTAGTGTTGTGCTAGAGGCACACAATCAGTTGTAAAACTACAATTCCAACCATGCCCTGCTGTAGGCTGATAGCTGTTGGCAGTCTGGGAGTTGTAGTTTTGCAACATCTGGAGAGCCTCAGGTTGGCCATCCCTGCAGTAGGGCATAGAAAAACCACCAAGGGCTTTTGTGCTTAGGTATGAGTTGCCAGGGTTGGGCCAATTGCAGAAGTCCAGCTGGCACAGCTAGCCACCATTGATGATGTAATGCATATGCTGAAATATGGAGTTTTTCTTTAGTTTAGAGGATGATCTATGATACAGCATGCACAATCAAACAACGTGATCCGGAGAAATAGTGCCCCTTGTAGCCCTATCTGGCATTCTGCCCAATAATTCCATAAAGTCTATCATTGTCCCCTCCACACCTTTTTTCATGGTTCTTATCCACCGAGACGACCAGCACAACGTGTTTCATTCTTTTCCTGTACTATGTGCTGGTGTAGCGATGTCATAGTAGAGCAGACTTGACACCTTTGTTTCATTCATCCGTCTTTCTAAATTGATTGAAATATAGAGATATACAGTATGCCTCTGCAAATGGTGGAGAAGGAAAATATTACATACAATAGCGCTACTTATTGTAATTGCTGGAGCTGTGTGTGAGGAACTATTTTCTATCCAGGTGAAGAAGACAGGAAAACACAGCTTCTGAAACTGGGCAGGGTTAGCAAGTGCTGACCACAATGCACTCCTGGGAGATGAAGGTGCTTGATGGTCACGTGTGATGAGCTGCTAGCCACAAAAAGTGAAGAGACCAGAATAAGAAAAGATGTTAAAATTACACTGTAGAGCAGCTTCTATTCATACAAAACTCACTATTCATACAAAACAATTTTATTTAGAGTTTTAGCTGTTTTTCTTTTTTCATTTCAGTTGTAATATTCCACAGTTGCAGTAAGCGCAAAAAGATACAACTCTTACATAGATAGGTAATCCATTCTTTAGTTTACTGCTGCTGTGAAGGGAAGCTGTTATCTGCTAGTATAATAGTAGACTGTACAATTTGGATAACAGTATGATAGCTCTATTGTTCTCCTGATAGGCCTAGACAAAGATGCAGATAGAAGACGGATGCACTAATCAGTCTAATGTGTAATGCTCTAATTGAGTCACTAATCCCTTTCCCTCTCAGTTCACAGTGAATGCTTTGAGTGAGATTCAAACAAAAACAGAAGTTAAAGTCAGGACAGGAAGTAAAATAAAACATTTTTATTCAGAAATCCATCTACCTATATTAACTGAAAGTCAACAAAATAGATGATTTCCAGTTTTCAATAGCTGACAACCGACCAGTGGCCATTCTTTCACCAGGTTCTTTTTATCTTTTTCACCACAATTTTTTACAATATGTCCTCTGTTCATGGTGTGATGTGTGTGTCTGTATGAAGTATGGCTAATCTTAATTTAAAGGGGTTTTCCGAAAGTGTTGTAACTGATGAGTGATGACCTATCATCTGGATAGGTCATCTGTATCTGATCGGTGGTGGTCCAACACCCGGGACCCGCGCTGATCAGACCCACGCCCGTCAGCTGTTTTGAGAAAGCATCGGCACTCCTGTGAGTGCCACAGCTTTCACGCAGCTTACCCTAGACCAGGGGTAGGCAACCTCCACTCCAGCTGTTGTGAAACTACAACTTCCAGCATGCATACTTTCTCGGCTCTTCTAAGAACTCACATAGAAATGAATGGAGGATGCTGGGAATTGTAGTTTCACAAAAGCTGGAGGAGTGCCGAAGGTTGCTGATCCCTACCTTAGGCTACTTTCACACCTGCGTTCAGGTGTCCGCTCGTGAGCTCCGTTTGAAGGGGCTCACAAGCGGCCCTGAACGCAGCCGTCTGGCCCTAATGCATTCTCAGTGGAGGCGGATCCACTGAGTATGCATCCGCCTGCCAGCGCTCAGCCTCCGCTCCGCTCAGTGAGCGGACACCTGAACGCTGCAAGCAGCGTTCGGGTGTCCGCCTGGACATGCGGAGGCGTGCGGATCCGTCCAGACTTATAATGGAAGTCAATGGGGACGGATCCGCTTGAAGATGACACCATATGGCTCAATCTTCAAGCGGATCCGTCCCCAATTGACTTTCAATGTAAAGTCTGTACGGATCCGCTCAGGCTACTTTCACACTTAGAAATATAATGCAGACGGATTATTGTTTAAATTGTTGATTAGATTATTACTTTGTAATGTCTCATTTTGTTTTTACATGTACCCTAAATTTGCACAGAGCGGCAGAATATGTTGGCGCTATATAAATAAAGATTTTTATTATTAAAGGAGTAACATTTTATGGAGCTCATCAACAGTACAGCATTCATGGCTGAGATCAGAATATCCATCATATGTCCAAGATTATGGAAAATGTAGAACAACTAAAATAGGAATACAAATTTGGCTTTATATTACATTGATAATTGCTAATGTATCACATAGCTTTTGCCTTACATGTGTTGTCTGCAGGCTGTGTCTCGTATTGCATTTCAACTGAAGCTGAGCTGCAATATGCAAAAAAGTCTGTGCTTGTATATTATTTAATTTATAGCAAAATTTTCATTGGCTGAATCAGGTCAAAGTGAATTTGTGCTTTATCTACTGCATGTACCCATGGTACAGGAGCAACAAGACCCCTGTGTAACAGGGAATACCGCGTTTTATCTCTCATTCATGTACTTCACTCAATCCTCATGACAATTGCTTTACCAACCTTTGCCACTAAGCACAGCCACTGTATATCTCTCAGATTAAATCCACTTACAGAAGTCTAATGTACAGAGTAAAAAATGAGGTCACTAAGGGTTAATGTTCTAATGCTTTTAATTCCAAACTACCATTGTCAGTGGGAGGAAAGCCTGTTTGCCATAGGAAAAGACTGATGTTTTCAGAGAAAAGTCTGAATGGAGTAAAACAAATCTTATTAATGAGTACGCCGTATTTATAAGTGTTGCCTAACTACCCACTTATTATCTGTTTACTGTCAAGAATATCTCGCTTTCAAATTTCATGTACATTTTTTCAGATGACACAAAGCTTTTAAAACATACTGGGGGACATTTATCAACCTATTCACGCCACTATTGTGGTGTAAATCAGTTGCAAATTATGGTGCATGCTATATGTGCGTCATAATTTGCAACTTTTCAAGCTTCTTGACACTTCCAAAGTGGCTATAAAAATGCGGGGCCTGATCTTCACAAAAGATTTGTGGAAGTGTATAATGGCATGAACAAAGGAGATTTGTGAGGACCTCAGAACAGTTGTTGACGCTCATGAGGCTGGAAACGGTTACAAAACCATCTCTAAAGAGTTTGGGCTCCAACAAAAAACTGTCAGACAGAAGTGGTCGACCAACAAAGATCACGCCAGTAGCAAGGCGTTTAATAGTTCATGGGGTCACAAAGAAACCCAAGGTAACCTCTAAACAACAAACAGGCCTTTTTCACATTAGCTAATATTAATGTTCATATGTTCACCATCAGTTGGACACTGAACAACAATGGTGTGCATGGCAGGATTGCATGGAGAATAAAGTTTTGGAGCTTTTAGGACTTGACTGAAAATCTGATGTAGTTTTAGGTCAAATATATGCAGAAATATAGAAAATTCAGAAAGGTTGACAAACTTTTAAGCATCACTGTATAATATATGTTATGATGCTCATGTATTCACTGTTAGATTAAGGCTTCATATACACGGCCATTTCCATATTTCGGCTCACAAACAATGGATACACAAAACATGGATACATACAGCAATACGGACATGAACAGGGAATGTTTTACCACATATGGAATGGCTACACGCATCAACAAAAATGCATGTGTTCACCCTGTAGAAATTAAAGGGTTTGTCCATGCTTTTTCTATTCATGACCTATCCTCATGATATAAATAACAAAAAATAATTATAGAGATCCGCTCACCTCTGTTCCTCCACGGTAGGTGCACCAACCACGGTTTGAGTACACCCCTCAAAAAAAATATGGTTTGAAATAGAATAAATGTGGGTGGGCACTCTATATGAAGGTAAATAGGACGTGATTTATTAATAAAATTTCATAAAATGCAAACAATATACACCAAAATAAATTAAAATGGATATGGTATACACACTCTGTATCAAAATGTATAAAAATATGGAAAGAGATCAAACCATCAAGCTGCTTCCCAAATCTGGGGCTGATACCCAATATAGATCTCTCCTTTTGGCAGAACCAATTTGCTCTGGAAGTGAGACCTTATATTGGATAGAATTGGTCGGACACCGTTGTATATGATGGTGTCTGTCCAAATAAGCATACACAAGTTAAAATGACATATATAGTAAATACAAATATATGGTCCTATTAAATATAGCCACTTGATTTTCTTGTTTAGAGTCCTTGATGTGTTTTAAATGCTAACCGTAGCAAAGTCCTGTTCAAATTGAGACTCTTTGTGAATGATGAACAGTCTCCTTTTGTATCCACATGGAGTTTGCTACACACATATATATCCGGTCTTTCTGTTATTAATCTTTAGGATAACGGCATCCAAGTTTAATCGCTATGGTGAAAGTCCTTGTTGGTACATTGAATCTTTCTTCCTCAATTGGTAATAGGTATTACGTCAAGAAAAGTTTTTTTTACCCACTATGTGGGCTTACCTTTGCCTGTGGTTTACGGGAACTTGCGACTCAGTTTATTCTCCACAAAGTGCGCCGGCGTCCCGGCTGCAGAGTTGCTCGCGTCCCACGTGTCTCTGCTGCTGATTAGCAGAAACTGGTCCAGTATAGAGAACACGTCTTTTTTCGGCGCAGGTAGATGACGTCTTTTCAATCCGTTCAAATGGGTTCGAGATATTCCTTTTCCTAGTGCACTTAGGTTCTTTAAGATCGGGGTATCTTTCAAAGTCCTACGCCAGACGCGTTTCGGGGAGACGCTGTCCCCTTCCTCAGTGCCACTGAGGAAGGGGATAGCGTCTCCCCGAAACGCGTCTGGCGTAGGACTTTGAAAGATACCCCGATCTTAAAGAACCTAAGTGCACTAGGAAAAGGAATATCTCGAACCCATTTGAACGGATTGAAAAGACGTCATCTACCTGCGCCGAAAAAAGACGTGTTCTCTATACTGGACCAGTTTCTGCTAATCAGCAGCAGAGACACGTGGGACGCGAGCAACTCTGCAGCCGGGACGCCGGCGCACTTTGTGGAGAATAAACTGAGTCGCAAGTTCCCGTAAACCACAGGCAAAGGTAAGCCCACATAGTGGGTAAAAAAAACTTTTCTTGACGTAATACCTATTACCAATTGAGGAAGAAAGATTCAATGTACCAACAAGGACTTTCACCATAGCGATTAAACTTGGATGCCGTTATCCTAAAGATTAATAACAGAAAGACCGGATATATATGTGTGTAGCAAACTCCATGTGGATACAAAAGGAGACTGTTCATCATTCACAAAGAGTCTCAATTTGAACAGGACTTTGCTACGGTTAGCATTTAAAACACATCAAGGACTCTAAACAAGAAAATCAAGTGGCTATATTTAATAGGACCATATATTTGTATTTACTATATATGTCATTTTAACTTGTGTATGCTTATTTGGACAGACACCATCATATACAACGGTGTCCGACCAATTCTATCCAATATAAGGTCTCACTTCCAGAGCAAATTGGTTCTGCCAAAAGGAGAGATCTATATTGGGTATCAGCCCCAGATTTGGGAAGCAGCTTGATGGTTTGATCTCTTTCCATATTTTTATACATTTTGATACAGAGTGTGTATACCATATCCATTTTAATTTATTTTGGTGTATATTGTTTGCATTTTATGAAATTTTATTAATAAATCACGTCCTATTTACCTTCATATAGAGTGCCCACCCACATTTATTCTATCCTCATGATATGTCATCAATATTAGATCGTCAGGAGTCCGACACCCGACACCCCCGCCAATCAGCTGTAAGAGGAGATGGAGCACGCAGTGCACACATGCCGTCTCCGTTCTCTCTTCCTGTCCGCTGCACCTGTTCCACAGACATACAGCGTGCGCCGTCTTCTCAAACAGCTGATCAGTGTGGGTGACGGGTGATGGACCCCAGCTGATCTGATATTGATGACCTAGCCTGAGGATAGCGTACACAATGTATCGATCAGCACTGCGGGAAACAGAGTGGCGGTGCGCGTGTGCCAGAGCAGGCGTCCCATGTCGATAACAGAAAAAAAGGACCGCCACTCGCTGTTTGGCATACAATCTGCCTTTGTCAAACTGTTTGAGAAACCCAGATTGTATGCCGAAACGCGTCACTGTAATGTGGCAATAAATCACAGCAAGATTATATACTAACAGTGAGTGCCGGTCCTTTTTTCCTGCTAGCCTGAGGATAGGTCATTAATCTTTAATGGGTCAGTGTGCTATCCACAAAAAAATACAGTAGTGGACATTGCATAAAACTGTGACAAAGCTGCATAATGACTTACCAAAAATGCTAAATCCTTTTCTCTCCTGGCAATGAGCAGCTGGGATTTTCACTTAAGGTCATCTAGGGTTAACAACCAAGCACCACTGAAATGTTCTTTGAAGCGCAACTTGTGTATTTAAAGGGGCTTTCCAGGTTTTCAACTTAATCTATGGTGCTCTGCCTGTGTAAGCAATGTAGGGAACCAGTGAGGGCTGCATCCCTTTAATTCATCTGGTAGGGGAGTGGGACCACCAACAGTCAAATATTGAAGTCCTAGCTTAAGAATTTACCATCAATATGGAAATCTCAGAAAACCCATTTTATGGCCTATAAAGGAATCTACTTGCACCTCATACTAGAAATTTAATTAGAGGCAAAAATTTTGGGAGTACCAAGTTGATGTCAACTAACTAAAGGGGTTGTCCAGTCTTGTCCTCACAATAGGCCATCACTAGCTGATAGACGGGGGTTTGACACCCTGCACCCCCATCAATTAGCCATTCAGGTGTATCCTGGAGGACACTGATATGATCAGGGACTGAAACTTGTTTGCATTTGCTGTGATCCAGAGGATCACTGCTAGGAGTTTTTTATGCACTATGGGGGTCATTTATTATTAATCTGGCCTCTACATAACTTTGACGTATCCATCGCCGGTCTAAATGTAAGCCAGCTTCCTTGCTGTCTTACATTTAGACTATTTTCTACACCTAAAACAGGCTTAGAAAATGATAAATGAGATGGGGAGGGGAGAGGGAGTCTTAGCTAAGCAGATCTAGAGGCAACACCTGCATGTGTAAGCTCCAGAGAAGTAGGCCTAAAGAAAATCCTAGTTCAGTGAACATTCATCTCTAAGACAGAAAGCTGCCAGGAAAAGCAACTGAAAGGAAAGAAAGAAGGCCTGAAATCCATACAGATTTTAGAGAAACAAACTCGAAAGTCAGTAAGATACCGCATTTTATGGCAATAACGTTACTGCTGTGGAAAGGGTATATTGCTTCAGCGTCCACCACACTTTGAGATGGCCTACCACCACCACCATGACTGTGGGTGCAAGTGCCATTACTACTAACACCAACACACTTATGCATTTCAGCTATCAGGTCCTCCACTTCTGGATGAACCTTCTCCTTATTGAAGTCCAAAATATGACTGTTCTCACACAGCTCATCAACAGAAAGACTATCTTGAATATCTTCCATTGCATCTTGCATTCCACTTGCGGATAACGTGGCACAGGTCTTTAGTTTCCTATTACCCTACCCATTGCCACTGTGTTTACGAGAGATTTTATTTTTAAGTCTATTTAAACAATTACAAGTAACATTGTATTCCTGGACAGAGTTCACTAGAATACATCAAATACGTCACTAAACAATGAATGACACAGTACAACACATTAGGTTACCCAGTCTGTGATAAATTAACTTTCTGCAATAAAAGTATGAACACTGTTTAAAAAAATGTGCACGTGCACAGTCCACTGCCATGTGAGTGACACAGAACAACATGCCAAGTAAACTAGTCTGTGACCAAAGAAGGTGTTTAAAGAAAGTTTACAATATGTTAAAAAAAAAAATACAGGAAAATACAGCCAGTACAATATCAGCATCGGGCTTAATATTGTAGAAGATTTCTGTCTATGATTGTGATTTTTTATGCAAATTGGCCAGCCTGTTACACAATAAAAATGTAAATAATAAAAAAAGTACTGTAGATTTAAATATTGATGTGCAGTGCAAGCAAAGTCTTACTGAATGGCTGCAGCCCGTGACACAGACTAATACACTACAATAAACTGAATCTGACTCTTTCCTGTCCCTAGCTAAAACCTCTCTATTAATTAATTAAATCTAACTAGCTTCTATATCTTCCCTAGCTGTAGTGTTTGTCTACAGAAAATCTTTCTTTGCTCCCTCTTTCTCTGTCAGATGTCCTATCACATCAGCGTATAAGCTTAGAATACATATACCTGGTTGGTATCTTTTATAGTCCTTAAGACAAATGTCAATATTGTCCCTTCTCAGGGGTGTAGATATAGGGGGTGCAGAGGTAGCAGTCACTACTCTGTCACTATATGTGTGTGTATGTTCCGCGATCACTCATAAACGCAACCATCAATTTCAACTAAACTTAGTATACACATCCCTTGCTACATGGAAAGAAATCAGGTCACAGCTCTCTAGAATGTACCGTTCCTGAGATATTCCCAAAAAATGACCTGCATTAGCCAATACAAGCCTGCAAGTCTTTCTCTTCATATCCTAACTGCCATACACACGGTCACATGTCCCTTATCAGCCAATAAAAGCTTGCAGGCCCTTAGTCTCCACATACACGCCGTTTTACTCCCTGCTGTAGGTCAGCTTTAGGCTAGGGCTACACGACGACATGTGTCGTGCGACAATAAGTCGCACAACACATAGGGCACAACTACACTACTACAACAATTTTTATAGATAGTCTATGGTGTTGCACTGTGACATGTGACATCCTGCGAGTGTGATGAGACAGTCGCAGGAAAAATCCATCTTGGATAGATTTTCTGTAACTGTCGTGTCGCAGTTGCAGCATGTCACATGTCGCAGTGCGACACCATAGCCTATCATTATAAAAATTGTTGAGAAAAAATGTTGCGTGACACATGTTGTCATGTAGCCCTAGCATTAAAGGGGCAGGGTGCTGTGGAGGTCACTGTTAAAGAGGCGTTCAGTGTGGATGTTACTGTTAAGGGGGCAGGCTGCTGTGGAGGTCACTGTTAAAGGGGAGGACACTGTGGAGGTCACTGTTAAAGGGCTTCTGTCACCCCATTAAACCGTTTTTTTTTTTTTCTTTACTAATAATCCCTACACTGCGATCTCATCATACATAAGCTAATTAATGATTTTCAATGCTCCATCCTCAATGCGCCTGCGCCGATGACGTCACATCTACACCCGGCGCAGGCGCATTGAGGAGCGAGCGGCCGAGCGAGTGGCCGTCTCTCAGTGCGCCTGCGCAGATTGAAGAGAGGTACGGCCGCGGCGCAGGCGCCAGATATTGAATCAAAACAGGCAGGGCCAGCAGAGAAAGGGCCAGCGGACGGGATCTGTCAATCAACAAGCAGAGGGGGCGTCATTACCATCGGAGGACGCGGCTGCTAACAGCAAGTAGCCGCCCTACTTGCTGGTAGCAAGGTAATTTACATATTTCAAAAATCGATTTTTAACAAATTCTACTGAACGAAAATCATTAATTAGCTTATGTATGATGAGATTGCAGTGTAGGGATTATTAGTAAAGAAAAAAAAAAAAAAAACGGTTTAATGGGGTGACAGAAGCCCTTTAAGGGGGCAGGGGCCACTATTAAAGGGGCAACTGCTGTGGAGGTCACTGTTAAGGGAGCGGGCCCCTGAGGAGGTCACTGTCAATGGAGTGGGGTGCTGTGAACTCACTGTTAAAGGGGTATGCTGCTGTGAAGGTCAAAGTTAGGGGGGTGGGCTGCTGTGGAGGTCCCATTTTAAAGTGGTGGGGCACTGTGGGGGCGGGGGGGTCAGTGTTAAGGGGTGGGGGATAGTGGAGTTCACTGTTAAAGTGGCGGGGTCACTGTTATGGGGTATAGTGTTGATATCTTTTAACGACACACACAAACATTAAATTAAATAGATGGAATATACCTGTGCGAAGCCGGGTCCTTCTGCTAGTCTTACATATAAAGTGGCCTAGCTGCTCATACTAACCAACTAGAGATCATCTTTCCTTTTTCAGACTAGTTTAAGAATTGAAAGATGAGCTCTGATTGGCAGAGTATCTTTTCATACATGCAGCCTACTGTGTTTGAGGGGACAAGGAACATAAGCTTTCTGTAGTTTTCCTAAATGTCACTACAAAAACAAAGCTTTCAAAAGAGCACATTTTATATATGTAATACTGGAACAATTTATAGGGTTGCTTAGTTTTTTCAGAAACAAATCTTCCACAATTATAGTAAATGGTCCACAGTGAGTAAAGAGAGGAAGAGTAATGGGCAGCTTAATGCAGTAATTCATCTATCATCCTAATTAACCACATTTGACAAACTAGGAAGATACGCCAGTGACACCACACAATTTCTGTTTATGTATCTGGGCAATATATTCTGCTCTTTACATAAACTTCCCCTGGACAAAGGCCAGAGAGTGTGAGAGAACGGATTGTGTATCTGTCAGATTCAAGCATCTTGGAAAAGCATGTGTGTTTTTGGCTAATTTTTACTAATCACTATTTGTATTTGATAAATAATAGATACATAGCTGTGGTGGATGTCCACGTAGGCTTGATTTAGCAATGAAGGTCTAGTTCTACTCATTATTTTCATAGCTATAGTATTACTAATATAGTTGTAAAAAAACTAATGCCAATGGCAGCAGGTGTCTCATATTTCATGCAATATCATACTTTGCATAATATTGCTGCTTGACCCCAGAAGTAAGTCATGGCTTTTAAGGTTCCATCCAAAGGTGAATTGAATGTGAATTCTTACCAGTGATCATGATGCCAGCTATCATGCCTGTGGGCTGTAGCCAGGTCCTAAAACATCCGAGGTAAAGACCTAGGGCCAGATTTATCATTACTCTGACAGCTCACTCCACTTTCACATATGGCTAAAGTCAGTTTTAGCCAAGTCAGATTTATGATCGGCCCTTTAAGACAGTAATAAATGTGGTTTGACGGTAGCAGTTTATCCGTCAGTAAGCAGCTTTACAAAAGTCGCACGTCCTTATGAAAAAGTTGCATGTTCTATTAAAAAGTCTCATAAGATAAGCATGGTCCTCACTGGAGTGAAATTGCGCATTTTTTGAGACTTTTTAAATAGTACCAATAGTAAATCTGTCTAGAGATTCATTTACATAAGAAAACACGCCCACTTTCAGAAAACTGGCGAGCATAGTGCAGAGCAGAAAAAAGTCGCAAATTTGTGCGAAGTTTTAGCGTTTGCGCATTTTTTTGCAAATTTTTCACTCCATTATTCTGACTTGAGCTAATGATAAATCTGGCCCCTAGTGTGTTGCATCTTGAAGCTAATTTAGTGCTCTCATTAAGAGAAACAAAATAGGAGTATTGCAGGTTTTATACCTTTTAATGGCTGACAAAAATAGAAGTAATGATGTTACCTAGCGAGTTTTCTTTTTTCTTTATCAATTCTCTTTTTATTAAAGAAATATGTCATACAAAACACAACACATTTGTATAATCAAAGCTGTATAAAAAACAGTAATACAGGTTAACAAGATGACATAGAGAGTTCCAGGAGCTGTCACAAAGTGCTCTGGAGCTTGATCCAGCATTGTAAGATAATTCACCACAGGACCACAGCAAAAACAGTCCTAGTACCAGAAAGCTACAATATGGGTATAACCCAGGTAATTAACTTGTCGAAATACCTGCTTAAGACTAGTAATGCCCAGGAATACAGGAGAAAAGAGGGACGAAGGGGGAAATAGGTTAGTGTGGAAGGTGGTTGGGTAGGAGACAAATGGCATAGTGGTCATATGTGTGAGGTATAATTAGAAAGGCATGGAAAATAAAGGTCACTAGAAGTTGGTGTGACGCATCTCATATGATGAGCAGTAGATTTAGGGTCCATTCACACGTCCGCAATTTCGTTCTGCATTTTGCGGAACGGAATTGGGGACCCATTCATTTCTATGGAGCAGCACGATGTGCTGCCCGGATCCGGAATTGAGCATCCACACTTCCGGGTCCGCAATTCCATTCCCCCAAAAAATAGAACATGTCCTATTCTTGTCCGCAACAGGCATTTTCTATTAAGTGCCGGCGATGTGAGGTCCGCAAAATGCGGAATGCAAATGGCTGTTGTTCATGTTTTGCGGGTTCCGCGGATCCGTGTGAATGGACCCTAAGCCGTGGAAATGCGCTTATGAATTAAAACCTCTATAGGCTTTAAATTGGCCCCAGGTATTTAGAAAGGAAGTCCAAGAGTGTGTCTCCCAGTGCGCCAACTCTTCAAAGCGTTATAGCTGATCAACCTTATCTATCCATGTTGGTATGGAGGGTGGTAAATCCCTTTTCCAGAGATATGGTATGAGCAAGTGCGCTGCTGTTATGAGCATGGTAGGTAGGTTGTGTTTGGATGGAGTAAATTTGTCATATGGGCACGAAAGAAGAGTCAGTTTGGGGTCTAAGGACAGTTTCATAGAGCAGATTTGGTTTATCAAAGTACCCACCTGTGTCCAAAAAGGTTGTATACATGGGCAGAACCACCAAATATGGGAGAGGGATCCGTTCCCCACACCACATCTACAACATTGTATCAGGGTTAATCCGATGGAGGGACTAGGGGGTCTTATACCACCTTGTCAGACGTTTGTATGAGTTTTCCTGAATTTAAATACATCTATTAAAGCCAAGGGAGTGGGCTAAGATAAAGGCTTTTTCCGGGTCTGTGAGTGTTCCCTCTCCCAGGCCTCTAGAAAGTCTATTGAAGGAAGTGTAGAAGAGAGTATTGAGGTATACGTGAGAGACAACACCCTTCTGGGGAACTTGGTCCTCTCCATCAGTTGTTCAAGCCAAGATTTAGTTCTGTGGGGATTACAAGGCAGGGAGATGTTTTTATGTCTCTGCGGAAATCTAGGAGATGAAGAAATTAAGCCGTCTGAACCCAGGGAAGCCCTATTATGTCATCCCAATGTAGGTTACCGTCCCTTGTAAGAATCTCTCTTAAGGAGAAGTTGGTCAGCAGAGACCATACTCCCGACGGCTGTACAACACCAGGATGTATATGAGGTTGCAGTAAATCGAGAGGTAGGTTGGGAAATGGGAACTGGAGGATCTGAGCCTCATAGAGTCCGGTCCAGATAGCTAATGCACCTTTCAATAGAGTGGGATGGGACGTGTCTCTGTAGGATCTAATCCCCCACAGTATCAGTCTCTCTTTAGCTGTCAGAAGATGCCTTTCTAAATCTGTACAGAGGTTTGGAGAAGGAGAAGACAACAGGATTAAACATCTGGTCATTTGCACTGCCTTATAGTACTAATACATATCAGCGAGAATAGCTCATTTGGGTTGACCGATATCTGGATCCCCAAGTATTGTACACTTTTGGGAGCCCAAGTAAAAGCTGTGGTTTGCTTCAGTGTAGTAATGGTGGAGGCAGGGCAAGAGATATTTAATGCTACTGATTTACTATAATTAATTTTAAAGTTGGACAATGTTCAGTCATTAAATATGGACAGTAGCCTAGGGAATTAAGTTAATGGGTTGGATGTCATGATTAGGAGGATCATCCGCAAAAACAGCAGTTAAATGGGCATGTGCACCGACGGAGTATCAGGGTCTTGCCTAATTTTACGGAGTAATGTTTCCATTACTATAACGAAAAGGGCGGGAGATAATAGCCAGCCCTGTCGAGTGCCATCAAGTATGCGGAATGAAGGGGATAAGGTGCGATTTATTTTTACTCTCACCGATGAGGTCGAGTAGAGGGAAAAGATCGAGTAGAGGATGAACTGGCCCCGAATGCCAAAACTAGATAGGGCTGCTGACATGTATTGCCAGCTAACCCTATCAAACACTTTTTCGGCGTTGGCGCTGAGTAGGGCAAGAGGGACATGGGCATTTTGTGCCCATGATATAAGTCTGAGCAAACATACCGTGTTTTCATTCCCCTGTCTACCGGAGACAAAACCGACCTGTACTTGGCCAATGATATCAGGAAGGATTGTTTGGGTATGTTGAGCTAAAATTTTAGCCCACTATTTGACATCCGTGTTCATCAGGGATATTGGATGATAGCTACCGCATTCCAAGGGGTCTTTTTTCTCCTTAAATATGACTGTAACATGGGCTTCCAGGGCCTGAGTCGGCAAAGTACCTCTATTAAGAAGGGAATTACATAGAGCTGTGAAATGAGGAATTAGAGTACTTTTAACCCCTTCAACCCCGGGCCTGTTTTCACTTTCCTGCCCAGGCCATTTTTCGCAAATCTGACGTGTCACTTTATGTGGTAATAGCTTTGGAACACTTTTACTTATCCAAGCCATTCTGAGATTGTTTTCCAAAAAGTTTGAAAAATTCCCAAATTTAAATTTCTCAACTTTATAATAGATAGTAAACAGTGTAACAGGGCACTCAAGAAATCGTGACCATGTGGTTGATGCAGTTTGATACCTTTATTGCTATTATGAATAATGTTATTCAAACAAATCTATTGTAAAAATCGATAGATGGATCGATAAAATGAATAAAAAAGATAGTTTTACACAAAGACTCAGGGTAATATAGTGCAAATATCGACAGTCGTAAAATACAATCTCTAATTCAATTGTTCAGTCCAATTTTAGTGTGTACACCTGGGTATTGATAAAGTCCAATCGAATATTGTTATGTACCACTTCCAATTACAGCAGCATCCCGCTGAAAACGAAGTAGATAGCGGCGTCCCGCTATAAAATTTACAGACATCCGGACCGATTTACAGACTACATTTGGAAGCCTCATTTAATGGGATATCTCTGTTATAAACACCACTGCAGACTTTCCACCAATAGATTGAGATCTGGTGGGCTTGGCAGTTAAATCCAACAGAAACACAGAGTCGTCTAAGAAAAACCTCTTGATACACCGTGTCACAGACACTTCTGAGGAGAGGATCCAAAGTCTAAAGTTTGGAGAACCTTCGGTCGATATAAGGTAAAATTTACTTGCAAGTAATTTTATAGCGGGACGCCGCTATCTACTTCGTAGTACTTGCTGGTAGCAGCCGCAAAAAACCGCCCCCTCCTCCTGTTGATTGACAGAGCCAGCCGCGATCTCCTCCTCCGGCTGGCCCTGTCAGCATTTCAAAAATCGCGCGCCGGTGTTGATTCAACACCGGCGCAGGCACTCTGAGATAAGGAGGCTCGCCTCCTCACCCCCCCCTCAGTGCGCCTGCGCCAATTACGTCACCGAAAGAGAAGACGTCATCAGCGCAGGCGCACTGAGGAGGCGAGCCTCCTTATCTCAAAGCGCCTGCGCCGAATCAATACAGGCGCGCGATTTTTGAAATGCTGACAGGGCCAGCCGGAGGAGGAGATCGCGCCTGGCCCTGTCAATCAACAGGAGGAGGGGGCGGTTTTTTGCGGCTGCTACCAGCAAGTAGTCACCCTACTTGCTGGTAGACAGGTAATTAGCATATTATAAAAGTATGTTTTTTGACATATCTACAGAACGAAAATGATAGGGATTATAAGTACCGCAAAAAAAATGAGTTTAGTGGGGTGACAGAAGCCCTTTAAGCTGTCACCACAGCTATAATTGTGGTATTTGACCATTGATATGGTGATTTTCTATGCACTTGCACTTTAACGTTTTTGCTGGCTGTTATATGGTCCCATATTTTGGAACCATTACACATCCACATGTTGCGGTGTAATCTGCAACCACTTATTGATATGGTGTTTTGCCATTTAGCACTTGCACTTTATCATTTTTAAGTTTTTTTTTTTGCCCCCTTACTGAATACCTGTGGTTGCAGGAATACATACAGAAATCAGTGAGGTACTATACTCCTTTTTTCTACCTCCTCTTTTATATTGCATACTCCACCCCCCCCCCCCCCCATGTCTTACTTATGTTAATATGCCTCCTCAGATGTAGCCATTTTTTATCTGTTGTCTCATGTCTCGTCTATGTGTCATTTATTCAATAAAGGATTTAATTTTGATGATATACCCGTTTAATCTCAGTTTATTCTTGTTGGTTGGTGTATTCATGTACACTTTTTACTTATTCTTTCCAGGTCTATTTAACATTTAATTACTGTTTATGTATGTCTATGTTCTGTGTAACCTATTTGTAATATTCATCTGACAGGGTAGATCATGAGCTATTTTTATAGAGCAGCTTGTTATGGACACAATGATATCAAATATATCTACTTTCTATGATGTTTGTATCAGTTTTACATAATAAAGCATTTTTTAAAACAAAAATTTGTTTTTTGTATCTCCATTTTCTGAACGCCCTATTTTTTTTTTTTGCCGATCGTCTTGTGCATGGGCTCGTTTTTTGCAGGAAGAGTTGACGTTTTTATTGGTACAATTTTTGGGTACATATTTTTTGATTATTCATTATTATACTTTATGGGGCAAGGTGACCAAAAAATTTGTTGTTTTGGCACAGTTTTTATTCATTCATTTTTACAGCGTTTAGCTTAGAGATTAGGTCATGTGACTTTTTATAGAGCAGATCATTACGGACGTGGCAATACCTAATATGTCTACTTTTTCTTATTTATATTTTACACAATAATAGCATTTTTGAAACCGAAATAATGATATTTTAGTGTCTCCATTGTCTGAGAGTGATAGCTTTTTTGTTTTTTGACTGATTCTCTTAGGTAGGGTCTCATTTTTTGCGGGATGAGGTGATGATCTGAAATGTACTATTTTGGGGGGCATACGCCTATTTGATCACTTGCTGTTGCAATTTATGTGTATTTTTTTTCCCTTTTATGGTGTTTATCAGACAGGGGGGATCATGTGATATATTTATAGAGCCGGTCATTACGGACGTGGCAATACCTAATATGTGTGGGGTTTTTATGTTTTTGTTTTTTTTATAAAATAAGGGGAAAGGGGCTTTTTTTACTTTATTAATTTGATTAAAAACACTTTTTTTTAACTTTTTTTCTTTACTTTATTTCTGATGTTTACTTTTGGGGGTCTGATCCCCCCTGCAATGCATTACAATACATCTGTATTGTAATGCATTGCCTGTTAGTGAATGACACTGAGTCATACACTAACAGGTTGCTTAGGAAACCCAGCCTGAGGCTGGATCTCCTCGGCACCCATAGAAGGCAGGTCCCGATGCCGTGCAAGGCATTGGGCAGCCTCTGCATGGCATCAGGTTGCCTTGTCACGCATCGGGTCCCTGCCACATCGGGTCCCCTTCTATGTCGCAGTCAGCGCGGACCACGGCATAGAAGGGGTTAATCCGCCGGCATCGGCTTTTACAGCGATGTCGGCGGATACAGCAGGGGCCCGGCTACCATGACGTACTATTACGTCAAATTGCGGGAACGCAGTCGGGAAGGGGTTAAAGGTTTTGTAATTTTGAAGGGAAAATCCGTCGGGCCCTGGACTTTTACCCGACGGAATGGAGGATGATACTTGCGAAGTATCTTTCTCCGTGATAGGGGATATTAGCTGTTCTGAATTTTATATTTGCAGTTCTTTTAAACATATGTATTTGACATATATTTGTACTGGCCTACAGTACAATTTTTATGCAGCGACTGCCTAATGTACCTCCGGCCACATAATCACTTGATCTTTTCCAGTGAATGCCTAATGTTTGGGGCCTGTACTCCACTGGCCTGCAGTAAAATTTATATTCAATGACCGTCTAATATACCTCCAGCCACATAATTACTTGTTATTTTCTGTCCGGTGAATGCCTAATGTTTGGGGCCTGTACTCCAGTGGCCTACAGTAAAATATTTATCCATTGACCGCATAATGTACCTCGAGCCGCATAATCAGAATTTCTTTTATGTCAGGTAAATGCCTAATTTTTAAGGCCCGTACTCCCGTGGCCTAAAATAAAAATTTTCTAGGCTCCAGCAGGGCACATTTCTGAGAATTTCCCTTTAAGACGCATAAAAATGGCTCCTGATAAAGATACATATTTTTTTTACGAATTTTTGTCATTGATCCCCCTCTAGTATGTCACTGTCCATGTTGTGGGACTATTTGTGCACTTCTACTAAGTATTTGGTTGCTGCAAATATGACCTGAAGGTTTTTCTGGTTCGCCTGCCATTAAAATGAATGGGGTCCGCTGCAAACTTGCGGTTCGCAAACAATTAATCGCGTTCGCGAATCGTCCCGGCCAATGTTCGTCCATCACTATTTGTGAGATATGAGAGGGGTCGGCCATTAATGTATCCTCTCAGGAGGATATGAAGGTATATTGGAGCATGATCAGATAATGTAATATTTCCGATGAGCAGTGGATAAAAAAAGGTAATCTAATCTAGTGAATGAGGACTTGGCCTGAGAATAGGTGTAATCAATACATTGAGGGTTAAGGGTCCTCCAAACATCTGTGACTCCTAAAGGCTGAGTTCACACGGGCGTGATGGATTTATTCAGGATGCGTCCCGGGTGTACTGCGGCAAACCCGCGCGAGTAGGTACCCAATTGCAGTCAGTTTTGACTGTGATTGCGTTCCGTTGTTCAGTTTTTATTGCGCGGGTGCAATGCATTTTGCATGCACGTGATAAAAAACTGACTGTGGTTCAGGTTTGGGTTAGGTGGTGTGTAGATGTTATTATGGCATTCTTTAATACAGAATGCTTAGTAGGTGGTCAATTGAGGGTTAAAAACTAAAAAAAAAAAAACTCACCTTCTCCTCTTGATTGCGTAGCTGCCGGTCTCTTCTTACTTCTTTAATCAAGAGCTGCCGGCTAAAGGACCTGTGGTGACGTCAGATCACATGGTCCAATCACCCTCAATTGACCAACTACTAAGCATTCTGTATTAAGAATGCTATTATTTTCCCCTTATAACCATGTTATAAGGGAAATAATACAGTGAATAGACTGTCATCTTAGAAACCATGCGTGAAAATCGCACCGCATCCGCACTTGATTGCGGATTCTTGCAATTTTCACTCAGCCCCATTCACGTTTATGGGGCATGCACTGCGTGATAAACGCACAATATAGAGCATGCTCATGTGCACAGCCCCATAGAAGTGAATGGGTCCGGATTCAGTGCGGGTGCAATGTGTTCACCTCACGCATTGCACCCGCGTGGAAATCTTGCCTGTGTGAACTCAGCCTAAGTCTTTCAAGGCTCTCTGAAGATGACCTAGGAGCTTGTGAGATAACCGTGAGCGTTTAGAGGAGGAATCTAGTTCTGGTTCCAGGGGGAGATTGAAATCTCCAACTAGAATAACAATTCCCTCCTTCAAAGATGCTAGTAGCTTGAGTATCCGAACGAGCCACTGAACTTGTCCCTTATTGGGAGCATATAGATTTGCTAGGGTAATTGAGGTTTCCACAATTGTGCCTTTAACAAATAAGTAGTGACCTTCCAGATCAGCAAGAGTGGAAGCATGCTTAAAGGGTAGTTGTTTGCGTATAGCAATGTTTACGCCCCTGCTGGCGGAGGTATGTATGCTATGATACCTTTGTGATAATTGTCTAGGTGGTAAGTTAGGCGTCTTACCCATCTTGAAGTGTGATTCTTGAAAAAAGGCGATGGAAACTTTGTCTCTGTAAAGAAAAGGGAGGATTTGGGATCTTTTCCGTGGCTCGTTCAGGCCTCTCGCGTTCAAGGATGAAACTACAATAGATGCCATAACTGATATCAAGAGCATTATGTCAGCATAGTAGTCTCCTACATTTAAGGGAAAAATAGATGGTAAAGGAGAAGGACAGTGCAGGAAGAAAAGGAAACGTGAGTAGCTTTTATGGTATGGGGGGTAACAGACCCTAGATTAACTGGCTAAGAGCCACAGCAACAAATTAAGCACAAGCTCTACAAGGCACCTGGGTGTCATGCCTCACTCTGACGATGTGCGGAGGTCAGCCAGGATAGCAGCACGAGTTTAGTGTTTGTTTTGGAGCCGTGCTGGATCCGCCTCTCATCAGGTGCACTGGGTGGGGTCATTAGTTTAAATAGCACACCAGCCCAGTGCTCTGAGCGGATTATAAGGATCATTGTGGTCTTGGAAGCTAGGAAGGAAGGTTGTCTGTTCCAGCTCAGAAAGATAAGTGTACAGGGAGTGCAGAATTATTAGGCAAGTTGTATTTTTGAGGATTAATTTTATTATTGAACAACAACCATGTTCTCAATGAACCCAAAAAACTCATTAATATCAAAGCTGAATATTTTTGGAAGTAGTTTTTAGTTTGTTTTTAGTTTTAGCTATTTTAGGGGGATATCTGTGTGTGCAGGTGACTATTACTGTGCATAATTATTAGGCAACTTAACAAAAAACAAATATATACCCATTTCAATTATTTATTTTTACCAGTGAAACCAAAATCTCAACATTCACAAATATACATTTCTGACATTCAAAAACAAAACAAAAACAAATCAGTGACCAATATAGCCACCTTTCTTTGCAAGGACACTCAAAAGCCTGCCATCCATGGATTCTGTCAGTGTTTTGATCTGTTCACCATCAACATTGCGTGCAGCAGCAACCACAGCCTCCCAGACACTGTTCAGAGAGGTGTACTGTTTTCCCTCCTTGTAAATCTCACATTTGATGATGGACCACAGGTTCTCAATGGGGTTCAGATCAGGTGAACAAGGAGGCCATGTCATTAGATTTTCTTCTTTTATACCCTTTCTTGCCAGCCACGCTGTGGAGTACTTGGACGCGTGTGATGGAGCATTGTCCTGCATGAAAATCATGTTTTTCTTGAAGGATGCAGACTTCTTCCTGTACCACTGCTTGAAGAAGGTGTCTTCCAGAATCTGGCAGTAGGACTGGGAGTTGAGCTTGACTCCATCCTCAACCCGAAAAGGCCCCACAAACTCATCTTTGATGATACCAGCCCAAACCAGTACTCCACCTCCACCTTGCTGGCGTCTGAGTCGGACTGGAGCTCTCTGCCCTTTACCAATCCAGCCACGGGCCCATCCATCTGGCCCATCAAGACTCACTCTCATTTCATCAGTCCATAAAACCTTAGAAAAATCAGTCTTGAGATATTTCTTGGCCCAGTCTTGACGTTTCAGCTTGTGTGTCTTGTTCAGTGGTGGTCGTCTTTCAGCCTTCCTTACCTTGGCCATGTCTCTGAGTATTGCACACCTTGTGCTTTTGGGCACTCCAGTGATGTTGCAGCTCTGAAATATGGCCAAACTGGTGGCAAGTGGCATCTTGGCAGCTGCACGCTTGACTTTTCTCAGTTCATGGGCAGTTATTTTGCGCCTTGGTTTTTCCACACGCTTCTTGCGACCCTGTTGACTATTTTGAATGAAATTCGATGATCACGCTTCAGAAGCTTTGCAATTTTAAGAGCGTTGAATCCCTCTGCAAGATATCTCACTATTTTTGACTTTTCTGAGCCTGTCAAGTCCTTCTTTTGACCCATTTTGCCAAAGGAAAGGAAGTTGCCTAATAATTATGCACACCTGATATAGGGTGTTGATGTCATTAGACCACACCCCTTCTCATTACAGAGATGCACATCACCTAATATGCTTAATTGGTAGTAGGCTTTCGAGCCTATACAGCTTGGAGTAAGACAACATGCATAAAGAGGATGATGTGGTCAAAATACTCATTTGCCTAATAATTCTGCACTCCCTGTATTTCAAGTTTGGTTGTTTGTGTCATCTCTCCCTTCCAGGTTCTGTGCGAGCAGGCTGCTCCTATTTCCCCTCTTCATCATCTCAGGGAAGTTAGGGTTTTCTCAGCCCAGGGATGGGGACACATCACACCTACCTTTAAGGTCTGTATGTGGGCTGAGCAGTGCAGGGAAAGAGGTCAGGGATTAGCTAGGAGGTGACCCTTCCCCTGTCTCTCGCCCAGAGCCTGGTTGGTGGGTTATCTGTGAGTCTAAGTGCACGCCCGCCGTGACATTATAATCCGCCATACTGTGACTGCCATTACTCAGCGGGTTTTTGATGGCGTCAATTGAAGCACTGGTTGACCGCTTGCAGGGGCTATCCCTGGAGGTTGTGGAGCTACGTGGTTCGGTCACACGGTGTCAGAATGCTCTGGCAGCTGGTGCAGGTCAAATTTGTGTGGAGCCTAAAGTGGCTGTCCCTGATCGATTTTCAGGAGGTACGGATGACTTTATCTGTTTTAGAGAATCCTGCAAATTGTACTTTCGGCTGCGTCCATCGTCGTCAGGTGATAAGAGTCAGAGGATAGGTATAGTTATTTCTCTGCTTAAAGGGGACGTGCAATCCTCGGCCTTTTCTCTGCCACCTGGTTCTCTGCCACCTGTAATACGGTTCAATTCCCGAAAATCCAAACACGGTCTCAGTGATCCATCCTTTTTCTTCACAAAGAACAAACCTACTGCCACTGGAGACTTAGATGGTCTAATATGACCCTTTGCCAAACAAGTTACGTAATCTCGACTCTCGCCATCGAGACCCGATCTGGATCATCGTAGTTTAATCCCAGAGCCTTAAAAAATTCCTCCACCGAATTTTTTAAGGCTCTGGGATTAAACTACGATGATCCAGATCGGGTCTCGATGGCGAGAGTCGAGATTTCGTAACTTGTTTCAGGGGGAACATACTGCAGAAGCTTACTGTGTTGAGTTTAGGAGGTGGACTACTGAATCGGAGTGGAATGATCCCACGTTACGTAGTCAGTTTTGTCAGGGGTTATCTGAAAGATTGAAGGATGCCCTTGCTTTTCACGAATACCCAGACTCTTTGGAGAACGCTATGTCTTTAGCAGTACGGCTAGATAGACGTATCAGAGAGAGGTATAGGGCTCCCTCCGCGCAAGGTATCCCTTCTGTGAGTGGTTTAGTTTCTACTGCCATCCCGGGTGATGTTACAGGTAACTCTGGGGTAGCGGAGGAACCCATGCAGTTGGGTCAGGTTTCTTGCCATTCTGATAGTAGACACTTTAGGAAAGTGCACAAACTATGTTACTATTGCTGAAAGAGGGGTCATTTTATTTTTACTTGTCCTTATGTTAAACCACAGGTGGAAGAGAAAAAGAAAAAAGAAAAAAAACCTTCCCTCACACTTGGTAGTATGAATGGTGTGGTGGAGCAGACAGGTATGCAAGCTCCCTGCAGTTCCCGTTTTCTCCTTCCAGCTATGGTGGCGCTAAAGTAAAAAAATGTTTTTGTTGATGTTTTCCTTGATTGTAGTGCTGAGGTAAACCTAATTGACTTTCTTTTCCTTCAAAACCTAGGACTAAGTTCTTGCACTTTAGAGAACGAGATTCGTGTTTTTGCAATTGATTCTTCCCCTCTTTCGCAAAGGAGCCTTACTCACATTGTTCATGGTATTCACTTAAGGGTGGGTGATTCACATGTTGAAATTATTTCTTGTTTTGTCATGAAGGATTTGCCAGCTCCTATATTTTTGGGGTTGCCATGGTTGTCTAGACATAACCCAATTATAAACTGGCAAGCGAGACAAATCATTGGTTGGAGTGAGTTTTGTTCGGATAATTGTCTTGGCACATCCATCTCTGGTATGTCCATTACGGCTTTACCTCAGTATCTCTCAGATTTTGCTGATGTCTTTTCGGAGGGTGGGGCTCAGGAATTGCCCCCTCATCGGGACTATGATTGTCCAGTTATTCTCATTCCGGGGGCTAAATTGCCAAAGTCTCGGCTTTACAACCTCTCTCAACCCGAAAGAGAGGTCATGCGAAAGTATGTCGCCGAGAGTTTGGCAAAGGGTCATATTAGACCATCTAAGTCTCCAGTGGCAGTAGGTTTGTTCTTTGTGAAGAAAAAGGATGGATCACTGAGACCGTGTTTGGATTTTCGGGAATTGAACCGTATTACAGTCCGGGATTCATATCCCCTGCTTTTGATCTCTGATCTTTTTGATCAGATTGTTGGTGCCAAGGTGTTCTCCAAGTTGGATTTGAGAGGGGCCTACAATCTTATCAGAATCAAGGAGGGGGATGAATGGAAAAACGGCCTTCAATACGCACGAGGGTCATTTTGAGAACCTGGTTATGCCTTTTGGGTTGACGAATGCGCCAGCAGTATTTCAGCGATTCATCAATGACATTTTTCATCACTTGGTGGGGAGGTTCGTAGTGGTTTACCTGGATGACATTTTGATTTATTCTCCTGATCTGAAGACCCATCAGGATCATGTGAGACAGGCTTTGACGATCCTTCGGGAGAATAAATTATATGCCAAATTGGAGAAATGTTTGTTTGCGGTGCAAGAGCTTCCGTTCTTGGGATACATGCTTCCTGATTCAGGTTTTCGTATGGACCCCGAAAAG
Source organism: Bufo gargarizans (assembly GCF_014858855.1). Lineage (NCBI taxonomy): Eukaryota > Metazoa > Chordata > Amphibia > Anura > Bufonidae > Bufo > Bufo gargarizans. Next base: position 427,690,573 of record NC_058082.1, on the reverse strand, counting down.
GTCCGGGCGGTTCTGGGGACCGACCAGAGAATCAGAAAGCTTTGATGCGGTTCTTGGGGTTTACAAATTATTATAGAAAATGTATTTCAAATTATTCTACCATAGTAAAACCTCTTACTGATTTGACCAAGAAGGGGCGCCGATGTCTCTGTCTGGTCGGATGAGGCATTGCAGGCCTTTTTTGCTATTAAGGAGCATTTTGCGTCTGCTCCCATTCTGGTGCAGCCGGATGTGTCTCAGCCATTCGTAGTGGAGGTTGATGCATCAGAGGTGGGGGTTGGAGTGGTGCTGTCACAAGGTTCATCTCCTGGCAAGTGGGTCCCGTATGCCTTTTTCTCCAAGAAGCTCTTGGTCGCCGAGAGGAATTATGATGTTGGAGATAGAGAGTTGTTGGCTATCAAGGTGGCCTTTGAGGAATGGCGTCACTGGTTAGAGGGGGCGTCTCACCCCGTTACGGTGTACACTGACCATAAGAATTTGGCTTACCTGCAATCTGCCAAGTGTCTGGACCCTAGGCAGGCCAGATGGTCACAGTTTTTACCAGGTTCAATTTTGTGGTTATCTTTCGCCCAGGGGTCAAGAACGTCAAGGCAGATGCCTTGTCTCGCAGCTTTCCTGGGGGAGGTGATTCAGAGGATCCTGCGCCGATTTTGTCGGAGGGGGTGGTGGTCTCCGCTCTGTACCCTGAATTGGTGTTGGGAGCCCAGGAGGGGGCTCCTGGTTCTTGTCCCCCAGGGAGGTTGTTTGTTCCTGAGGGCTTGTGATACAAGGTGTTCAAGGAACATCACGATACTGTCCTCGCTGGACATCCTGGTGGTAAGTCCACCTGTGATCTAGTATCCCGGAGGTTCTGGTTGCCAGGGTTACGTAAGAGCATTGAGAATTACGTGACAGCTTGTGAAACCTTCGCTCGGTCAAAGGTTGCTCATACTCGACCGCTTGGTTCACTTCTTCCATTGTCTATTCCGTCTCGTCCTTGGACGCATTTGTCTATGGACTTTATTACGGATCTGCCGAGTTCCTCCGGGAGAACAGTGATTTTGGTGGTAGTTGACCGTTTCAGTAAAATGGCTCACTTTATACCGCTAACTAGTCTGCCTAACGCTAAGACTCTTGCACAGATTTTTGTGGATAATTGTCACCGCCAGACATTTGAGAAGCTCTGACAGACGTTCTTTGGAACCTCCTGCCTGAGGTTCTTTTGTTTTGGTTTTGTTTTATCATCTCGTTTCCCTCTCTCAGCTGTCATTTAGTTACACTGATTGCATCCCTTTAAATCCCCTCCCATACTGCATCACTTCGCGGTTTATACAACTTCCTGGAGTGTGCTGATGCTAGAAGCTGTTACTACTGCATCCACAAGATAAGTCTGTTTTCTTTATTTCTGTTTGCCTGTGGGCTTGATCCTAGGTGACCCTGACTCCCTCCGTATTAAGTGTAGGAAGCCGGTGGTCGTTTCCCCTCACTATTATAGGGTGTTCAGGTGCATACAGTCGAGGAACGAGGCTATGCAATTTTCTACAATTTAGATTTTTGCATAGGCTAAGCAGTAAGGGAGAGAGCTAGGGCTGTTACAGGGCTTACCCTCCTGTTCCTTAGTTTTGGATCAAGTCAGTCGGATCTTCATTTGTGTCTTCTAGTTTTCTGTAACACCATCCGTGACAATAATATTGTGAAATTACATAGTATTCCTTCGGATGTGGTCTCTGATAGGGGCACGCAGTTTGTCTTCAGATTTTGGATGGCGTTCTGCTCTCAGCTTGGCATTTATCTTTCATTCTCTTCGGCTTTTCATCCGCAGTCGAATGGTCAGACGGAGCGTACTAATCAAAACCTGGAGACCTACTTGAGGTGCTTTGTGGCTGAGAATCAGGAGGACTGGTCCTCATTCTTGTCCTTAGCAGAATTTGCATTGAATAACCATAGGCAGGAGTCCACGGGTAAGTCACCATTTTTTGGCGCATACGGTTTCCATCCTCAGTCTGGTACCTTTTCTGGGACTGGTTCGTCTGGGATGACAGAGGAGGAGAGATTCTCTTCTGCCTTATCCTCCATCTGGCGGAGGATTCAAGGGAATTTGGAGAAGATGGGTGAGAGGTATAAACGAATGGCTGACAGGAGACGTGTGACTGGTCTGGACCTGTGTGTGGGTGATCTGGTGTGGTTGTCCACTAGGAATATCAAATTGAGAGTGCCATCTTGGAAACTGGGTCCAAGATTTATTGATCCGTATAAAACTTCCGCAGACTTGGAGGATCCATGATGTGTTCCACAGGTTCTTTACAAAAAAAATACGTGAGACCGGTGGAACCATTGCCATTGCCGCCTCCTCCTCCTCCTGTTCTAGTCGAGGGAAACTTGGAGTTTGAGATCTCCAGGATTCTCGACTCAAGAGTTCTTCGGGGTTCCTTTCAGTACCCGGTGCACTGGAGGGGATACGGCCCTGAGGAGAGGATGTGGGTTCCGGCGTTAGATGTCAACGCCAGCCGACTGGTGAGGGCTTTTCATAGGTCCCATCCGGATAAGGTGGGTCCGGGGTGTCTGGAGGTCACCCATAGAAGGGGGGGTACTGTCATGCCCCACTCTGACGATGTGCGGAGGTCGGCCAGGATAGCAGCACGAGTTAAGTGTTTGTTTTGGAGCCGTGCTGGATCCGCCTCTCATCAGGTGCACTGGGTGGGGTCATTAGTTTAAATAGCACACCAGCCCAGTGCTCTGAGCGGATTATAAGGATTATTGTGGTCTTGGAAGCTAGGAAGGAAGGTTGTCTGTTCCAGCTCAGAAAGATAAGTGTATTTCAAGTTTGGTTGTTTGTGTCATCTCTCCCTTCCAGGTTCTGTGCGAGCAGGCTGCTCCTATTTCCCCTCTTCATCATCTCAGGGAAGTTAGGGTTTTCTCAGCCCAGGCACGGGGACACATCACACCTACCTTTAAGGTCTGCATGTGGGCTGAGCAGTGCAGGGAAAGAGGTCAGGGATTAGCTAGGAGGTGACCCTTCCCTTGTCTCTCGCCCAGAGCCTGGTTGGTAGGTTATCTGTGAGTCTGAGTGCACGCCTGCCGTGCCACTGGGATGGTATAGAGCACCCCTACTTGTAACACAATCAGGGAATCTCTCAGGAGGTGGGTCCCGTAGAGCTCCTGAGGGTCTAAGGTAGACTATCAAAATGTATGGAAAACCAGATTAGGTACGATGCTGGCTAAACCCCATCGTTATGATGGTAAAGGTAAGGTGCTATAAAAGAGGAACATTTATATTAGCTAAAATTAAACTGTAAAAAATTAAATAAAAATTAAGCAAGGAAGAAAGTGATCCATCTGGATGCTGCAATAGCTTAAGTTATTTGGCAATGGAACCTATTTCCGGAGTGCAGTCGTATCTGGGTGATACACACGGTAAGACCCAGTCTTCTGGGGTGCCGCATCAGTAGTCTGGTAAGAAACCAAGTTTTTATGAGTCCACGAGTAGTGAGGGGACTATACTAAAGGCCAAAGAAATGTGGAGGACTAGGATGACTCACAAGAAGACAGTGTTAGTCCGATTGAAGGATCTGGATCCACAGAGAGGTGTAACCAGGGATGTACAAGAAAGGAATCACACAGGTTTTAAGTCCCAGTGAATGGTCTTGTTTGGTTTTATCTGTGTTCCTATGAGACATGATGCCAGATTTCTGGGTGAGGTGGAGTTGGAAGCGGGTCACCTTGATCAGCGGGCATCCAGGAGGGTATGTCGATGGGGTGAGTCCCAGCGGTTCCCAAGCGGCTTTTAGGTCAAGAGGAGACCTGGTGGTGATTTGTTTCCCATTTTTCATAACGGCGATATCAAAGGGGTATAGCCAGTGAAAAGGGGTTGCTGAGGCCTTTAAGGCTTCTAAGAGTGGGCGCATAATGCAGCGTTTGGCCAGAGTGGAAGGTGCTAAGTCTTGGAAGAACAAAAAGGTCCTCACCTTCCTATTAAAGTTGTGTAGATTCTCTGCTGGCTTTTATGAGTTCCGCGATGTCCACGTAGCTCAAGATACCGCATATGGTGTCATGAGGCAGCTCATTAGGTTTTGGCCTTGGTCTTGAGGCTCTGTGGATCCTCTCAATGGCGATTTGCTCTGCTCTCTCCAGGCCTAGCAGGGAGGTAAATAACTCCCTTGCTGCTTTGGAAAGCGCCTCTGGGGCAACTGATTCTGGGAGACTGCGGATCCTCAGATTTCTTCTGTCTTCTCCCCATATGTCAGGATGGCTTCCTGGAAGGGCGGACACAGGCAGCAGAGGGCCCCTGTGCAAAGAATGTGCCTGGGCCCCCCTCCCAAGCCAAATTCGCAACCTAACCTATTCCGTCCTAACATTACTTAGAACAAAACAAAACATACAGGGTAAGGCTACTTTCACACCTGCGACACTACGCTCCGGCCACCTGATCTGGCTGAAAATGCAAGGAATCGGCCGGACACAAACCGCAGCATGCGGTCCCCCTGATTCTCTGCATTTTTGCCAGATTGTGGCCGGATCTCTGATGTACCCCATTATTGTCAATAGGGCCGGCGGGCATTCTGTCTGCATCCAGCAGTGCCGGATCCAGTGAATTCCAGCTGGCTGTTCTCTACTGGAACAGCCTGCCAGAATCACTAACGCAGATGTGAAAGTAGCCTAATACAGGTCCACATACCTCTTCTATTCAGTGATGTCTCCTTTGATGCAGATGTTCTCTGTCCTCATCTTCTCCTTTCAGACCAGACCGCCATGATGATTTTTCAGCCATCTCTTCTCTTTGCAAAATTTGAAAGACAGACATATTAGTTTCCTACTTTTCCATCATCCTCCCACCTTCTGAACACCCCATCCTGCCACCCCCAATACTGTGCCCGCTGTGCTACCTATACAGGTTACACACAGATAGTTCCCCACTTCAACAATTATTGGCACACAGTGTCCTAAAAAATAACTGTGCCCAGGAAACAGTGTCCCTGACACTAATAGTGTAAACATAATGTTCCCCAAAAATAATTGTGCTAAGCTGATATCGTGCCAGGGTGCCATAACAGTAATACTTCTCCCCAAAGTCCCACCGATAGAAATAATTATCTACCAGACAGCACATAGTAATAATAGTGCCCCTACAGTAATAATTTCCCCACTGTGTCCCAGAAGTACAGTGGGATACAAAAGTTTGGGCAACCTTGTTAATCGTCATGATTTTCCTGTATAAATCGTTGATTGCTACGACAAAAAATGTCAGTTAAATATATCATATAGGAGACACACACAGTGATATTTGAGAAGTGAAATGAAGTTTATTGGATTTACAGAAAGTGTGCTATAATTGTTAGGCAGGTGCATAAATTTGGGCACTGTTGTCATTTTATTGATTCCAAAACCTTTATAACTAATTATTGGAACTCAAATTGGCTTAGTAAGCTCAGTGACCCCTGACCTACATACACAGGTGAATCCAATTATGAGAGAGTATTTAAGGGGGTCAATTGTAAGTTTCCCTCCTCTTTTAATTTTCTTTGAAGAGTAGCAACATTGGGGTCTCAAAACAACTCTCAAATGACCAGAAGACAAAGTTTGTTCACCATCATGGTTTAGGGGAAGGATACAGAAAGCTGTCTCAGAGAAGCCTTTTCTCTGCCCACAGCACAAAAAGTGCCGCTTGAGGTGGGTGTCACCACCAGACATCTGAGAAGCTCTGACAGACGTTCTTCAAAACCTCCTGCTTGAGGTTCTTTTGTTTTGCTTTCGTTTTGTCATCTCGTTAGCCTCTCTCAGCTGTCATGTAGTTGCACTAATTGCATCCCTTTAAATCCCTTCCCATACTGCATCACTTTGCGGTTTATGCAACTTCCTGGAGTGTGTACATGCTGGATGCTACAACTGATCCTTCTACAGATAAGTCTGTTCATTGATTTCTGTTTTCCTGTTTGCTTGATCCCAGGTGACCCTGACTCCCTCCGTATTAAGTGTAGGGAGCCGGTGGTCGTGTCCCCTCACTATTATAGAGTGTTCAGGTGTCATACATTCGAGGCACGAGGGCATGCAATTTTCTATCATAGAGATCTTTGCATGGGCTGAGAAGACAGGGAGAGTTTCAGGGCTTAAATAGGGGTCACCCTTTTGTTCCTTAGTTTTGGATCAAGCCAGTCGGATCCTTATTTGTAACTTCTTGTTTTCTGTTACACCATCCGTGACATTATAAACCGCCAAAACCAACTCAAGCATGGATTCAGTTTCACTTTTGACTGAACGCATGCAGGGTCTTTCATTGGAGGTAGCAGATCTCCGTAAAACTGTATCTCAGTTTCAGGTGACTGGTTCAGCTTGCGTTCGTGGAGTTTGTTCTGAGCCTAAGATCTCGCTCCCGGATATGTTCTCCGCTGGTAGTGAGAATTTTGTTCGTTTTAGAGAGGCTTGCAAACTTCATTTTCGCCTACTTCCCCATTCCTCTGGTGATGAGGAGCAGAGGGTGGGGATCATCATCTAGCTGCTCAGGGATAACGCTCAGTCTTGGGCCTTTTCGCTGCCGGTGGGGGCGTGGCCCCTCCGTTCAGTGGATGAATTTTTTTTAGCCCTGGGACAGATATATGATGATCCGGATCGTATATCTCTGAGTCTAGACTACTTCTTTTATGCCAGGGTAAACAGTCCGCAGAGATATACTGTTCAGAATTTCGGAGATGGGCAGCTGACACTGGTTGGAATGATGCTGCACTCCGAAGACAATTTTGCCATGGTCTTTCAGAGGGATTGAAAGATGCATTTGCCTTTCATGAGAGACCTACCTCCTTGGACACTGCCATGTCTCGGGCCGTTCGTATTGACAGGCGTCTTAGAGAGAGAGAGAGAGAGAGAGAGAGGAGAGATCACTCCTTCCTGTCATACTCAGTCCAAGGACAATGCGGCAGTCTCATTCAGCGTGCAGGGATCTCAGTCTCTCTCAATCCCCTCTAGCAGGCGCCCATGCAGCTGGGTTTGCTTGCCTCTGACAATAGAAGATTCAGCTCTCAGAGGAGGGTTTGTTTCTGTTGTGAAGGTAAAAATCATTTGGCAAATGTTTGTCCCTCTAGGAGATTCAGGCAGTTTTTTGAGAGTAATAAAGAAACAAAAAGAAAAAATCCTCTAAAAATGTTCCATCTGTTACTATTGGCAAGGTTGATGCGGAAATTGAAGGTTTTCCGTTTGCTTGCAGTTCCCGTTTTGTCCTACCTAGAGAGCAAGAACATTTTTTGTAGATAGTGGAGCAGCTGTCAATCTCATTGATAATCAATTTGCTATAACACATGGTTTCCAGGTATGCACTTTGGGAAAGGATATACCTGTTTTTGCTATTGATTCCGTTCCACTTTGTCAGAAATCGTTAAAGGGCATAGTTCACAATATCCGTTTGATTGTGAGTGATACTCATGTTGAGGATGTGTCATGTTTCGTCCTAAGCGGGTTGCCTACTCCTCTAGTGTTGGGGCTACCCTGGCTCACTAAACATAACCCCACCATTGATTGTCAAGCGAGGCAAATAAATGGTTGGAGTGACTTTTGCAGAGAGAATTGCCTCACGACATCTGTTTCACGACATCTGTTTTCTTTTCTCTCAGAATTTTCGGATGTGTTTTCTGAGAGTGGTGTTCACGAGTTGCCCCCTCACAGGGAGTACAATTGCCCTATTAATCTCATCCAAGGTGCCAAGCTGCCTAAATCTCGTTTATACAATCTCTCCCAACCTGAAAGGGTCGCTATGCGTGCTTATATCTCTGAGAGTCTGAGAAAGGGACACATACGACCCTCGAAGTCACCTGTTGCCGCTGGTTTTTTCTTTGTTAAGAAAAAAGATGGTTCTTTAAGAGGGGTACATGTCTGGATTTCAGGGAACAGTATCACAATTCGTGACCCTTATCCTCTTCCTCTGATCCCGGACCTGTTTAACCAGATTGTTGGGGCTAAAGTTTTTTCCAAGTTGGATCTAAGAGGGGCATACAACCTGGTCAGGGTCAGAGAAGGAGACAAATGGAAGACGGCCTTTAATACCCCTGAGGGCCATTTTGAGAATTTGGTTATGCCTTTTGGTTTGATTAATGCTCCAGCCGTCTTCCAGCATTTTGTGAACAGCATTTTTTATCATTTAATGGGGAAATTTGTATTAGTGTATCTAGATGACATTTTGATTTTTTCTCCTGATTTCAAAACTCATAAGGACCACCTACGTCAGGTCTTGCTCATCCTGCGGGAGAATAAATTGTACGCTAAACTGGAAAAATGTGTGTTTGCGGTTCCAGAAATTCAATTTCTGGGGTTTCTTCTCTCCGCTTCTGGTTTTCGCATGGACCCCGAGAAGGTCCGCGCTGTGCTTGAGTGGGAGCTTCCTGAGAATCAGAAGGTGCTGATGCGTTTTTTGGGTTTTGCCAATTATTACAGGAAGTTTATTTTGAATTATTCCTCTGTTGTTAAACCACTCACTGATATGACTAGAAAGGGGGTAGATTTTTCCTCCTGGTCGGTAGAGGCGCATAAGGCCTTTTCTAGTATCAAGGAGAGTTTTGCTTCCGCTCCCATCTTGGTACAACCTGATATCTCTCTGCCCTTCATAGTTGAGGCGACCGTGTGCCTTTTTCTCGAAGAAACTCTCCTCCGCAGAGAGAAATTACGATGTGGGAGATAGGGAGTTGTTGGCCATCAAGTTAGCTTTTGAGGAATGGCGCCATTGGCTAGAGGGAGCCAGACACCCTATTACTGTGTTTACCGACCATAAGAATCTGGCCTACTTGGAGTCAGCCAAGCGTCTGAACCCGAGACAGGCCAGATGGTCTTTGTTCTTTTCAAGGTTAAATTTTGTTGTCACGTTCCGCCCTGGGGTTAAGAATGTGAAGGCGGATGCCCTGTCACGTTGTTTTCTGGGAGGTGGGAATTTTGAAGACCCGGGTCCCATTTTGGCTGGAGGTGTGGTGGTCTCTGCTCTTTATCCTGAATTGGAAGCAGGGGTTCAGGCGGCCCAGTCAGAGGCTCCTGATCTTTGTCCTCCTGGGAGGTTGTTTGTGCCTCTCGCTTTAAGACACAAAGTTTTTAAGGAGCACCACGATACTGTCCTTGCTGGGCACCTGGGGGGTAGAGCCACAGTGGATCTCATCGCTCGGAGATTCTGGTGGCCGGCGCTTCGTAAGTCGGTTGAGGGTTTTGTGGCAGCCTGCGAGACCTGCGCTCGTGCCAAAGTCCCTCATTCACAGCCATCAGGTCCTCTCCTTCAGTTACCCATTCCTTGGACACATCTGTCCATGGACTTCATTACGGACCTGCCTCGTTCCTCGGGGAAGACTGTGATTCTGGTGGTGGTGGTGGACTGTTTTAGCAAAACGGTGCATTTCATTTGTTTTCCTGGCTTGCCCAATGCTAAGACGCTTGCGCAGGCATTTATTGATCACATTGTCAAATTGCATGGTATTCCTTCAGACATAGTCTCTGATAGGGGCACGCAGTTTGTTTCCAGATTCTGGAAGGCTTTCTGTTCTCGCTTGGGGGTTCAGTTGTCATTCTCTTCTGCTTTCCACCTGCAGTCGAATGGCCAGACGGAGCGCGTCAATCAGAATCTGGAGACATATCTGCACTGTTTTGTGGTGGAGAATCAGGAGGATTGGTGTTCTTTTTTGTCCCTTGCTGAGTTTGCTTTAAATAACCGTCGTCAGGAGTCCTCTGATAAGTCACAATTTTTTGGTGCATATGGGTTTCGTCCGCAGTTTGGGACATTCTCTGGAGAGGGGTCTTCTGGTTTACCTGATGAGGACAGATTCTCCTCGTCTTTGTCATCTATTTGGCAAAAGATTCTGGATAATCTAAAGAGCATGAGTCAGAGATATAAGCGAGTGGCGGATAAGAGACGTGTGCCTGGTCCGGACCTGAATGTTGGTGATCTGTTGTGGTTGTCTACTAAGAATATCAAATTGAAGGTTCCCTCCTGGAAGTTGGGTCCTAAGTTTATTGGGCCTTACAAAATCTTGTCCGTCATCAATCCTGTTGCCTACCGTCTTGATCTTCCTCAAACTTGGAAGATCCATAATGTTTTTCATAAGTCCTTATTAAAACCTTATGTCCAACCCATTGTACCCTCGTCTTTGCCTCCTCCTCCGATTGTGGTTGATGGTAATCTTGAATTTCAGGTCTCTAGGATTGTGGATTCTCGTGCTGTCTGTGGTTCTCTCCAGTACCTTGTTAATTGGGAGGGTTATTGTACTGAGGAGAGGATGTGGGTCCCAGTGACGGACATTAAGGCCACTCGTCTCATCAGGGCTTTCCATAGGTCCCATCCTGAGAAGGTGGGCTCTGAGTGTCCGGAGTCCACTCGTAGAAGGAGGGGTACTGTCACCACCAGACATCTGAGAAGCTCTGACAGATGTTCTTCAGAACATTCTGCTTGAGGTTCTTTTGTTTTGCTTTCGTTTTGTCATCTCGTTAGCCGCTCTCAGCTGTCGTGTAGTTGCACTGATTGCATCCCTTTAAATCCCTTCCCATACTGCATCACTTTGCGGTTTATACAACTTCCTGGAGTGTGTACATGCTGAATGCTGCAACTGATCCTTCTACAGATAAGTCTGTTCATTGATTTGTGTTTTCCTGTTTGCTTGATCCTAGGTGACCCTGACTCCCTCCGTATTAAGTGTAGGGAGCCGGTGGTCGTGTCCCCTCACTACTATAGGGTGTTCAGATGTCATACAGTCGAGGCACGAGGGCATGCAATTTTCTATCATAGAGATCTTTGCATGGGCTGAGAAGACAGGGAGAGTTTCAGGGCTTAAATAGGGGTCACTCTTTTGTTCCTTAGTTTTGGATCAAGCCAGTCAGATCCTTATTTGTAACTTCTTGTTTTCTGTTACACCATCCGTGACAATGGGCTAAAGCACAACTGGACAAGCCAGCTTCATTTTGGAATAAGGTGCTGTGGACTGATGAAACTAAAATTGAATTATTTGGCCATAACAAGGTGCGTTATGCACAGAGGAAAAAGATCACAGCATTCCAAGAAAAACACCTGCTACCTACAGTAAAATATGGTGGTTCCATCATGCTGTGAGGCTGTGTGGCCAGTGCAGGGACTGGGAATCTTGTCAAAGTTGAGGGACGCATGGAATCCACCAGTCTCCAGGAATCAGGGACAAAGCTGAAGCTGCGCAGGGGCTGGATCTTTCAACAAGACAACGACCCTAAACACTGCTCAAAATCCACTAAGGCATTTATGCAGATTGATTTCATTTCTTTTTTGTGGTGCCCAAATTTATGCACCTGCCTAATTTTGTTTAAACATTTAAAGCACACTTTCTGTAAATCCAATAAACTTCATTTCACTTCTCAAATATCACTGTGTGTGTGTCTCCTACATGATATATTTAACTGACATTTTTTATCGTAACAACCAACGATTTATACAGGAAAATCATGACGATTAACAAGGTTGCCCAAACTTTCGCATCCCACTGTAATAATACTCCTATAGTGCTCATACTAGTATTCAAGTTCCTCATAGTCCCTCAACTGTAATAAAGCCTACCATAATGCCCCCGGTAGTAATAATTCTCTTTATAATGTGTTACAGTAAAAATAAAAGTGCCCTGTTGTGTGGCAGTATAAAAAATACCTCCTCTTAGTGCCCCCTGTAGAGCCAATTTCCCCATAGTACCCTCATAATGTGTGCCAATGCCCCTTACTGTGTGCCCAAAAAGCCCTTTAGTGCCACCAGTTGAGACAAGGTCCCCATAGTGCCCTATAATTTGCGCCAGTATAAAATACTCCTATACCGTGCCCCAATAGTGCGCCTCCCCTTATCCCCATGGTGCCTGACAATGTGCCAGAATAAAATGCCCCCATAATGTGTGCCAGTATAATTTCCCTATATAATGACACCAATAGTACTCCTCTCCTCCCTTCTCCATAGTGCCCCCCATGTGTGCCAGTATATAACATAGGGTCCCCAGTAGATGCCTCCATAGTGCTCCCCCTTCTCCATAGTGCCCCCATGTGTTCTAGTATATGATAGGGCCCCCAAAGTGCTCCTTCCCTCCATTGTGCCCATGTCTGCCAGTATATAAGATAGTGCCCCAGAAGATGGCCCCATAGTGCTCCTTTCCCCCCTTCTCCATAGAGCCCCCCATGTGTGCCAGTATATAAGATAGGGCCTCCATAGTGCTCCTCCGTCTCCATAGTGCCCCCCCATGTGTTCCAGTATATAAGATAGGGCCCCCATATTGTTCCTCCCTCTCCACAGTGCCCCCCCATGTGTTCCAGTGTATAAGATAGGACCCCCATATTGCTCCTCCCCTCCATAGTGCCCCCTATGTCTGACAGTATATAAAAGTTATTTTGCATATTACAGTATATAAAATAGGCAGGCCCCCCCATATGTCACTTGCTCAGATAGGCCCCCCATATCTGTTGCCCAGGACCCCCCATATCAGTTACGCAGGAGGAACCCCCCCAATATCAGTTGTTTGTTAATTCAGCCCCCCATATGTCAGTTGCCCAGGACACCCCCCATATCAGTTACTCAGGAGGACCCCCAATATTAGTTGTTTATTTATTCAGCCCCCTGATGTCAGTTGCTTAGCCCCCCCAATATTAGTTATTTATTTATTCAGCCCCCCATGTCAGTTGTTCAGCGCCCCCAATATTAGCCATTTATTTATGCAGCCCCCATATGTCAGTTGCTCAGTCCCCCCAGTATCAGTTATTTATTTATTCAGCCCCCCATATGTCAGTTGCTCAGCCCCCCAATGTCAGTTATTTATTTATTCAGCCCCACCATATATCAGTTGCTCAGCCCCCCTTATGTCAGTTGCTCAGTCCCCCCCCCCCATATGCTCATTCAGGCCCCACCCTGGCTCAGTCAGGAGTCTGACCCCCAGAGTCAGGCACCCCATATGCTTATTTCATGCCCCCCATGATGTGACAGACCCCAGGGCCCCATAATATCAGACCTCAGATCAGACTAAAATAAATAATTAAAACTTACCTCTCCTGCTCTCCCTGTCCTGTCTCCAACAGCCCGTACTGCACACGTGACCTGACTGCGTACAGTGTCAGGTCATAGAGCGCGCTGTACGCAGTCAGGCTGGAGGGGTAAGTAAGCAAGCGCCAATCTCTTGCATACTAGTGAGCGCTTCTGGATGCGCTTACTAGTATGATACTAGTGAGCGCTTCCAGAAGCACTCACTAGTGTGAATGGGCCCCCTCACACGCCGGGCCCCTGTGCAGCTGAACCGGCTGCACCGGCGATATGTCCGCTCCTGCTTCCTGGGTAGTCTCTAGAGCAACGACTCTGTGTCCCAAGTGGCGCAGGTCCTCCTTGATGCCAGCGAGGTCTCTTTTCAATGGTGAGAACGCTGATTCAAGCACATCACGGAGAACAGATTTTGATATAGGAAGATCTTGTCAGAGTGATCTGCGTTCCGATGTGTCCGAGATGCTGCCTGTCTCAGAGAGGTCCTCTGCATTAGATTGCTGGGAAGCACATGGCGCCATCTTGGCCGCGCTGGAGACAGGGGATTGCAGCTTTGTCTTGAGGTATTTTTTCATGTCGGACCAGAGTGGACACAGCTTGGTCTTTGAGTTCGTCCTTACCAATTTTCCCCATATTTGTACAAATGGAGGGCTTATGAAGGGGTTAGATAGCCAGCTCAGACGAGGAGCACAGGTTTAAGCAGCCAGCCTCTGCCCCCGCATAGCGAATATTCGAGACATCACCAGTCCCTTCATCAGGTGTACCACAAGAATATATGAAGAAACAGCAATATATATATACAATAAGAACAGAGACATGGGGGAATGAATGGACATTTGAAAAAAAAAAACAGAACAACATATCAAAGATCTTGAGAATGAGTCCTTAATTATCTTACAGATAAGGGGTGTGAAAGTTTTATAGTCTCTAAATTGATGTTATCTCAGAGACCTGGTGCCCCGACTATGTCTAGAGAAGACTCTTTAGATCTTTTAGAGTGTCATAAATCCCAGGGACAAATTCAGTCCAGTATTTAAAGTGTCAAGCAGTGTTATAAATTTGTATTCCTATATTCTTCTAGCTCTTTGGGATTTGAAGTTACCTTTCATGTGTTCTACAGAAATGATTAGCCACAGGAAAGCGTAGCTTTTTCTCTTTAATTGTGTGACGGTGGGACCTCATCCTTGCATTGAGTTTCTGTCCTGTTTCTTCAATGTAGAGGCCTCCAACAGGACATTTAGTGCAAAGAATCAGATGAAAAACATTAGATATAGAACATGTGAATGTCCCAGGGATCTTATAGTCCTGCTGTGTGTTGGGAATACGGATCTTATCTGTTGTCATTATATGGGAACATATTTTGCATCCTCTTATATTACAGGGATGGGTTCCTTTTTCTGTGGTACATGGCCTTGAACTTGATCTGATCAGAATATTCCTTAGATTTGGAGGTTGTCGGTAAGCTAGTAAGGGGGGGATCTTGGAAGATTGCTTTTAGTCGAACATCCTTATGTAGCACATGATGTAATTATTTGGGCAGTTTTCCTCAGTACCTCTAGTTGTGGCTTGTAGGTCACAACCAGAGGTACGCGCTGGTTCTGTTTCTTTTTATTGAATTGGAGAAGTTGACTTCTGGGGATCTTGGTGGCTCTTGTGATCTGATCTTCAATTGAAGCAGGATGATAACCCTGGTGTAAAAATTTCCTTTTCAGATATTGTAAATGCTCATCTCTGATGGGCTGGAACAGATTTAGTTATATCTGATGGCTTGACTATAGATCATGGACTTTTTAATATGTTTGGGGTGGAAGCTACCCCATTTGAGGTATGTAGGCCGATCAATGGGTTTTCGATACAGGGATGTCTGTATTGAGCTGTCTTGAAGTTTTATGGTGGTGTCCAGAAAGCTGTGTGTCAATAGTTGAGGGTCAGGTTTATGGTGGGATGGAATTTGTTGAATTGTTCATGAAATTTTATCAGTTCATGTTCAGAGTCGGTCCAGATTATTAGGATGTCATCAATGAAAAGGAAGTAGGCCAAGTTTTTGGGGGGGCAGGATACCAAAAAGTCATTTTCCAGTTTTGCCATAAAGAGATTTGCATATTGCGGTGCCATTTTACTGCCCATGGCGGTCCCAGTGCACTGTAAATATATCAAAAGAGAAATAGTTATGGGTAAGGATGAATTTGGTCAGTTGTAGTACAGACTCTGAGACGATCCCATTCGTCTCCAAGTATACTCGCAAGCAGTTAATCCATCATTGTGCGGGATATTCGAATACAAGGATTCCACATCCATGGTTGCCAAGATTGTGCCTTTAGGGAGGGGACCTATGGCTGACAGTTTGTTCAATAAGTCAGTGATATCCTGAAAATAACTTGTGTTCCTTACTAATCGTTTGAGGATGCCCTCTATCCAACCTAAGATTCTTTCAGTGAGGTTTCCCACATCTGAAATGATCGGCATCCATGGATTCCCTGCTTGGTGTATTTTGGGAAGCATGTAGAATACTCCGATCCTACTCCGATCCTGAGATTCTCAGGTACCAAGTCTAAAAGTTGCGTGGATCCTGCAGGAAGACCCCTGATGACCTTTTTTAACTCTCTCAAATATTTCTGAGTTGGGTCTCCCTCCATTTTGATATAGTATCGTGTGTCTGTAAGTTTTCGGTATGCTTCTTCTACATAGTCCAAAGTGTTTAAAAGGACTATAGCGCCACCATTATCTGCAGGTTTTATGGTAATACCTTTGTTGTTTTTTAAGGTTTGAATCACCCTCCTTTCCTGTATGTTGATGTTAAATGTTTCTTTTAAATGTTTGTCCAGTATTGCAGACTGTAATACATTTCTAAAGGAGTCAATGTACTGGTCCAAAATGGTATTGTGGCCAAGGGGAGTGGTCCAGTCAGACAGTTTTTTTGTCCACCAGTGCCAATTGTGTTTGGCTGTTTGAGAATTCTCTCTCCTGTTTGTCATGGAAGAACTATTTTAGTCTTAATCTCCTAAAATATTCCTCCATGTCACTACAGAGTTCTGTTTTGTCAAGACTTTTTGTAGGGCAGAATGAGAGTCCTCTGGACCTTGAGTTCCACATTATTCGGTCTGTATGGTGACAGATTAATGACTCAGCTGGTTCCTGATAGATGTTCTGATCCATCCTGTTAGCTTTTGCTTGTACTCGATTGGTGTGTGAATACCGCCCCGCTCTAAGTCGAAGTCTGTGGAATTAATTTTTCTTGTTGTCTATCAAATGTAGTTGTAGTGTTCTGTAGTATTTTTGCATTCCCAGGACCAAATTCTCGGTAAGTTTGCTCTTTAGCATTTCTATTTCCATTTGAAACTTTTTTTTGGAGCTGTAGAAGACATGGATAAGGTGGTTACGCAGCCTTTCAGAAGTCCTCTAGCATAAATGTTGTGAATAAGGTGAGTTGTATGGGTGTGCAACATAGGATTTTTTAAAGGGCTTCTGTCAGCCCACTAAACCCTTTTTTTTTTTTCCCGTTAATATTAATCCCTACACTGCAAGCTCCCTGTACATATGCTAAATATTCATTTTCGTTCAGTAGATATTGTTAAAAATCAAGTTTTATAATATGTAAATTACCTTGCTACCAGCAAGTAGGGCGGCTACTTGCTGGTAGCAGCCGCATCCTCCTCTCATCATGACGCCCCCTCCGCCGTTTGATTGACAGGGCCAGGGAACGGGTTCGTTCTCTGCTGGCCCTGTTCTAATTAAAAATATCGCGCCTGCGCCGTAACTTTCTTTAATCGGTGCAGGCGCACTGAGAGGCGGCCTCTCTCCCGGCCGCTCCATCCTCAATGCGCCTGCGCCGGCGTCATGATGAGAGGAGGATGCGGCTGCTACCAGCAAGTAGCCGCCCTACTTGCTGGTAGCAAGGTAATTTACATATTATAAAACTTGATTTTTAACAATATCTACTGAACGAAAATGAATATTTAGCATATGTACGGGGAGCTTGCAGTGTAGGGATTAATATTAACGGGGAAAAAAAAGGGTTTAGTGGGCTGACAGAAGCCCTTTAAGCAAAGTCCTTTGGGGATTAAGTATTCCTTCTTGCATGTGGTTAAAAAGAAAATGTCGCTGTCCAGCTGTGCCAGTTTATTCATAAGATTCTTTAATTCCATCTGTGTACGAAGCTAAGGTATGTGTTGCTCTGTTTTACTGGTGACAGCTGCATATATTACTGTTGAGAAAGGCTACTGAGCCGAAACGCGTCCTATTTATGGACATATTGCTACTTGCAAAATAAATTCTATTAGCATTGAAGACACGTCTGCTGGGATTTTCTTTCTACTACATGTGGTAATTATCCTATCCCGTGCGACGTGCAACCCTGCGTGTGCCGGCCACACTTCCTTCCGCATATATTACTTCAACATGATTTTTCTGTCACGGTGCAGTTCACTGTGACAGTTGTGGCCATGTAGGCTGGCTGCATGCCCTCTCGCGCACTGGCTGCAGGCTGTCTCCTGTCTATGCTGGCTGCTTGCTGGCTGCGGTCTCTTGTGTGAACTTGCCTGTGAACTTGTGTACTCCCTGTGTCTGCATTTCTGTGCAGTTCTTGTCACTGTTGCCGTGTAGGCTGGCTTCAGGGTGTGTGGCCTACTGGCTGCAGGCTGAATCCTGTGCATGCTGGTTGCTTAGGACTGCGTGCTGGCTGCTGTGTTGTTTGTGAAATGTGGCCTGTGTTTGTGGCTTCCCTCGTCCTTATCTCTGTGAATAATGTCACTGGTACCGTGCTGGCTGGCTGGATGTGCTTTGTGTACTGCCTGTGGGTGTTCCCATGTATGCTAGTTCAGCGATGCGTGCTGGCTGTGGCCTTGTATGTGAACAGGGTCTGAGTATGAATGCATGTCTGTTTGTATCACAGTGCGGTTATTTTACTCGTTGTGTTGGCTGGCTGCCTGTATCCTTGTACTTGATACATTATGGGAGTGCTGGCTGTAGCATTCTGTGTCTGGTGTGAACTGTCACTTGTGATTGTATGTTCTTTGCTTCTTGTTACTCCTGGTTGTGGTGGGGTTAACATTCCCTGGTCTGTTCCTGGGTGTGTCTTATCAGGTGCCCTCATTATGCATCTATTTCTACCTGTGAGCTGTGGGGCTTGTGGTCAGTCTGTCTTGTGTCTTTCTGGGCGTAGCACCTTGCTGCTCACCCAGGAAGTTAGTCTGTCTTGTGCCTTACTGGGTGTAGCCCCTTGCTGCTGACCCAGGGGGGTTACCATCTGCCCTTCTGTGTGGTGTTGCCTGGTAAAGCATTTGAGTTGTGTTAATACTTTGCCTGATCTTCTGTACCTGTTCTGTATCGATGTTGTTATCCTTGTCCATGCCTTGCCTGTTCTTCTACCTGTTCTGTGTCTGGGTCCACTCTGTTCCATGTTTAGCCTAGCAGTGCTCTAACTGAGTCTGATAGCTTGGCAGTGCTAAACTGCTTCTGATCCTCCTTGTTCTATGTTTAGCCTGTAAGTGCCTACTGCTTCTATTCCAGTCTGTGTGCAGCTCTGCCTGAGACTGCCATGTTTCCGTTCTGCATAGGGTCCAGGCATCTGCTTGTGTGCTGGGTCCCGTTTATCATCTGATCCATGTCCTGTGTTTTGTTTGGGTTTCAGTACTTATGTTGACTGTTTCCGCTGGTGCTTGAACCAGTGCGGCTCTTTGCAGGTAGGGGCCAAGCGTACCGGGACCATCCTGGAGGTGCGACCATTGAGCCCTTGGCCCAGTTCATCCCCACCACCAGGGGCTCTGTGAAGAAAGGTGCTCTCTGGCTCTTTGCCCTCTGAGTTTTGCCTCTGGTCTACCGGTGCACTTGGTTCTGTGGCAGTTCTACCACTTGTCATGGAACCATGAACCAGACGTACAACAAGAGATAAGTGGAAATAAGAAGGCTTTATTGAAAATCAAGCTGTAAGGCAAAAGTCCAAACGGATGGCTAAACCGAAGCAGGGTCTTGCGAAGCCAGAGGTCAGGAACCAGAAGGGTAGTCAGACGAAGCCTGGATCAGGAACCAGCAGGGTAGTCAGACGAAGCCTGGATCAGGAACCAGCAGGGTAGTCAGACGATGCCAGGATCAGGAACCAGAAGCAGCAGCAGTCTTAGAAGCATGTGAACACAGGAGGACCAAGCAAGGAACTGAAGCCACAGACCTCCTATATATATGAGCTAGGCATCCAGCTCCTCCCAGTGGGAAGGAGAAGCCGCAGGGTGGGAGGCTACAAGAAACCCAGAAACCAAGATGGCCGCCAGCACATGTCAAACGAAGGAGAACAGCAAGAAGGTAAGACCATGACAGTACCTCCCCCTCAAGGGCCCCTCCTCCGCGGAGTAAAGAACGGTTTCTGAGGGAAGCGTGCGTGGAAGGCTCGGAGCAAGGCAGGAGCATGGACATCTGCGGAGGGAACCCAGGAACGCTCCTCTGGACCATAACCACGCCAATGGACCAAAAACTGCACCCGACCGCGGACCAGGCGTGAGTCCAGGATATTGCTCACCTCATACTCCTCACGATTGCCCACTTGGACCGGACGAGGCCGAGGAACCGAGGAAGTGAAACGATTACACACCAGTGGCTTCAACAGGGAGACATGAAACACGTTGGAGATCCGCATGCCAGGAGGAAGCGCAAGGGCATATGCTACCGGGTTTACCCTGCGAAGCACTCGGAAGGGACCAACAAAGCGAGGCGCCAGCTTGGGAGTGGGCACTCGAAGGTTGAGGTTGCGGGTGGACAACCATACGCGGTCTCCGACCTGGTAGGAAGGAGCGGGCGCTCGTCTGCGATCAGCCTGGAGTCTCTGGCGCTGCGCAGAGACCTCAAGGGACCTCTGGATCTGTACCCAAGAAGCACGTAGGACGGAAAGGTGATCCTCCACAGCCGGAATATCCTGGGGAGAGAATACCTCCGGTAACACGGCAGGTTGGAACCCATAATTGGCCATGAAGGGAGACGTCCCAGAGGAAGAGTTCACCGCCGTGTTCCTGGCAAACTCAGCCCAAGGCAGGAGGTCAACCCAATTGTCTTGGTGATCGGAGACATAGCAACGAAGGAATTGCTCCAAGGCCTGATTGGATCGTTCTGCGGCCCCATTGGACTGAGGGTGGTAGGCCGAGGAGAAAGAGAGATGAATCCCCAACTGGGAGCAAAAGGAGCGCCAGAACCTGGACACAAACTGACTCCCCCGATCCGACACAATCTCCTTGGGCAAACCGTGCAACCGGAAGACCTCCCTGGCAAAAATCGTGGCCAACTCTTGTGCAGAGGGTAACTTCTTGAGAGGAACACAGTGGCACATTTTGGAAAACCGATCCACAATCATGAGAATGACCGTATGGCCTCGGGATGCAGGGAGGTCCACAATGAAATCCATCCCCAGGTGTGACCATGGACGCTCCCCGGTGGCTATGGGTTGCAAAAGGCCCAACGGACGGTGCCGAGGGGACTTACTCTGGGCACAAACGGAGCATGCCGCTACATATGCGGCGATGTCGGAACGTAGAGAAGGCCACCAGAACAGACGTGAAACAGCCCAGGACAGCTGATTCTTTCCAGGATGCCCCGCGGCCTTGGAGTTCTGGTAGGTTCGCAACAACCGAGTGCGCAACTCCTCAGGCACAAAACATCTGCCGTTGGGTCTCCCAGAGGGAGCACCAGATTGAGCCACCAAAATCTGCTCACCCAGGGGAGAGGTCAGGCTGGTGCGAATGGCGGCCAGGATCTGATTCGGAGGTATGACCGAAGTCGGAATCGACTCCTCCCCGGACAGCTCGGAGTACTGCCGTGATAAGGCATCCGCTCTGATGTTCTTGGAACCGGGTAGGTAGGAGACCACGTAATTAAAACGTGACAAGAACAGAGCCCATCTGGCCTGACGTGGTGTCAATCTCTTGGCCTCAGAGAGGTAGGTCAGATTCTTGTGGTCCGTCAGGATGAGAACCGGAACCACCGAGCCCTCGAGCAAGTGCCTCCATTCTTTAAGGGCCTGCACGATGGCCAATAACTCCCTGTCACCAATCTGATAGTTGCACTCCGCGGAAGACAGTTTCCGGGAGTAAAACCCACAAGGAAGCAGAGGACCCTCTGGTGTTCTACGCTGAGACAGAAGGGCGCCTACTCCCGTCTCAGACGCGTCCACCTCGAGGACAAAAGGCAACCCAGGGTTGGGATGCGACAGAATCGGAGCCGACACAAAGGCGGACTTTAGAGCCTCAAAAGCTCGGATGGCCTCGAGCGGCCAGACCTGGGGATTACTGCCCTTCCTGGTCAGATCCGTGAGAGGCTTGGCTAGCATGGAAAAGTCCCTGATGAACTTCCGATAATAATTGGCGAAGCCCAAAAAGCGCTGCAAGGCACGAAGACCACTGGGCTGGGGCCACTGTAAGACAGCCGAAACCTTCTCAGGATCCATGGAGAACCCCTCAGCGGAAATGATGTAACCTAAGAAGGTTACCTGGGATCGGTGAAATTCACATTTCTCAAGCTTACCGAACAGCTTGTTCTCTCGTAACCGTTGCAACACTCGTCTGACATCCAGAATGTGGGCCTCCATGGATTCTGAATATACCAAGATGTCATCCAAATAGACCACCACACACTGCTGTAACAGGTCACGGAAAACATCGTTGATGAATTCCTGGAAGACTGCGGGCGCATTGCACAACCCAAAGGGCATAACCAAGGATTCATAATGACCGGTCCTGGTGTTAAACGCGGTCTTCCACTCATCGCCCGCCTTGATCTTTACCAGGTTATATGCCGCCCTCAGGTCGAGTTTGGTAAAGACCGTGGCCCCTTTGAGGCGATCGAACAGCTCGGAAATCAAGGGTATCGGGTAAGCGTTCTTGATCGTGATGCGATTGAGACCCCTGTAATCGATGCAAGGCCTCAACTCACCGCCCTTCTTTTTCACAAAGAAAAATCCAGCCCCTGTCGGGGACGAGGATTTGCGAATGTGTCCGCGTGAAAGCGCCTCCCTCACGTACTCCTCCATGGCCTCATTCTCCGCTACCGACAGTGGATAGACTTTGCCACGAGGAGGAACGGCCCCAGATTGTAACTCTATGGCACAATGGTATGGGCGGTGCGGAGGTAGGGCAACCGCACGCACCTTATCGAATACATCCCGGTACTCCTCGTATTCAGGAGGCAACAGAGAGTCCAAGGAAGTACACAGCAACTTGACAGACCCATGGATGCAACTAGCCCCACACTGCGGTGACCACGAGAGGATCTCGGCCGATCTCCAATCGAAAGTCGGATTATGCTTCTGGAGCCAGGGGTACCCCAAGACCACCGAGTAGTGTGGAGACGAAATAACCTGGAAACAGACCGACTCTCTGTGAACGGCACCAATGGCCATCCCCACTGGAAGGGTCTCATGAGTCACGTGTGGCGGCAGCTCGAAATAAATGCCCACCTGGTTAAGGAAACCTCGGCACTGAGTTGGCTCTCCCCCAAAGCGCCGTGGAAGGGGGGCAGAACTGGTCATACCCCGAAACACCGCAGGCGCAGCAACAGGTGTCGGGGTAGACTCTGGCGCAACAACCGGAGCGGCAGTAGGAGCGGGCCCAGGAGCGACAACCGACCCATCGGCAACGGAAGCTAAATGAGCCGTGCGTTCAAGCAGGGTTTGCAACGCCACAGCGAACCGACCCAACAGGTGATCCTGCTGATCAAGTCTGGCAACCAGCGTAGGTAGCGAGGATGGCCCTGTACCGTCAGAATTCATGGCTTGGTCCTAATGTCATGGAACCATGAACCAGACGTACAACAAGAGATAAGTGGAAATAAGAAGGCTTTATTGAAAATCAAGCTGTAAGGCAAAAGTCCAAACGGATGGCTAAACCGAAGCAGGGTCTTGCGAAGCCAGAGGTCAGGAACCAGAAGGGTAGTCAGACGAAGCCTGGATCAGGAACCAGCAGGGTAGTCAGACGAAGCCTGGATCAGGAACCAGCAGGGTAGTCAGACGAAGCCAGGATCAGGAACCAGAAGCAGCAGCAGTCTTAGAAGCATGTGAACACAGGAGGACCAAGCAAGGAACTGAAGCCACAGACCTCCTATATATATGAGCTAGGCATCCAGCTCCTCCCAGTGGGAAGGAGAAGCCGCAGGGTGGGAGGCTACAAGAAACCCAGAAACCAAGATGGCCGCCAGCACATGTCAAACGAAGGAGAACAGCAAGAAGGTAAGACCATGACACCACTATTGCCTAACCTGCTATGTAACTGTCATGTTCCTTTATTACATGTGTAATAAAAGTACTCTGTTGGTCCCTGGTCTGTATTTGCCTGTGTCCTGTTTGCAAGACGTCACAGAGGTCTGCCTTGGTCCTCCGAAATGTGACATTTTCACTGACTGTACTAATTGCAGTCAGTGTCAAAGAACTAGTACAAAAAAAGAGCAAGGATTTAACAAGGTAAAAAATCTCATTTTTTCAATATAAATCACATGATCATTACAGGTGAGACTCAAAAGGGACAGAACATGGAGACGGGGCCACAAAAGGGCTCTACAATGTGGAGAATCACAATGGGGGATAATGTGACCATATACAGCAGGTAACAGACAATTGACAGAAGCTGCGAATATTGAAGAAGTTGCGGGTGCAATTGCTGTTCCATAGTGTTGAACAACTACCTGACTCTTATTCACAGCGTCCAAACAATGGATGCTGTAGGGTATACTAGGACTGTGCAATACTACTCATAAAGATGGCATATAACAAAAACTGCAAACCACTAGTCCCACCCTAATCCAGATACCATGTTACCTACCCATGTTGCTGCTAAAAAGTGGTGACACGGTTCCCCCACTGCTTCAACCTCGACACGTGTTTCGCCACGTAGGCTTCGTACCAAAGTACTCTGTTGGTCCCTGGTCTGTATTTGCCTGTGTCCTGTTTGCAAGACGTCACAGAGGTCTGCCTTGGTTCTCCGGAATGTGACATTTTCACTGACTGTACTAATTGCAGTCACAGAACTAACCAGTGACATGGCTGAAATGGAGGAGATAAAGAAGGAGAAGTAAAGAAAAGGAAGCATATACACATGTTGACAAAATTGCTGGTACCCTTCTTTTAAAGAAAGAAAAAACAATGATCACTGAAATAACTTGAAACAGACAGAAGTTGGTTTGGGGCGATAGGTACTGTGTGAATTGTTCTATATTGAGATCTACCACATTTTTCCTATTTTTCCTGGTCTGCTCACCAACTATTAAAGTATGGCAATATCCAATTTTTTTTATCATTTGAGTTAATTATTTACATTATTGTAATGGTAAATTTGTTATTAGTTACAGCTGGAGTAACTAATAGTGTTGTGTGCGCTAGTACAAAAAAATGCCCCATTATAATGTGCACAAGTACAAAAAATGCCCCTTATAATGTGTGCAAGTGCAAAAAATGCCCCCTTATAATGTGCGCCAGTACAACAAAAATGCCCCCTTATAATGTGCGCCAGTACCAAAAAATGCCTCTTATAATGTGCGCCAGTACAAAAAATGCCCCAGTGTGTGTTGGTACACAAAATGCCCCCGTTATGTGCCAATACAAAAAAGGCCCCTGTAATTGCTCATACGGCACAGGTAGGTTAGCGTTGGGTCCCGTGCCACTTTGAGATAACTTGATGGGGTGCGCGGGCACCGGTATTTTCTTGATATAAGAATATATTGGCAAAAGTCCAATTTTAATATCAGTGTGAGGGTTTAGCCATATATTGTCAATTGCATTTTCCATTGTAGTGCACCATTTTTTCTTTGTAAATATTGAAGTAGCACCAGAATATTCATTATGATGGCTCCACTGGAAAATTCAATCATTGCTCATAAGATTGTCTGCGTACCTCGTTGTTGAAAAGTTTTTACCTCAATTCTCTGAATTCCTTTTCATATTTCTGGTTTAAAAGCTTGTGTGGGATGTGAGCTTTCATGAGTTGTCATTAATGTAATCTTTTCCTTTTCACTTACCGAAGTAGGTTTTCACATTTTATTTCACTTTTCCATGCTACAAACTACAGTATAATATATTGTAAAACTATATCCTAGTTGGAGCTAGTGCTCAGTAGACAACATAGTGTCAGTTCAACATGAACAGTTTTTTTTATTATTTAGCAAATTACACCTTATAAATTGTCTGTAATTATTTATAACTTTTATGTTTCTTTAACGAGGCATAAATAAAATATAATAATACAATTCAAAATAATACAGTCCATATGGCTAAATTAAAGTGTACTTCAACCTTTCAACAAACTTTACAATATTCAATAGTACAGCATGTGTGCATGAGGAATCACAGTATTTCTGGACACTATATAACTGCCATTTTTAGCAGTTTTTCTTTGTGCATGCTGAATGTCTAGTTCACAATTCTCCTAGATCTGGTGGGTGGAGACTAGCTGCTATCCACTGCACATAGAAAGTAGAGGATAATCTGCTTCCTAACTTTCTCTTACTCACTCAAAAGTAGCCCCAGGATCATGGAGAACATTGCATAGAAGTAACAACCTGTATGTTTGTGAAAAAAAACTTTTGCTGAGATAAAACATTACTATTTAGCTGTAGCGGTCCTGCTCGCCCCTTACCCAGAGTTCCTGCTCACCCCTCCATAGATATGTATTAACGTGTCTAATATGATCTTTCTGTTAATCTGATCTGTCCTGGACAGATTCAAAGCATATTTCAATTATCTTGAGACTGAAATGAGAACTAGACATTTCTCATTGGTAAGACATATTACAAAGTTTCTTGTAGTCACTTGTACTTATGCAAAGTTGTGTGAAATGTTAGTGACCATCTAAACAAAATATCATTACAAAATGCAGATAGACTGGATATTAAATTTAAATTCTTCAACTTATTCTTTTTTTCTAGTTATCTTTTCAAATTAAAATGAACTGCAGAACAGGTGATATATAGGATATATTACAAATCTGAAAATAACATTTATAGACACTGGATAAGAAGAAACCAAATTTTCAAACAAAGAATAAAAAAAATGATGATAATAAAAATATTTGAAAACTGCATAGAAATAGTATATAATTAATTTAGAGGAGTTTTCCAGCTTAGTGGACTTTTTATTTTTCAACAGACCCCTCCTGTACCTATTGAATAACTCATACTCACCTGCTCCCTGCTGTTCCTGCTCCCTAGCTTCCTTCAGTAGTCTGCCTGTCATCATTCTGTAAATCTCCAGACGGACGGGGTCACATGAGCCACTGCAGCCAATGACTAGCCTCAAATGGCAAGTCACTGTTGAGGCCAGTCATTGACTGCAGAGGTGCACTACAATTTACAGGACAGGGACAGGAAGACTGCTGAAGAAAGCAAGGGAGTGGGAATGGACTGACATGGAACAGTTGATTATGAGCTTTTCAACACGTACAACATGCTGCAGGAGTCTCAAAAGCTAGACAACCCCTTTAAGGAATAACTCTACTTATATAGCACACCAGGTCTCCTGTAGTTTAAAACGGATGGCAGAAATGCTGCAGGGAAGGCAGGGCAACATACTTTTGTGACTATTAGAAGTCCACATTGGAATGCATCAGGTTTTGAACAGAAATGGGTTCTATTTTTGCAGTACAATTTTATTTAAATGGTTCCCATTAGGTGGATCACAGAGTTCCAATTGTAAATTGTGGACAAACATGGCAGCAATAGTTCATTTTCACTGTATTCTCAACACAGTAAAATCAGTAATGCATTGACATAGTGGAAGTTCCAGAACAAGAGACAATCCTTGTAATCAATTAACTATTATGGCTACCAGAGTAGGCCGATGAATGGGGGACTCCCATATATTAGAATTACCTACCGTACTTAGAACTACTTTCAAATAATTTTACTGTATTTGTGGGTAATGTTGGAATGAAGATATTTTTGTACATGGCTTAACCTTGGTTTGTCAATGTCGCTGCCATCCTTATTATCAGTAATAGTAAACATTTGTTCCCCTGGAATCAATATCAGTATTTGGAGAGAATCAATGCATGTTGCTGTCAGAATATGTTCATGACTTTACACCGATCAAAATTAATGAACATTATAAATCTCCACTGAAATGAATGGGATTTACAGAAAATATAATGTGCTATCACTGTTTATTCAGTTTCAAAGCATCCACAATTTATCTACCTAAAACTGACCTATCTTTAGGGTCAGGAGTCCCAATGACCAGCCCTGTTGATCAGTGGTTTATGGCATGCCCTACTAACATGATATAAACACTTTTATGGGTAGACCTCTTTAAATATATATATATATATATATATATATATATATATATAACACAGATAATGCAGCAGCACAGTCAGACGATGTGAACTGGGTGCAATTCCCCACAGAGGCCGGCCCCTCCTCCACGATATATACTTAACAAATGACGAGGCAGCACTTCCAGCTTTTGGTGACAGGGTGAAGACCCCAAACTTTAATCCAAGCAATGTTTCGGCCTGCTCAATGAGGCCTTTATCAAGCTTGATAAAGGCCTCATTGAGCAGTCCGAAACGTTGCTTGGATTAAAGTTTGGGGTCTTCACCCTGTCGCCAAAAGCTGGAAGTGCTGCCTCGTCATTTGTTAAATATATATATATATATATATATATACAGTATACATGTGAAAATTCAGGGCAGCACTCCTTGTAAAGCAGCTGTTGGGTGCCAGCGGTATTGCACCTTACCAAAGCGATGATTCACAAAAAATAAATAAATACATCGCAGCACATCCAGTAGGTGAAAAACTGTGGGATCCTTTATTCACCCATGCAACGTTTTGATCCGCTTGCTGGGACCATTTTCAAGCAATACATCTTGGTGAACAGTGAATATTTATAGAGTCACATCGTATTAGCATACATAAGTGGCAATTGACTTTAACATAAAAAAAATATGCTCCAAAAAAGCTCATGTGTATCTACACAAACATCTTGCCTAGGAAAAAACATAATCTGATACAAAAATTCATATGTAAATTTCATCCAGGTATAGTGATCTAAAAGGAATACTTATATTTGACATAAGTGATAGTAAACAGTGAATAACCGTCAGCTGTGTGTTTAAAAAGGTAGGAGGGCTAGGCATGGAGTAAGGCGTGCTCAATGGTAGGAGGATACAGTGTTATGAAACTGCAGCACATGGATACGGCGTTCTGGAACTTGATTTGCGCATGTCCGTGATGTCACTCAGGAAAATCACATGATCCCGAGGAGCACATCACTTGACACGTCGCTTGGTTAGTCAAATGAGCAAGCAGAGGTAGATGCATCGTAGTAATATGTAAAAGCCAATCATAAATCAGGATAATTCGCCCTGGATGTACTGCCGGATGATGTGCTATCTCTCAATGCACTACCCTCCGGAATATGCAAGTGGAAAAAGCGGGGACCAGTGGCAGCTGTTACCCACTTGTCCCACCCACAAACAGTTGACCCGTAGCAGGCGATAATGTCCTAGATGGCCGTAGTCAGTAGAACAGAACTAATTTATAAGCATACATAGTATAGAGCCCAGTGTGCATACATAATGTCACGGAATCTGCCGTAAATGTCCAGAGCATCCAACCAACTGATGAGCTAAGCCCTTCCATCCATAGGTCCACAGTCTGTTCAGTCAGGCATTGGTCTTTAAGGATTTCTGGCTTCTTGTTCTTGCGGTGTCTATTTCTGTTCCGGCCGTCCCTTCTTGTGGCTTTTTTCCAGTGTTTGGTGGAATCCCTAAAAAAGTTGCAGGATTACATCTGGTAGACTCTTCTTTCTTTTTAGTTTTTCTTTGATCCTGTTTCTGGTTAGGCCGGTTTCCATCAGGTTTCCATCAAGATATGTTTATCCAAATAAGGTTGGAAGTTTTTGTAGTATTCCTTAAATTCATGTGAGGGCAATATCGCTTTGAGTGAAGCCTCCTCCTCCATTTTACTTGTTGTGGAGGAAAGCAAATCTTTACACATAAATTCTATGTTAAGAAGCATTAAGTCCCGTGAGTATTTGTTAGAGATCTGTTCGTATTTGGAACGGAACTCTGGGTCATGCGAATGCATAGATTATCTAGGTTGTGTACGCATTCCTCTGGGTATGCGATTCGTTTTAACATATTCCACCAGAGTCGTGGAGTGCAGTTCCAAAGTCAGGCATTTCTTAAAGGGAACCTGTCACCGGGATTTTGTGTATAGAGCTGAGGACATAGGTTGCTAGATGGCCACTAGCACATCCGTAATACCCAGTCCCCATAGCTCTGTGTGCTTTTATTGCTTAAAAAAACCCGATTTGATACATATGCAAATTAACCTGAGATGAGTCCTGTATGTGAGATGAGTCAGGGACAGGACTCATCTCAGGTTAATTTGCATATGTATCAAATCGTTTTTTTTCCACAATAAAAGCACACAGAGCTATGGGGACTGGGTATTGTCGATGTGCTAGCGGCCATCTAGCAACCCATGTCCTCAGCTCTATACACAAAATCCAGATGACAGGTTCCCTTTAACATCATACCTCTTTTTTATGTCCAGTAATGAGGGAACAGAAAGAAAGTCCACATTGCCTCTACACGTCTCAATAATCCTATCCTTGTCAGGTTCCGTGTATGAAAAAATAGCGGATCAAAATGTTGCATGGGTGAATAAAGGATCCCACTGTTTTTCACCTACTGGATGTGCTGCGGTGTATTTATTTATTTTATATATATATATACATATATATATGTATACCCTGTAAGTACGACATCCAACAGAATCTGTATGGGAGCACACAGAAGCTATGCAGCTCTGTACTATGAGATCAAATCCAAGTATTTCCACTAGGGAGGCTTCATTCCTGTTATATCTACCAGCCAAATGTTGGTATTAATCAAATGAATCACTTTACCTTATCTTATTCTAGACTGAATTACCGTACTTTGCTGATCAAAAAAATCCCACCTACAGGTCTAAAAAAATAAAATAAAAAAATTAAATTAGAACAAGGTGTGGAAATTTCAAAACCATTCACTATAACAGACTTGTTTAAATTAGAGTATCAGTGTGATGAATGTAATTGTATGCAGTAAACAACCTCCAAAGTGGCAAACAGAGGGCTAAAAGAAGCAAGACTCACATATTGCGTCACATGATTAATTTCAGAGAGGGCTGATATGATTCCTGTTTAGCACCTTGGGTGGTCATTTAGTGGGTGTAATTGTACTGTAAGTACTTATTCCCCATATTGACATTATCCATGTCACAAAATAGGAGGGACTCCTCCTGGCACATCATGCATGTATCCAACTCCTGTCCGCTATCGGGGGAAGCATTTTTTTATGTTTGTGTTGGGCCCTTTTCTGACATTGTTTATGCAGGGTAGCCTGTTAGCACTATTGGGGGCCCTCTGCTGGCAATGTTTATAATGGTATCAAAGGTTTGGTGGCTCACTCACTGCTTACTAGTGGAAAAGGTGCACTGCCGCACAGCACTCCCTATTGCTGATAGATAACAAAATTTGAAGTAGAGTTGGGCGTCACTCAATATCGGGCATCAAACAGACAGAATCAGAAAAAAGTGTCTGAGAATATTATATTTATATCACACTTACAACATGTTGTATAAAACTTACAATAAAATTAACATAAGATACATAAAATACTCTAAAATCACACATATAGCCTCCTAGAAATCGCTAAATTAAGTCTCTAGAGCCCAAATATATCAATGTCCCCGATAGTTTGTGTTCAGAGGTACATATAATGATCACCAGGGTGGAGCCAAAGAGCCAATATTAGTTGTAAAAAGTCACAAAGGTACTTTAGCGTTAGTTGTAAAAATCGCAGAGGTACTTTACCACTCCTATAGACCGCTTGTCCTTCGAAATGCGATTGCTCTGTTGTGAGCTGTAAGGACCTGTGGATTCGATATTTTCTATAGAAAATCCCCGGTGTTGCTGGATATTGCTTTACAATGTTCTTTATAGCTTTGGCCTTCCAGGACCTGTTTGTGGCGTCCCATGTGGTTTCCACTGGATGGTCAGGTGACTTTCAATTCCAGTCGGGGTTTTCAAATTTGTTCAGCATCCGATTGTGAATGTAAATTTCTTCCTTATGTCGTCCCTCACTGTCTGTTTACCATACGCGTTTCGGGGTACAGCAGCCCCTTCCTCAGTCCCTTCCTCACCACTGAGGAAGGGGCTGCTGTACCCCGAAACGCGTTCTTTATTGCTTGTGTGAAACTCTGCTGTTGTGTCCTAATTTCCTGGATAAAGGCCTCTTTCACACGACAACCTTTTTTCCTGTTTATGGGCCGTTTTTTGCGTTCCGCATACAGTCCATATATACGGAACCATTCATTTCAATGGTCCCGCAAAAAAAACTGAATGTACTCCGTATGCATTCCGTTTCCGTATTTCCGTTCCGTTAAAAGATAGAACATGTCCTATTATTGCCTGAAAATCACGTTCCGTGGCTCCATTTAAGTCAATGAGTCCGCAAAAAAAACTGAGCACATACGGAAATGCATCCGTATGTCTTCCGTATCCGTTCCGTTTTTGCAGAACCATCTATTGAAAATTTTATGTCCAGCCAAATTTTATGCCCAGCCCAATTACTGTATATGCCATACGTAAAAACGGAACAGAAACGGAAACACAATGGAAACAAAAAACAGAACAACGGATCCGTGAAAAACGGACTGCAAAACACTGAGAAAAGCCATATGGTCATGTGAAAGAGGCCTAAGTCTTAATTGGTTTCCTTACAATCACTATAAATAGGGGCAGTATAAATTAAAAGTGAAATGATACAGTAATGCCTATCAATGAGACACATGAGAAATACGAACCACAGGTCAAGAGCAGCAGCTGGATGTTGTCTTTGCAGATCATCACTGATAGCGCTACTTGCACAGTTTTCCCCCTATAAAACTAACCACCTACTAAACATAATCTGCTTCTGACGATTTAAAAGCTTCTGCTAATTTATGGAGTCAAGAAGATTTAGAAGGGGCCTGAATGCTTTCCTATAAGATGTACAAAGCTTTCCTCCAGTTTAGTGTTGAATCATGAGAGGAGAGTCTGGAGAAATATTCCGAAAATTTGCCAGCTGATGTTAACTCTCTGTCCATGAGGAGAATGATCGGATCAAGCTGTGCTGAAACTCCGCTGATATATGTGTGACTAAGCCACAGAAGATCACATAGTTTATTGCTTACATGACTACTAACATGTCAAATACAATATTTAAGCCGCTGAGAATGTTCTGTTGCACTGGCCATAATTGTGTAAATTTGCCTTCAGCATTTCAAACTTAAATTTACAGAGGCATAACATAAATTTCAGGTTAGTGCAAATGCTATAACAGGGCACTAAATGATGACATGAAACGTACAATACCAGTCTCTTAAAATGCGTAGCACTATATTTCGGCACATAGAGGCATTCTACCAGGCTCAGTGGGCCCCTGAGCAAGCTGGGCCCCCTATCTCCCCCCCCCCCCCCCTCACAAGTGGCACATAACACAGTAGACTTACCGCAATACATACATATAGTCAATGTACAGCCCCTCAATCAGCCTATATTCATATAAAAAACGTTATAGATTATTAAAGAAACTCCCAGTTTATTATTATAGACACTATCAGAGCTGAGATGACTTCTAGGTACAGAGGAAAGCTGGTCAGTGTCCTCTTCTCCCCAGGACCTACCTTCTTAAAGTTGCTGCAGAGAATCCCATATTCAATCATCTGGTAGCATCTTGCTGCTGTGTGAGCAAGTAATATCTGAATGTATCCGTACGGTGGGCCCTCAAAATACATTTTATTGGTGGGTCCTAGGCACCCCAGTCCAACATTGCTTTTGAAGTTTTAATGCTTATAATATCTAAATATAAAAAAAATGATATTAATATTAAAAAAGCCTTACATTAGATGTTGGGGGAGAGAAGGATCGGCCATGTTGGATTTAAACGCTAGATCTGTGTGATAGTGGTTTTATCTCCTCTCCCCATTCAAGGCACTGAGAGTGTATGTGTATGGGGGGGTTCAAATAAGCCCCATAGACGTGGTTCTGCCAGAAGATTGCACTGAAAACATCAGTGTTTTCATGTCTATGGACGATATGGACAATATGCAATCTGGATAAGACAATTTCAAGGGGTCACAAAATGCACATGGGTAAGTGCTGCCCAGACACATTAGATAAATGCTAGCAGTTTTGCCAAAATTTGAAGGATCCACAGTTTATCTAATTTGCATAGTTGATAGATGTCATACAAAATAACAATCAGCCATGTTGGAATTTAGGAGAATGTTGGGGGTCTTTTAATTCTAGGAGAAAAGACAATGCTACAGTGTCAATCAACAGCTTGTCTCTCCCCACTGAAAAACATGCACATGAGTCTAGCATTGGGCTGCATATAGCCTGCTAAAGGTGGGATGATAGAGATATCTTTCTGTAATTTTTCAATTATAGTTGCTTCTACTGCTTAATATAGGGATCCAATGTCACAACCACCCCTACCCGTTAAAAGCCGTGTGCAAAATATCTTTACTGTTACACGCTATTCAAAATTATTTCAATTATTGACGCATGTGAACATGGTTAAGGGCTCATGCACACGACCGTATGTATCTTGCGGTCCGCAAAAAATACAGATGATGTCCGCGTGCATTCCGTATTTTGCAGAAACGGACCAGCTGGCCCCTAATAGAACAGTACTATCCTTGTCCGCAATGCGGGCAATAATAGGACATGTTCTATTTTTTTGCGGAACGGAAATATGGACATACGGAAACAGAGTGCACAAAAATTACCTTACTTTTTTTAGTGGACCCATCAAAATGAATGGTTCCGCATAAGGTCCACAAAAAAAATGTGCATGAGCCCTAACCCATATCTTTAATTAAGCTGCTCAGCAATTCAGTGGACATAACCAAGTCTTTGAGAGGCTTTAGGGCTAAGTTCACAAGTCAAGGTTTTCGTGCAGATTTGAGGTTCAAAATTCTCATAGCAAATCCTCATAAAATTACTGCATAGTGCAGCATGTTGCATATTTTTTAGTGCTGTTTCCTTCATTAGAAATCTGCATCATGGTCATTATCTTGCGGATTGTGTGCAGATTTGAATTCACTGAGATTGATAGTTAAGAAAACTAACACTAAAGGGCCTTTTACACGGGCTGAGAATCCTAAAGATAATCACTAACAAGCATTCATAGGATTATCGGGTAATTGGATTGTTGTTTGCCAGCAGTCGATTGTGCTGTGTAAACATGATCTGCTACTGGCAAATGAGTCAGTATTGGGAAGAGCGATGGCATTAGTGATCACTGCTCCCTATACTGTGGAAGAGATCGCTGTATGTAAATGCAGCGGTCTCCTCCACCAGCGAGCAGCAGACTCTTCCCGACAATCAGCTGATCTTTTGTCCCATGTAAAGGGACCTTAACGAATTACTGAATAAAATAAATGATTTAAAACCTTGATAATCACAATAAGCCCATGGATATGTAGCTATGGGCTTTGGGTGTGGTAAGAGTAGGGTTTAGGTACAAATGGTCACCAATTAAATTTTAAGTGCCCGAAAACAAACATTTTAATAATCAATTTATGGTCAGATCAAGGACTATTTTCATAGTACCTAGACAGGCAAGACATATACTATAAAAATATACAGTTTAAAAATTTTACCTGCTAGGGGATTCAATATTGTCTCGCAACCACAACAATGGTAAACTCTTGCAAGAGCTGCGGGAGAACAGGGGTCCCTCCCAGGTGTCCTGACTCATTTTCCCATTGTAAATGGTTACTCAGGGGACGATACAGGAACATTTCACGTAAATCATGAACAAAGTAACCCAATAGATATAAAAGAGGAAAAAGAAAAAAAGGCAAGGGTCCCATCGTGGTAAGTAGTCCCAGCTCTAAAATAATCAATTTCAGTCGTCAGAATAGATGCCCTAGAAAGTATCATGTGCACCAGAATTTGTTAGGTCCTCCGAAGACGTCCAGGTTTAGGTATGCTGTATTGGGTCGTTGAATGTAGTTATCCTATATATATGTCCATACTAATGGACCAGGCTTGTCTGGTCGGATGATGAGGGGGTTAGATATAATATATTAAAGACCTAGAAAGCTTATGGTAATGAGACTAAACAGATTGGTCATAA
Source organism: Bufo gargarizans (assembly GCF_014858855.1). Taxonomy (NCBI): domain Eukaryota; kingdom Metazoa; phylum Chordata; class Amphibia; order Anura; family Bufonidae; genus Bufo; species Bufo gargarizans. The sequence goes on along the minus strand of NC_058082.1, from coordinate 427,655,479 downwards.
TGGAAGATACATTCTTTTAACAGGTCACCATAATATTGGCAAAACCCAGTGTCAGGTGTCAATAGATAATGTAGTGCGTAGACTGTAACAAAGCAAGGAACCCTCCATGTCCGTACCCTGTGCAGGGTTACCTAGTCTTACAGACCCTTAGTTCTAGTATTAAATCTCACCAGATAGTGAAGTATAAGACGTGTGTATTTGGACCTCAGTGGTGTAATAGAGCAGCCCACAGGGACTCACGATAAAATAGTCCTTTAGGGATAGCAGTAAACATACCAAAGGGAGGCCCAGGTGTGGGACAAATGCAATGTGCTCCCTGTAGAGAGCAGAAGAAAGGATCCCCCCGCACCCCAGTAGTGAGGGATGGGTTCCAATGATGATCATTCCCACCTTAGTGGTCTGCCTGCTGAATACACTGGGTGAGTACATAACACATATGATATAGTTGTATAAATAGATCGGCACTCCCAAATATATGGGTCACACAGATTTAATAAAATTAAAATTTATTCACACTACTAAAATTACATATACATAAAACTTGCACAGTACATATTGGCCAATACTCGAATGCTGGGAATAACTGATTCGGAAGGATTATACAAAAAATCAATCAAGATAAGCGGTTCTTAAAACAGCTTCTTAAATCGAATCAAAGGCTCATATACAAAAACACTGGTTAAATCCAAACGTGCACATATTTGTTGTAAAACTGAAGATTCTTCAAATATTAAATTGCATATGTCAGTTGTTCAAGCATTATACTCCATATATCAGTGGTTATGTCTCTTTAAACGAACAAGACCAAAGCAGCTAGATGATTTTCAAATTGTTACATAAGTTCGTTATAAGAGCTTGATAAAGCGAGAGTTCAGTAGGAACTTGATAAAGCAAGAGTTCAGTGTGCACACTTGTTTGATCGACACTTATTAAATATTCGCAATTGTTTATCCATCAAAATTCGCGTGATGTATTCATGCAAACTTTTTGATGCAAAAATTTGGTATAGATACTTAGTGAAGCGACATTCATGAGGTACTGACGATTTCTCAGCCTTAGGCCTCATGCACACGACCGTTTTTTTTACGGTCCGCAAAAACGGGGTCCGTAGGTCCGTGATCCGTGACCATTTTTTCATCCGTGGGTCTTCCTTGATTTTTGGAGGATCCACAGACATGAAAAAAAAGTGGTTTTGGTGTCCGCCTGGCCGTGCGGAGCCAAACGGATCCGTCCTGAATTACAATGCAAGTCAATGGGGATGGATCCGTTTGACGTTGACACAATATGGTGCAATTGCAAACTGATCCGTCCCCCATTGACTTTCAAGGCAAAGTCAGGAGTCCCTTTTATACCATCGGATCTGAGTTTTCTCCAATCCGATGGTATATTTTAACTTGAAGCGTCTCCGCTGCCACCAATGATAGGGGGGGAGATTTTAATTAGGAGGGGGGGGCCCACTGGCCACCAACGAGTTAACTACAGGGGAGGGAGGGGGGGGGGGCGCGGCCGCACTGGACAACAAAGAGTTAACTACAGGGGAGGGAGGGGGGCCCACTGGCCACCAACGAGTTAACTACAGGGGAGGGGGGGGGCGGCTACACTGGACAACAAAGAGTTAACTACAGGGGGGGAGGGGGGCTGGCCGCACTGGACAACAAAGAGTTAACTACAGGGGAGGAAGGGGGGCCCACTGGCCACCAATGAGTTAACTACAGGAGGGGGGGGGGCCGCACTGGCCACCAATGTGTTACCTACAGGGGGGGGTCATGTACACAGATCTTTTAGTATATTCTAACTAGAAGTGTCCCCATCACTATGGGAACGCCTCTGTGTTAGAATATACTGTCGGATCTGAGTTTTCACGAAGTGAAAACTCAGCTCTGAAAAAGCTTTTATGCAGACGGATCTTCGGATCCGTCTGTATGAAAGTAACCTACGGCCACGGATCATGGACACGGATGCCAATCTTGTGTACATCGGTGTTCTTTCACAGACCCATTGACTTGAATGGGTCCGTGAACCGTTGTCCGTCAAAAAAATAGGACAGGTCCTATTTTTTTGACGGACAGGATACACGGATCACGGTCTCGGCTGAAAAACGGTGCATTTTCCGATTTTTCCACGGACCCATTGAAAGTCAATGGCTCCGCGAAAAAAAAAAGGAAAACGGCACAACGGCCACGGATGCACACAACGGTCGTTTCAGGTTTTATGCAAGTTTTTTTTTGTATATGTTAGGGCTCTTTCACACTTGTGTTGTCCGGATCCGGCGTGTACTCCATTTGCCGGAATTACACGCCGGATCCGGAAAAACGCAAGTGAACTGAAAGCATTTGAAGACGGATCTGTCTTCAAAATGCGTTCAGTGTTACTATGGCAGCCAGGACGCTATTAAAGTCCTGGTTGCCATAGTAGTAGTGGGGGCGGGGGAGCAGTATACTTACAGTCCGTGCGGCTCCCGGGGCGCTCCAGAATGACGTCAGAGCGCCCCATGCGCATGGATGACGTGCCATGCAATCACGTCATCCATGCCTCACGTCATCCATGCGCGTGGGGTGCCCTGACGTCACTCTGAAGCGCCCGGGAGCCGCACGGATGGTAAGTTTACTGCTCCCCCACTCCCCACTACACTTTACCATGGCTGCCAGGACTTTAGCATCCCGGCAGCCATGGTAACCATTCAGAAAAAGCTAAACGTCGGATCCGGCAATGCGCCGAAACGACGTTTAGCTTAAGGCCGGATGCGGATCAATGACTTTCAATGGGCATTAATTCCGGATCTGGCCTTGCGGCAAGTGTTCAGGATTTTTGGCCGGAGCAAAAAGCGCAGCATGCTGCGGTATTTTCTCCGGCCAAAAAACGTTCCGGTCCTAAACTGAAGACATCCTGATGCATCCTGAACGAATTTCTCTCCATTCAGAATGCATGGGGATAATCCTGATCAGGATTCTTCCGGCATAGAGCCCCGACGACGGAACTCTATGCCGGAAGAAAAGAACGCAAGTGTGAAAGAGCCCTAATTTTAGTATGAATAAATTTTTTGTGTGAATAAATTTTAATTTTTAAGAAATCTGCGTGACCCATATATTTGTGAGTGTCGATCTATTTATACAACATAAAACATATGGTATGGAAGTGGGAAGATTTGCCAAGGATTTTTTCCACTGAAGTCAATGGAGTTCTAAATCCACAAGACAGAATGGTTTACTTTCAAATTTAGTTGCGGATCTGAAATGAAATCCACATTTCATTGCAGATTTTCATGCAGATTTCATGTTGATTTTGTTCAAATTTCCACAAAGTCTGAACTAAAAGGGCATTTGTGAGCATGATCAACCCTAAAATACCACGTACACCGCATGGTAGGGTTGATCATGCTAGGTAAAATAATACAGTTTATGTCTGTATGATGCACCATTCCAGATAAAAAAGCATTTTTATGAATATGTTAATTAGCTAGTTGGCACACCAAGGAGCACTTGGAGCACCAGTCTGTAAACACCCCTGCAGCCTTAGCCACTTCCCCCCTTCGCTGAGATATCCAGCCCAATCAATCCAGGGGATAGAGGGAGTGACTAAGGCTGAAGTATTGTTCACCAACTGGTGCTCCAACTGCTCTGGCTGGCCTCTCAGTGTGCCAACTAGCTAAATACCACTTTAATAGAAATACAGTTTTCTCTGGAACGTTGCATTGTACAGACATAATCTAGGTGCCGTGCTGACCAATTCTTTTAACCTAACAGTAAAGCACCTGCCCCTCCTTCATATTCCTCATCTCATCCTTCCTTTTCTGTGCCTTGCTATTGTTGAACATGCAATTTGAGCTGCAGATAGCATGAGGAGAAGCTGAGGAGATGTATATACACTCACCTAAAGAATTATTAGGAACACCTGTTCTATTTCTCATTAATGCGATTATCTAGTCAACCAATCACATGGCAGTTGCTTCAATGCATGTAGGGTTGTGGTCCTAGTCGAGACAATCTCCTGAACTCCTAACTGAATGTCAGAATGGGAAAGAAAGGTCATTTAAGCAATTTTGAGCGTGGCATGGTTGTTGGTGCCAGACGGGCCAGTCTGAGTATTTCACAATCTGCTCAGTTACTGGGATTTTCACGCACAACCATTTCTAGGGTTTACAAAGAATGGTGTGAAAAGGGAAAAACATCCAGTATGCGGCAGTCCTGTGGGTGAAAATGCCTTGTTGATCCTAGAGGTCACAGGAGAATGGGCCAACCGATTCAAGCTGATAGAAGAGCAACGTTGACTGAAATAACCACTTGTTACAAAAAGGGCATTACAACCGAGGTATGCAGCAAAGCATTTGTGAAGCCACAACACGCACAACCTTGAGGCGGATGGGCTACAACAGCAGAAGACCCCACCGGGTACCACTCATCTCCACTACAAATAGGAAAAAGAGGCTACAATTTTCACGAGCTCACTAAAATTGGACTGTTGAAGACTGGAAAAATGTTGCCTGGTCTGATGAGTCTCGATTTCTGTTGAGACATTCGAATGGTAGAGTCCGAATTTGGCGTAAACAGAATGAGAACATGTATCCATCATGCCTTTTTACCACTGTGAGGCTGGTGGTGGTGGTGTAATGGTGTGGGGGATGTTTTCTGGGCACACTTTAGGCCCCTTAGTGCCAATTGGCCATCGTTTAAATGTCACGGGCTACCTGAGCAGTTCTGAAGGCAAAAGGGGGTCCAACACTGTATTAGTATCGTGTTCCTAAAAATTCTTTAGGTGAGTGTATAGTGTTATGGACAAAGTTTCAATATAACTTATCATTTATAACTTTGTGATTTGTTCATATGAATTTCCTTTTGGGCTTAGAAGTCTAGTGGGTGGTCCTACTTATTTTAACTACTTATATAGCGCTAACATATTCCACAGCAGTTTTTAGACATCATCATTGCTTACTGTCTGCAATGGAGCTCACAATCTAAGTTCCCTATCAGTATGTCTTTGGAATATGGGAGTAAACCCACACAAACACAGGGAGAACATACAAACACCATGCAGATGTTGTCCTTGCCTAGTGCCACAAGGCACCAGTGCGAACCACTGAGGTAAGCTACCGTGCTGATCAGTGATTGACAGCCTTCTGTGCATGACTGAACATACAGTGGTAACTGTCATTTACTGAGCAGGACAACCCAGTGGACTCCTAAGACCACAATGAGCAGAAGTTTAAAGTACTGAAAGTTATTCTGATTCTTTTGCCATAAACTACATATCAATCTGCTCAGATCATTTTGCTCCTAAAAATAGCACCTGTAGATTGCACTGTATTTTCTACATTACAGGTTCCCTAGAAGTTGGACTTATAATTGATTAATATTTGGTTACAGTATTATAGTATTAGACTGCAAACCTGTAAAAACGTTTTAAGCCTACATTTATGCCAAAAGTTCACTATTTTGCCGTATACAATGGAATGTGCTCCACACAAGCTGTTGGATATTCTACAATATAGGTTTTCAACCAGTGGCACGTGTACCCAAACCAATCCATGCCATGTCTCCAGGGGGTAACTATGTCGTCCTCATGTTGCGCCTTTAATAGGCAGCACAGTGTGTTATAATAGCCTTGGAGATACTTGTACAATGTTTGAGTAGTGGTACTCACTCACTACTCTGCAGTATAGGTTCAGATTCCGATACTTTTTTTTCATCACAACAATGTCAACTGTAAGAACTAACATGTTGTGAACCTAGTCTCTGGACACTGTTTAGTGGTATTATCCGGGTATGTTTCTTAGGGCTCACCAATGAGATGTTTACTATTTAGCCTGCCAAGGCATGTAAATGAAAATAGCCCTGCTGCCATTACCCAGGAGACCAGTGCCCTAAATACCCTCATTTTGGGATTATGATATTATAATTTTCAATACTTGCCTCCAGATTGACTCCTTTCTCTTTTTTTGCTGAAAAAAACAAAACAAAACTTCTTTAGATGACATTGACTACTTGGCTCCTGGGATTTGTCCAGCCATGCAGTTTTACACCAGGTAGCCTTTTGTACTATACCCAATGTTTAACGTGTGTTTGCCAGAAGTTCTTATTAACGAGTACATGCAGCGATTTATGTTTCATTAATGAGACATGATAAGAGCTAATTACTGAGATGGAGTAAACAAAGCAAGCTCGGATAACGCAGAGATTGAACAGTTCTTTAGATATAAACCAGCTGCCTCTGAAATGATTTCCTTTAACTGTTCAAAAACCAAAATTCCTTTTAGCCCTTTGACCCTTTAAGAAATCTCAGGAAACGCTGCCATCAAGGAAAAACACACCCACGGGTCCTGGGCTTTTGTTGCGATGGTCTCATTTCTCTTGTATCTCATTTAAAAAGTCCCTTTGAACAAAATCCACAATATTTTTTAGGCAATAAAATATATATTACTGGAATGTTGGATTATAATACAATAAAAATTAAATCTACTGCTTGGAATAGTTTAGCATAAATGTGACTGGACTCCAATTAAAGGCTTTCATACATGCTAGAAAGCTCAGCAAAATGATAGTCCAGACATCTATCAGCTCTAACATACCCATTCATCGTGTCAAAATGTATTATTTCAATAGAGCAGGTTAGACGGGTGGCTGACAGACAGCTATGACAAGGCTTATTTTCAGGGAAACATATATGACTGGATAGGAAAAATACAGACTTGTGTTTCCCCTGATGATAGCCAAAGAATATGGTTTTGTCAGGCCCTGTAAACTTTACATTACCAGTTATTTCTAACAACAATTTAACCACTTCCCATCTGGGCCATTTGCCCCCTTCCTGACCAGGCCTAATTTTGCAAAACTGACATATCTCACTTCATGTGGCAATAACTTTGGAACGCCTTTATTTATCCAAGTCATTCAGAGATTGTTTTCTCGTGACACATTGTACTTCAAATTTGAGTCAAAATATTTCACCTTTATTTATGAAAACATCCCAAATTTACCCAAAAATTTGAAAAATTCGCAATTTTCTAAATTTCAATTTCTCTGCTTTTAAAACAGAAAGTGATACCTCATAAAATATTTATTACTTAACATTCCCCATATGTCTACTTTATGTTGGCATCATTTTGGAAATGTCATTTTATTTTTTTAGGACGTTAGAAGGCTTAGAAGTTTAGAAGAAATTCTTCAAATTTTTAAGAAAATTGCCAAAACCCACTTTATAAGGACCAGTTCAGGTCTGAAGTCACTTTGTGGGGCCTACATAGTGGATACCCCCATAAATGACCCCATTGTAGAAACTACACCCCTCAAGTTACTCAAAACTGATTTTACAAACTTTGTTAACCCTTTATGCGTTCCACAAGAATTAAAGGAAAATGGAGATCAAATTTTTAAATTTCACTTTTTGGGCAGATTTTCAATTTTAATCCAATTTTTTCTTTAACACATCGATGGTTAACAGCCAAACAAAACTCAATATTTATTACCCAGATTCTGCGGTTTACAGAAACACCCCACATGTGGTCATAAACTGCTGTATGGGCACACGGCAGGGCGCAGAAGAAAAGGAACTCCACATGGTTTTTAGATGCCATGTCCCATTTGAAGCCCCCTGATGCACCCTTACAGTAGAAACTCCCAAGAAGTGACCCCATTTTGGAAATTAGGGGATAAGGTGCCAGTTTTATTAGTACTATTTTTGGGTACATATGATTTTTTGATCATTCATTATAACACTTTATGGGGCAAGGTGACCAAAAAATTGGTTGTTTTAGCACAGTTTCTATTTATTTATTTTTACAGCGTTCATCTGAGGGGTTCAGTCAAGTGACATTTTTATAGAGCAGATTGTTATGGATGTGGCGATACCTAATATGTATACTTTTTCTCATTTATTAAAGTTTTACACAATAATAGCATTTTTGAAACAAAAAAATTATGTTTTAATGTGTCCATGTTCTGATAGCTATAGTTTTTTTTTATTTTTTGAGAGATTTTCTTATGTAGGGGCTCATTTTTTGCGGGATGAGGTGACTGTTTTATTGGTACCATTTTGTGGGACATACGCGTTTTTGATCACTTGGTGTTGCACCTTTTGTGATGCAAGGTGACAAAAATTGCTTGTTTTGACACAGTTTTTTTTTTTTTTACGGTGTTCATCTGAGGGGTTAGCTCATGTGATATTTTTATAGAGCTGGTTTTTACGGACGCGGCAATACCTAATATGTATACTTTTTTTATTTGTTTCACTTTAACACAATAATAGCATTTTTGAAACAAAAAAATGATGTTTTAGTGTCTCCATGTTCTAAGAGCTATAGTTTTTTTATTTTTTGAGAGATTTTCTTATGTAGGGGCTCATTTTTTGCGGGATGAAGTGACGGTTTAATTGGTACCATTTTGTGGGACATACGCATTTTTGATCACTTGGTGTTGCATATTGTGTGATGCAAGGTGACAAAAATTGCTTGTTTTGACACAGTTTTTTGGGGGTTTTTTTTACGGTGTTCACCCGAGGGGTTAGCTCATGTGATATTTTTATAGAGCTGTTTTTTACGGACGTGGCAATACCAAATATGTCTATTTTTTTTTTTTTTTATTCCTTACTTGGGGACCTTTTTATTTTTACATGTGAAACTTTATTTTTTTATTTTTTTTTTCAACCTTTTTTTTTTACACTTTTCGTCCCCCATAAGGTCATACAAGACCTCTGGGGGACATTTGCTTCACTTTTTCTTTTTTTTTCACTATTGATTTCTCCTGTAACTGGGGCTGACATAGTAGCACCAGTTACAGAAGAAATGCACCCCCAGAGAGGCTGTACAGCGCAATACAGCGCTGTACAGCCTCAGTGCAGGGCTGATCGAGGTCTGTGACAGACCTCACACAGCTCCTGCAGCTCCGGTCCCGGCGGTCACATGACCGCCCGGCCGGAACAGGAAGCGCACAGTGCTTCCTGCTCTGCAGACACAGCGCTCGGTGAGCGCTGTGTATGCAGCGATCCGGAAGGCAGGGACACCTGGGCACTGTCCCTGCCTTCTCTAAGGGTTGCCCTGCTGTCACTGACAGCGGGCAACCCGATCAGCAGCTGCACGATTAGCATGCAGCTGCTATTTCTGAAAGGACGTTCAGAAACGTCCGTTCAGAAATAGAGGTCCACCCATAGGACGTTTATATCATATGGGCGGACGTAAAGCGGTTAATACAGCATTTATGAGAAATTTTAAAATGACAAACAATTATAAATTACAAAAACCTAAAATTGTATGCATAGTCATCAACAATTCATAAGTGATAAGGGCTTTGAATTGTTTGATGGTTCTTTTCCTTAGAGACCCAAGGAGCAGAGACTGTGCACCCAAGTGAACCTTTCAGGAGAAAAATTGGCACAGCGCCTTTCAGTGATTAAGTTAATATGAAAGTAGCCCCAATACAGAAGTATTTGAACACCCTGCGATTTTGCAAGTTCTCCCACTTAGAAATCATGGAGGGGTCTGAAATTCACATTGTAGTTGCATTTCCACTCAGAGACAGAATTGAAAAAAAAAAGAAAAGAAAATCACATTGTATGATTTTTTAAAGAATTTATTTGTCTTGCACTGCTGAACATAAGTTTTTGAACACCTGAGAAAATCTGCGTTAATATTTGGTACAGAAGCCTTTGTTTACAATTACAGAGGTCAAACGTTTCCTGTAGTCTTTGACCAGGTTTGCACACACTGCAACAGGGATTTTGGCCCACTCCTCCACACAGATCTCCTCTAGATCTGTCAGGTTTTGGGGCTGTCGCTGAGCAACACGGAGTTTCAGCTCCCTCCAAAGATGTTCTATTGGTCCCAGCTCTCTTCATGTCATTGACCAGCTCCTCCCTTGTAGTTCTGGGCTGATTCCTCACCTTTCTTATCATCAGTGATACCCCACGAGGTGAGATCTTGCATGGAGCCCCAGTCCAAGGGAGTCTGACAGTCGTCTGTAGCCTGTTACATTTTCTAACAATTGCTCCAACAGTTGATCTATTTTCACCAAGCTGCTTGGCAATTGCCCCGTAGCCATTTCCAGCCTTGTGGAGGTCCACAATTTTGTCTCTGGTGTCTTTTGACAGCTCTTTGGTTTTGCCCATGGTAGTAGTTGGCATCTGAATGACTGTGGGGTTGGCAGGTGTCTTTAAAGAGCTCAGACAGGTGCTTCTAATTTAGATTAATGAGGGGAGTAGAGGCAGACTTTTTAAAGGCACAGTAACAGGTCTTTGAGAGCCAGAATTCTTGCTGTTTCACAGGTGTTCAAATACTTATGTTCAGCAGTGCAAGACAAAAATTCTTTAAAAATCATACAATGTGATTTCCTGATTTTTTATTCTGTCTCACAGAGTGGGAATGCACCTACAATGTGAATATCAGACGCCTCCATGATTTCTAAGTGGGAGAACTTGCAAAATCACAGGGTGTTCAAATACTTGTATATATATATATATACTGTGGGGATTCGCTCTGGTAGGCAGGGTAAGCGAACGCAGTACAGAGGCAAAAACAAGGTTGTAAAGCAAAGTTTAGTGTTTTATTCACACAATAGGAAAAACAAGCCGAAGGTAATGGTGTTCAGTTTTGGTACCTGTTCACACCACATAAAGTCCACAGTGCAAAAAACCTTCACCTTGTAGAAGGCTTGCATAGTAAAGTATCAATTTTCACAGATGACACTAAACTGTGTAAAGTAATTGACACAGAAGAGGACAGTATACTGCTACAGATGGATCTGGATAGATTGGAGGCTTGGGCAGATAAGTGGCAGATGAGGTTTAACACTGACAAATGTAAAGTTATGCACATGGTAAGGAATAATGCAAGTCACCCGTACATACTAAATGGTAAAACACTCGGTAACACTGACATGGAAAAGGATCCATGAATTTTAATAAACAGCAAACTAAGCTGCAAAAACCAGTGTCAGGCAGCTGCTGCCAAGGCCAATAAGATAATGGGTTGCATCAAAAGGGGCATAGATGCCCATGATAAGAACATAGTCCTACCACTTTACAAATCGCTAGTCAGACCACACATGGAGTACTGTGTACAATTCTGGGCTCCTGTGAACAAGGCAGACATAGCAGAGCTGGAGAAGGTCCAGAGGAGGGCAACTAAAGTAATAACTGGAATGGGGCAACTACAGTACCCTGAAAGATTATCAAAATAAGGGCTATTCACTTTAGAAAAAAGACGACTGAGGGGAGATCTAATTAATATGTATAAATATATCAGGGGTCAGTACAGAGATCTATCCCATCATCTATTTATCCCCAGGACTGTGACTGTGACGTGGGGACATCCTCTGCGCCTGGAGGAAAGAAGGTATGTACACAAACATAGAAAAGGATTATTTACGGTAAGAGCAGTGAGACTATGGAACTCTCTGCCTGAGGAGGTGGTGATGGTGAGTACAATAAAGGAATTCAAGAGGGGCCTGGGTGTATTTCTGGAGCGTAATAATATTACAGGTTATAGCTTCTAGAGAGGGGTCGTTGATCCAGGGAGTTATTCTGTTTGCCTGATTGGAGTCGGGAAGGAATTTTTAATTCCCCTAAAGTGGGGAAAATTGGCTTCTACCTCACAGTTTTTTTTTTTGCCTTCCTCTGGATCAACTTGCAGGATAACAGGCCAAACTGGATGGACAAATGTCTTTATTCGGCCTTATGTACTATGTTACTATGGTCAGTAGTTTTCCACCCGCAGTCCACAGCAGGCTTTAGAGGCCTGTTCCCCCAGCATGTGGCTCTCAAGACACAGACTACACAGCTTCCCTGTCATGGAGGATAATCCACACCAGCTGAACGTGCTGGCTGGGTTTTTATATCCCAGCCAAAACCCGGCCTGCAACCGTGGGGAACAGCCACCCACCCTGCTCTTTGGCTGCTCCCAATAAGAACCGGCCCGGATCGTATTTACAGCCATAATAACAGCTGAAGTGTCAGACTGCAACTGCAAAACTTACACTTCAGGGAAAAACCTGGTTCTTACCTCACCGAGGCCAGGAACCTCGGTGACATGTATCTTCCGTCAATGACAGCCCCTTGTTCCTTTTTACAATACACAGCAGTAAATATGATAACAATGGTGTTTTAAATAAAACAGCCACAATTCACCATTGTTTTCACATTTTAGACAATGTTTCTGCTTTTAGTGTAAAAAAGTTTAATTTATTTGACAAATAAAACAATTAATTATAATTAATTAAAATAATTATTTAACAATAAAACAATTAATTTCAAGCCTCATGTGTCCTGAACAATGCGTAGTAAAAGTAGTTGAGCTATGCAAAAGAAAAAGTATTGCCAAAAGTGCTAAATTTTACCTGAGCATAAAAACATCAATGACTTGTCCTGAAATGGTTAAATGTGCTCCCATGGCCCCGGGAATCAGAAAGGCGGTCACTTTTTCTTACAGCGTGCCAGCACGGCCACCACTGCTGGATAACCTCTCTCTCTACATGATAAATGCCACTTGCTGAAGTGAGACAACCCCTTTAAGGTCCAAAAGAGGTTTGTCCTTAAGGGGTTAAAGTGTGAAATAATATTAAGAAGGAACATGGATTTTATTTCACTAAGTTCTAAGAACCCAATATCAAGTAATTGCAACAAACGACACAAAAGTATGTAAATTGAGTATTTCTTTCTCCAGAAAACTTGAAGATATTGTGTATTTATGGAAAAACCACCAAATTTTGCTTTGTTTTATGAAATACAGGGGCCCAATGCATAAGGGATTAATGATGCTCACTGTACATTCCTCTAAAGTTTGCAAATGTAGTTAACTGGCCTGTACAGACAGCTGCTAGGTGGAGTTGTTTGACCCTGCCCATAAGGAGGGGTAGCTATAGTTGAGAAGAGAGTGTAGTGTGAGGAGAGAGGAAGCATGCAAGAAATTGCCCTACCCCTTTACCCATGTCCCAAGCTCTGCCCATTTACCAACTATGACCCTCCGATTGCTGCCCTGACTGCTGCCTGTTTAGTTTATTGAGTCTTTGATGTCTGCTCTGCTCTCAGACTTGTTTCACAGATACACACATGCTCTGCCTGCGCTGACTTATTGTCTTATCCCTCAGTACTTCGCACCAATGTCTCTGACCCCCAATGCGTCAGCAGCCAACCACACTGGGACTATTCCAAGATGTAGCAGCATGGTGACTCCCCTGCAGTGAAGATCAGACCCATGTATATGACCCCGATTTACTTATGTGTCCGCAAAAAAATGGCACAAATTAGCACATTTTGGTGCAAATAGGGTTTCTTTTTTCTGACTTCCTCAACAAGGGTGTGGGCTGAGAGGGAGAGGGATAAGCTTAGTGGGAAAGGGAGCTTAAGATGCACCGTTTTGCACCAAAATTGAGCTAGGCAAAAGTGTCTATCCCTGCACCACACTTATCATGCGCCTGAGCCACTGTGATAAATCTGGTGCCGACCTAGACGGCTTATGTTTGCCGCATATACAGGATTAGTAAATTGGGCCATTAGTTTCACATTCTGAGAGGGAAACAAAAGATCACCAGAAGCACCACACGTGTGTAACAGCAATAACTAAACAAAGGAGCATCTGTTAAATGATTCAAGTTGATTTTTTTTATTTTGCAGGATCTAACAGAGAAAAGAATATTTAATTGTGGGAGGCCCCCTTTAAGTACATGTTCTTTTATTCATCTCTTCTATTGATATGGCTGGGTGTTAATGTAGTGTTTGGATTTCTGACATTGCATTCAAGAAGCAATGCCCCAAGTGCAGATATGCTATGGCGTGACCCCACATTGGGCCTCATGACCATTATTTTTTTAAATGTGTTGTTCGTTTTTAAAGTGGATAGCACACTGAGTATGGTGCCACACATTGCGGCTATGCTGCATTTTGTGTGCGGAAAAAACCCCACAAAAATATAAAAATTGTGCAGTTTTTGCAACAACATACTTGCATTTATACTTACTACGCTTTCTTCCAGCAAGGAGAAAAATAAGAAAATCACACACAGCAAAATTGAATTAGATTAATTAGAAAGTTTAGTTACATTAATGTAATTTAAAAGTTTTTTCCGAGATATCAGTGGGCGTCCAACACCCGGGACCCCTGCCGATCAGCTGTTTGAGAGGCACCGGCCCTTACAGTAGTGCCACAGCCTACTGACCCGCCAAGCACAGCGCTGTCCATTTGATAGCGACTGTGCTTGGTATTGCTGTGCCTAGGCCATGTGACCAATGAACAGGACGTCACATGGCCTAGGGAAAGCTGTGAGAAGGCTAATGTAAGCGCCGCTGCCTTCTCAAACAGCTGATCGGCAGGGGTCCCGGGTGTCGTACCCCCACCGATCAGATACTGATGACCCATCAGTAAAAAATATCTAGGAAAAACCTTTGAATTCCACTGTGTGTTTTTCCTTGCTGGAAGAAAACACAGAATAGATGCAGGTATGTTGCCTTAGAAGTCAATGGTGCAATTCTTTTCTTGTTCACTTTTTTGGATGAGAATAGCACTTTCTTTTGATGGGAGTGATAAAAAGCCAGAAAATACACACAACGTATCTGTTTTTCGATGATCCATTTTTGTGGACCGAAAATCAGATATGACCAAGTATGTAAGGCCTAAAAAATCTAATAATAATATTTAGAAATAAGAAATCATAAATTAAAGTCTGTTCAGAGCCTTTAAGGGTACTGCTTTACTACAAACACTGTCCCTATTGGACCCACTATCATCAAATTTAGCTTTCGGTACATCTCTTTCCTTCCACTGAATTATATACCTTGTTCAGTGACCTCACCCCTGCACTACTGGAAAACACCAGTGATAGGCCTCATGCACACCGACGTTTTTTTTTTTGCGGTCTGCAAAAACGGTTTCCATTGTTCCATGATCCGTGTCTGTTTTTTCTTCCGTGGGTCTTCCTTGATTTTTGGAGGATCCACGGACATGAAAAATGAAAAAAAAAATCTAAGCCAAGTTTGCCTTTGAAATGATAGGAAAAAACGGACACGGATCACGGATGCGGATGACAATATTGTGTGCATCCGTGATTTTTCACGGACCCATTGACTTGAATGGGTCCGTGAACCGTTGTCCGTGGACAGGTCATATTTTTTTCACGGACTGGAAACACGGATCACGGACGCGGATGCACACAACGGTCGTGTGCATGAGGCCTTAGTCTGTAAGGCAGGGATGCTCAACCTGCGGCCCTCCAGCTGTTGCAAAACTACAACTCCCAGCATGCCCTAATAGCTGTAGGCTGTCCAGGCATGTTGGGTATTGTAGTTTGGCAACAGCTGGAGGGCCGCAGGTTGGGCATCCCTGCTGTAAGGTGTCTCTAACATCATGTCCTCTCTATCTGTAATTGCATCTTTCGAAAAACAGAATTGTAAAGCCTGTATTACACAGGCCAATTGAGCAAGCGATTGTCAGGAGGGAAGCGTCCCCATACTGTCTAGTGGTTTGCTGGCAGCAGATCGTGATTAGACAGCACGAACTGCCACTGGCAAAAGATGATTTTTAAGCTTAGTTAAAAATCACAATTGCCCGACGAACGCTTGTTAGCGATTATCTGCCAAAAAAATCGGCAGGTGTAATACAGAGTTAAGTAATTTCTAATTGGTGTTCTCTTCTCAAGTGTATCTTGAATGCAGCAGCCAATGTCATTTTTCTGTCCGTCCACTACTACACAAATACTCCAACCTGTTCCAGTCACTGCACTGGTTGCCCATCCATATTCAAATGTATCACTGTCACCGCCAAAGCTCTCCAAAGTACTGCACTGCCATGTATCACCCCATTATCTCTGTCTACCACCCTACCAATGTTCTATATTCTAACATCAATTTAAGACTAACCTTCTCCTACAATCCTAACCTCATCTCCAAGGTTTTGCTCACGCTATACCAGTTCTTTGGAATGTGCTACCCCAGACAGTCAGGTTAATTCTCAACATTCATAGCGTGCCCTAAAACACATGTTTTTAGAAAAACCTTTCCCAGCCATTTATCTAACTGTTTTTCATTTACTTCCCTCCTACATTATCCCTCAAAGCCATCATGCACTCATGTGCACTCATATAGTACCTTGGCATACACAGATACTGGCTGGTGACTGGCTCATGCAGCTTTATATGTACTTTTTAGCTGGACCATTATAAAAAAACAAGAA
The DNA here is from genome assembly GCF_014858855.1 of Bufo gargarizans. Taxonomy (NCBI): domain Eukaryota; kingdom Metazoa; phylum Chordata; class Amphibia; order Anura; family Bufonidae; genus Bufo; species Bufo gargarizans. The sequence goes on along the minus strand of NC_058082.1, from coordinate 427,639,336 downwards.
CGTTTTACCCTTTGTACAAAAAGCTAGCTTGTGTGACGCACAGGAGTGAATAAAATCAGGCGGAGGTGCTCACAGTAAAGAGGATACACCCTTCGTCTGACACATGAGCAAAGTATAGATAAAAATACTGGGCACTCTCACTTTATATGGAATCATACAATTTATTAGACATATAGACGCATAATCATGACTGGTAAAACGATACTTATAAAACAATATAACTGGACATTGATGGAATTTTATATAAAACACTAAAATACTACCTAAAATTGTGCAATAAATCACTAAAATATAAAATACCACAATATGGCTATAAGACTGACAAGTCCATAAGAGTATATGAACAATGGGGTTGGATCCAGACTAGACGCTAATACCGATCTTGTAGCTACAGTTAATCTTCTTAAAAAGTCCTTTTTAGCCCACACTTCAATTTCCCTCTTAAGGATTTGAGGTACTACAGTTTGGATAGTTATCCCTTGGTGAGTGTATTATCGCGGCATCCCGCTGTACTCACTGCGCAGCGCAGATTTTTCTGCTGATGCACTTGCGGACCAAAAAATCGTACTGTGGCTGTTGAACTTTCAGGCTTCCACTACCGTGCCTCTGAGATACTCTGGGTACCGCTCCGTAGTTTCTAAGAGCCGGTATTCCCTGAGACTCAGATCGCTTTCTCCCACGTCGGCTTAAATCGAACACGATACTTTGTATCCTCGTGCTGTGTGCTTTAGCCGCCGGCGTGTCAGGACTTGGTTACTCACGGAGTACTCAAATTTTGAGTGGAAAACAGCCTTTATAGTTCCAGCATGTAGTTCAAGTGGTTGATCTGGGGGTCTTTCTCAAACGCGTTTCGGGGCCCAACGTTGCCCCTTCCTCAGTGGTACTGATTCCCCCACAAGCGATTCCTTTTATAGAGCCATTGTTAACTCTAATTCCTCAAACAGGTGTTGCTTCTCCCCATTCTCCACAAAATCTGGTGCAGATTTTTAACTCATTCATTGTGGATTTGAGCCTAATCTTCCATAAAAACACCCCTACGTTAAAAAGTATACTCAGCTATATAAACCTTAATATTCACAACCTCTATACACTCAATATACTAGAGTGATAAGTTAAAATGCACTAGAATAGTTCTTATGGACTTGTCAGTCTTATAGCCATATTGTGGTATTTTATATTTTAGTGATTTATTGCACAATTTTAGGTAGTATTTTAGTGTTATATATAAAATTCCATCAATGTCCAGTTATATTGTTTTATAAGTATAGTTTTACCCTTTGTGTCACCGCTATTTCTTTGTTAATTGCTAGCTCTTGCGAGCAAGACCCTTACTCCCATTGTTTGATTTGTCAATTACATTTATTACTTTGTAATGTCTGATTGTGTTTGTATATGATGTAGCCTTTGATTTGTTAAATGCTTTGGAATATGTTGTGCTATAGTCATATTGCTATTATAATAAATAACACAATTATACTCAAAAAGCTGCAAGCATACGAAATAGGGAAATGGAGGAACATCTATAACAAGTGGCATCTTGGATAGCAAATATTTTTGTTTTTTGCATTTTGGGGTAAATCTGGGTGATCAATAGTTATGTTTTTTTTCTCTAGGTTAGGATAGGGTCAAAAGGTTTTTCAGGTTCCTGATATTCATGAGCTGTCCCAAGGATAGGTCATTACTATCCGATTGGTGAGGGTCCGACACCTCGCATCCCTACTGACCAACTGTTCCCTGCAGCCTCCAGCAGTAGAACTGGAGCAGTGTGAATGGAGCAGGAAGCACAGCTCCATTCCAAGTGTAACGGTTGTGCTGGGTTACTGCAACTCAGCCCTAATTTAACCGCCCCAGGACCGCCGTACGCAGGATCGCGTCCTGGCGGCGGCCCTGTTATTCCTCCTGGACGCGCCGGCGCGTCCTTTCGTGAGAGGCGAGATTTCCTGTGAACGCGCGCATGATAAAAAAGGCCATTTTTTACAGATTTTGATTTCAAACTACTTTGCACGCATTTGGGCCCCTAAAATGCCAGAGCAGTATAACTACCCCACAAGTGACCCCATTTTGGAAAGAAGACACCCAAAGGTATTTCATGATGGGCATAGTGAGTTCATGGAAGTTTTTATTTTTTGTCACAAATTAGTGGAATATGAGACTTTGTAAGAAAAAAGAAAAAGAAAAAAGTCATAATTTTCCGCTAACTTGTGACAAAAAATAAAAAGTTCTATGAACTCACTATGCCCATCAGCGAATACCTTAGGGTGTCTATTTTCCGAAATGGGGTCATTTGTGGGGTTTTTCTACTGTCTGGGCTTTGTAGAACCTCAGGAAACATGACAGGTGCTCAGAAAGTCAGAGCTGCTTCAAAAAGCGGAAATTCACATTTTTGTACCATAGTTTGTAAACGCTATAACTTTTACCCAAACCATTTTTTTTTTACCCAAACATTTTTTTTTTAGCAAAGACATGTAGAACAATAAATTTAGTGAAAATTTATATATGGATGTGTTTTAAAAAAAAATAAAAAATTACAACTGAAAATGAAACATGAATTTTTTTTTGCAAAAATTTCTTTAAATTTCGATTTAATAACAAAAAAAAAGTAAAAATGTCAGCAGCAATAAAATACAACCAAATGAAAGCTATATTAGTGAGAAGAAAAGGAGGTAAAATTAATTTGGGTGGTAAGTTGCATGACCATAAACGGTGAAAGTAGTGTAGTGCAGAATTGTAAAAAGTGGTCTGGTCAAATTTTGCCCCAGTGTCCAGGTCAAAATTTACAAATCTGACATGCGTCACTTTATGTGGTAATAGATTTGGAACACTTTTACTTATCCACGCCATTCTGAGATTGTTTTCTCGTAACACTTTGTACTTCATGATAGTCATATATTTCAGTCAATATATTTCACCTTTATTTATGAAAAAATCCCAAATTCACCCAAAAATGTGGAAAAATTCGCAATTTTCCAAATTTCAATTTCTCTGATTCTAAAACAGAAAGTCATACCTAATAAAATATTTATTACTTAACATTCCCCATATGTCTACTTTATGTTGGCATAATTTTGGAAATGTCATTTTATTTTTTTAGGACGTTAGAAGGCTTAGAAGTTTAGAAGCAATTCTTACAATTTTTTCGAAAATTTCCAAAACCCACTTTTTAAGGACCAGTTCAGGTCTGAAGTCACTTTGTGGGGCTTACATAGTGGAAACCCCCATAAATGACCCCATTGTAGAAACTATACCCCTCAAGTTACTCAAAACAGATTTTACAAACTTTGTTAACCCTTTATGCGTTCCACAAGAATTAAAGGAAAATGAAGATGAAATTTCAAAATTTCACTTTTTTTGGCAGATTTTCCATTTTATAATTTTTTTTCTTTAACACATTGAGAATTAACAGCCAAACAAAACTCAATATTTATAACCCTGATTCTACGGTTTACATAAACACCCCACATGTGGTCGTAAACTGCTGTACGGGCACACGGCAGGGTGCAGAAGGAAAGGAATGCCATACAGTTTTTGGAAGGCAGATTGTGCTGGATTGGTTTTCTGAACGCCATATGTTTTTTATTTTTCTGCCGATCGTCTTCTGCAGGGGCTCGTTTTTTGCAGAAAGTGTTGAGGTTTTTATTGGTACCATTTTTGGGTACATAGGATTTTTTGATCATTCATTATTACACTTTATGGGGCAAGTTGACCCAATAATTGGCTGTTTTGGAACAGTTTTCATTTATTTATTTCTACAGCGTTCATCTGAGGAGTTAGGTCATGTCATAGTTTTATAGAGAAGGTCGTTATGGACGTGGCAATACCTAATATGTATACTTTTTCTTATTTATTTAAGTTTTACACAATAATAGCATTTCTGAAACCAAAAAAATGATGTTTTAGTGTCTCTATAGTCTGAGAGCCATAGCTTTTTTATTTTTTGGGCGATTGTCTTAAATAGGGTATCATTTTTTGCGGGACGAGGTGACGGTTTGATTAGTACTATTTTGGGGGTCATAAGCCTTTTTGATCGCTTGCTGTTGCACTTTTTGTGATTTTAAGGTGACAAAAATAGCTTTTTTGGCACTGTTTTTTTTATTTTATTTTTATGGCGTTTATCGGACGGGGTCTATCATGTGATATATTTATAGAGACGGTAGTTACGGACACGGTGACACCTAATATGTGTATTTTATTTTATTTTTTTATAGGAAAAGGCAATTTCTTTTTTTAATTTACATTTTATTTTTTTATTTTTACTTTTATTATTTTCACTTTTTTTTATCAGTTCCCTCTTGGATCTTGAAGATCCAGTGGGGCAGATAGTTGTACTATACTTTGCAATGCTCTTGCATTCCAAAGTATAATACTTCCAGATTGCCTGTAGGTGGCAGCACTGGACGCCTTTGCCATGGCAACCATCCGGTGCTGCAATCACAGCACTGCAGCCCCGATGGTGGAGAGAGGGAGCTCCCTCCCTCTGTTAACCCCATGGATGCCGCAACCGCGGCATCTATAGGGTTACAGGAGAGTGTCAGCATAGAGCTGACACCCTCTGCTGATGGCGGCGGCTCAGTAATGGAGCTGCCGCCATCACACACAGAAGGGGGATCGGGGGCAGCGCTGGAAAGGGGGGGGGGGGTCGGGAGGCTGCCTACAATATTGAGGGAGGATGGGGCAGGAGGGGCGGCTAAAAAATGAATGCGTGGGGCGGGGAGGGGGCGGACCGCATCAGGGCAGATGAGGCAGGAGAGGGGCACAGATCGGGGGGCACAGAGGGGCACCAAGGGCTATGAGGGGCACAGATCGGGGGGCACGAGGAACACTATCTGCTTTCAGGCTCTGCACAGACTAACCAATCAGATCAATTGCCGGCAAGGGGCCACTCTGATTGGTCCCTTGCCGGCATTACTGCACTGTATGCTGTCCGTGACAGCATACAGGGCAGGGGCAGAAGCTTTAATCCAAGCGCTTTGCAGTGCTTGGATTAAAGAGCTGCCAGAACGTTTATATACGTGGTAGCTGCACGGGGTATGTGCAGCTATCACGTATATATACAGATTGCGGTCGGGAAGGGGTTAAGGGTGTTTAAGCTAGGGGGGGCTGAAGTGGTTAAGTGAATGGGAGATGAGCTGCAATAACCCAGCCCGGCCACTAAACTTTGAACAGAGCTGTGCTTCTTGTTATCATTAGAGATGAGTGAAGTATTCAAAAATTTGATTCGTCTGCCTCGCTGAATTTCGCCATAAAATGTGTTTCTTTCTCAATTACACGAAGTGCATTTCTTTGTAAGCAATGGGTGCAATGATAGGAACAGTGATTCACCACAAATGAAGGTGGTCAGGCAGCACCAGGCAAAAGCAAGAGGACGGCAGTGGAAGGGCCATGGGCAATGAGTGCTTTAATTGTGGCAAAGGGGTTAGGTTAAGAAATTGGCATAGGGGAGGGAACCGTTTCAGTTTTCGCCTCAGGCAGCAAAAAAGGCTAGGTGTACCTCTGGATAGGAAGTAATAATACAGTGTAAAATAAAAAAATTAAAATTAAATCATACTTACCTCATTCATTTGATTGCGACAGGTTGGCCACAGTCATCTTGATTGAAGATGTGGCACGAAATCTCAAGCGCGATCTTCAATCAAGATGGCGGCGGGCAGCCTGTTGTGAACAAATGGAAGAGGTAAGTATGATTTTTGTTTTTGTTTTTTACACTATTTCAGGTAAAATCGAATCGCTACCACAAAGCACAAGGAAATTCGGCTTTGCAGCAAATCAAATTTATCTTGAAATTCGGGTTCCATTAGCTCAACACCAGTTATCATTTACAGTGCTGGTTCCAGCGCCGGAGGCTGCAGGTAACAGCTGATCACTGCACATGCAAGGTATGGGACCCTCACCAATTAGGCTAGGTCATCATTATTGGTGGCCTGGAAAAGCACTTTAAATATTAGCATAATGTATGATTGCTATTACAATGTTGTATGTATTAAAAAAATATACAAACAAAGGGTCCATTCAGACGTCCATTGAATGGGTCCAGATCCGTTTCGCAATTATGTGGAACGGGTGCAGACCCATTCATTTTCAATGGGGCTGGAAAAGATGCGGACAGCACACAGTGTGTTGTCCGCATTTCCTGTCTGCGTTCCCGAACTTCTGGTCTGCGGCTCCGGAAAAAAAAAAGTCCTATTCTTCATAGGAATGATCTATTAAGTGCCGGCGATGTGCGGCGTCAGTGTTTTGCGGACCGCAAAACACTACGGACGTCTGAATGGACCCTTAGGGGGAAAAAAACAAGCATCAGATGTGGGACTGAGCTACTGGGCTAATCTGACCACAGACACTGGATACTGTAGGAGGACAGTCAAATCAAAAGAACACCAGAGGCCCCATAACTAGTAAGTGACAGAAGCATTTTTATAAAATGATTTTATTTGAAAAAGTTTGTTTTGTTTGTGCAGAAACTGTAATAATTCATTGTGGGACAATCCCTTCAAGTACATGTTCTTTTTTGTTATTCATCTCTTCTATTGCTGCGCTAATGCAATTTTTGGAGTTCTAATATTAAAATCACGCAGCAGTAATCTCAGCACTATAAATCACTCCCAATAAGGGGGATGAGAAGACCTAGAAAATAAACAATAAAATCTAATTTTCATCAGTAAGCAATTCTGCATCTGTGGCTGCATTCTATGAAGGCATCATTGAAATCTTTCACAAAAGTTCATATGGTCTAAGAATAAAATTTGCAGACTGGCCCTTTTTCCCCAATAAAACAGCTTGAAATAAATCTTTTTGTAACTGGAAATTACTGGGAGAAATAGAAGACTGTAAACTCCTCCAAATCATATTGTATCATCTGCCAATACCAAAATCAATGACCTAACCTAATACATAATCTCTGTGCTGATACTAGAATTTGAATGAAATATATACGGTACATTCCTTTGATGCTGAATTTGATACCAGCTATTTGGGCTGTAATATAGCTAAAGACTCATAAATTGGGAGCAAAATCTCAAAAACTAAATATTATAATTGCAATATGGAAAAGTAAGGCCTCTGGTACACGACCGTATGTATTTTGCCGTCTGCAAAAAACGGATCCGCAAAAAATACAGATGACATCCACGTGCATTCCGTATTTTGCGGAACAGAACAGCTGCCCCCTAAAAGAACAGTACTATTCTTGTCCATAATGCGGACAATAATCAGATGACATCTGAGTACATTCCGTATTTTGCGGAATGGAATAGCTGGCCCCTAATAGAACAGTACTATTCTTGTCCATAATGCGGACAATAATCGGACATGTTCTATTTTTCTGTGGAACGGAAATACGGAAACGGAATGCACATGGAGTACCTTTCGTTTTTTTGCGGACCCATTGAAATTAATGGTTCTGTATACGGTCAGCAAGAAAAACGGAACGAAATGAAAAATCATTGGTATGCAAGAGGCCTAAGTATGAGAAAGGCATTAAGGTCTTTTGCACACGGCTGTATGGCTTTTTCAGTATTTTGCGGTCCGCGAAAAACAAACCAGCAAAAAATATGGATGACGTCAGTGTGCATTCCTTTTTTGCGAAACGGAACAGCTGGCCCCTGATAGAACAGTACTATCCTTGTCCGTTATGCGGACAAGTACGGATCCGCAAAATATACGGAAGACATTCGTGTGCATTCCGTATTTTGCAGAATGGAACAGCTGGCCCCTAATAGAACAGTACTATTCTTATCCGTAATGCAGACAATAATCGGACATGTTCTATTTTTTTGTGTAACGGAAATACGGAAACGGAATGCACATGGAGTACCTAACTTTTTTTTGTTGAGGACCCATTGAAATGAATGGTTCCGTATACGTTCAGCAAAAAAAAAGGGAACAAAATGAAAAATCGTTTGTGTGCAAGAGGCCTAAGTATGAGAGGCCTCTTGCACACAACTGTATGGCTTTTCCAGAATTTTGCGGTCCGCAAAAAATGAATCCACAAAACATATGGATGACGTCCGTGTGCTTTCCGTTTTTTGTGGAACGGAACAGCTGGCCACTGATGCGAACAATGCGTTATGCGGACAATATGCAGACAATGCGTAATGCGGACAATATGCGGACATGTTCTATCTTTGAACAGAATGGAAAAATGGAAATACGGAAACAAAAGGCATATGGAGTACCTTCCGGTACTTCCGGTGTGGCAGTTTTTTGTCAAGCCGCCGGAGGAGGTGAACATGGCCATATGTAGAATCTGTGGGCAGAAGGTGAAGGTTGACCAGGGTGTCAATGTTGGCACCACAGCCCTGCATCAACATATGCAGCGTCACCATAAAGTGGCCTTTGAGATCTGTTGCTCCGATGTGGTGGTCCAGCCTGCCGCACAACCCGCTGCATCACCCAGTGGCACGCAGCCAATTTCAGGCAGTCAAGGTTCCACCAGCTGTCCAGCCTTCCCATCATCTGCTGGTCCTGATGCTCCTGCTCCTCGTCCTCCTACTCCTCCCCAGTCATTCTATCAGCAATCGATCACCGAAACGATTGCCAAGAGACAACAGTATTATGCGTACACTTATCCAACGGCACAGAAGCTGAATGTACTCCTTTCCAAGTTGCTGGGACTGCCGTCCCTCCCTTTCCAAGTGGTGGACTCTGCACCTTTCAGAGAACTGATGGCTTGTGCTGAGCTGAGGTTGAGAGTCCCAAGCCGTAATATTTTTGGCCAAAAAAGCAGTACCAGCCCTGCACACACATGCATAAATGGAAGGTGGGCCAGTCCTTGAGCCTGTCGGTGTCTAACAAAGTGCACGGCAGTACCGATGTGTGGAGCTGTAACTACGGTCAGGGACAATACATGTCCTTTATGGCCCACTGGGTGAATGTGGTTCCTGCACAGCCACACCAGCAAGTTGGCCAGGTGACGCCGGTTCCTCCTTCACGTTATCACGCCGTTGGTCCTGCGAAAATGTCCGCCTCTGCCTCCTCATCCTCCACCGTGTCCTCAGCCTCCACTGCAGGAACAATTCACATTGCCCCTCCAGCATAACACATGTGCATTGCATGGTGGTGTCACTCTGTTTTGCATATCATTTGCCTGGGCGAACAGAGTCACACAGGGGAGGAACTGCTCCGTGTTCTTCATCAAGAAATAGAATCCAGGCTTTCTCCGTGACAACTCAAAATCGGAACCATGGTAACCGACAACGGGAAGAACATGGTGTCAGTGCTACATGAAGGAGGGCTGAGCCATGTGCCCTGCATACAGTGAGGACGAGCTACTCGAAGACAGCAGCAGCAGCTACTGGCAAACCAAAATGTGGAGGAGACATCCACTGCTTCCTCCACTAGGCGGGCAAGTAGTGATGAGGAAAGTGGCATGGGAGCTGGTGTTGCGAGCAGTCAGGTTCCTGACCCAGAGATGGTTAAGGAAAACATCAGTGACATGCAGACAGTACTCGATGATGATGATGTAGCTGATTGCACTTGGGAGCCGGGTGACAAAGGGGCTTCATCATTATCGGGAGAAGAGGATGGCGGCTCGCCCGTGAGGCAGCAGCGGGGCCAGCAAGTTTCTAGCGTGGCCGGGAGTCAACAGGGTGGCAGCAGTGGGAGGTCGGGAGCCAAACATGCCCGGGGTAGACCACCCACTTCACAGGAGCCTACCTGCCTGGGAAGTAGCGGTGCACGGGTTCAAAGAGGCAGCGGCGGTAGCAGTCAGTCAGTGCGTAGTGTTGGGGGTAAAATAACCTACTCGGTGGTGTGGCAGTTTTTTGTCAAGCCGCCAGAGGAGGTGAACATGGCCATATGTAGAATCTGTGGGCAGAAGGTGAAGGGTGACCAGTGTGTCAATGTTGGCACCACAGCCCTGCGTCAACATATGCAGTGTCACCATAAAGTGGCCTTTGAGATCTGTTGCTCCGATGTGGTGGTCCAGCCTGCCGCAGCACGCGCTGCATCACCCAGTGGCACGCAGCCGATTTCAGGCAGTCAAGGCTCCACCAGCTGTCTAGCCTTCCCATCATCTGCTGGTCCTGATGCTCCTGCTCCTCGTCCTCCTACTCCTCGCCAGTCATTATGTCAGCAATCGATCACGGAAGCGTTTGCCAAGAGACAACAGTATTATGCTTACACTCATCCAACGGCACAGAAGCTGAATGTACTCCTTTCCAAGTTGCTGGTGCTGCCGTCCCTCCCTTTCCAAGTGGTGGACTCTGCACCTTTCAGAGAACCTATGGCTTGTGCTGAGCTGAGGTGGTCCCAAGCCGTAATTTTTTGGGCCAAAAGGGCAGTACCAGCCCTTGAGCCTGTCGGTGTCTAACAAAGTGCACGGCAGCACCGATGTGTGGAGCTGTAACTACGGACAGGGACAATACATGTCCTTTATGGCCCACTGGGTGAATGTGGTTCCTGCACAGCCACACCAGCAAGTTGGCCAGGTGACGCCGCTTCCTCCTTCACGTTATCATGCCGTTGGTCCTGCGACAATGTCCGCCTCTGCCTCCTCATCCTCCACCGTGTCCTCAGCCTCCACTGCAGGAACAATTCACAGTGCCCCTCCAGCATAACACATGTGCATTGCATGGCGGTGTCGGTGTTTTGCAGATCATTTGCCTGGGCGAACGGAGTCACACAGGGGAGGAACTGCTCCGTGTTCTTCATCAAGAAATCGAATCCAGGCTTTCTCCGTGACAACTCAAAATCGGAACCATGGTGACCAACAACGGGAAGAACATGGTGTCAGCGCTGCATCAAGGAAGGCTGAGCCTAGTGCCCTGCATGGCGCACGTGTTCAATCTGGTTGTCAAGCAGTTCCTGAAGTCTTCCACCCATCTGCAAGACATCCTAAAAATGGCCAGGAAACTTCGCATGCACTTAAACCACTTTTACACTGCAAAGCACGCCCTCCTTGAGCTGCAGCGGCAGAATGGCATCCCCCAAAATAGGCTGATATGCGACATTTCCACCTGTTGGAATTCCACCCTCCATATGTTGGACTGACTATACGAACAGAGAAAGGCCATAAACGATTTCTTGATGGACAGGAGCACTCCCCTTTGTAACTTCGATGTCAGCCAGTGGCAGCTCATGCTTGACACCTGCCGTTTGCTCAGGCCTTTTGAGGAGGCCACGTTATTTGTCAGTTGCCAGGACTACTGGATGAACGATGTTATTCCACTGCTTCATGTCCTGGAACAGATGCTGGTAAATCTGGCTGGTCAGGTGACTGGAGACATGGCGCCAACAGGGATGACTTCTGGCTCTCCACCTTGTTGGACCCTGCTGGGGAGGGATGGGGTGGCAGGAGCAGTAGCTCCACCAGCAGCAGCATGAGTCTAGAGTCGCTGATGAGCAGCTTTCTTTACCCGCATAGTGAAAAAACTACTCAGCAGCAGCAGGTGGTGGCATAATTGGACAGCACCCTGCCACCCCAAATTGAAGATCCGCTGGACTACTGGGCAGCCAAACTGTATTTGTGGCCGAAACTAGCAGAGTTTGCCCTGGAAAAGCTGTCCTGCCCGGCCAGTAGTGTGTCATCAGAGCGGGTGTTTAGTGCGGCAGGGGCCATAGTTACCCCAAGATGAACTCACCTGTCCACCCAAAATGTGGAGAGACTGACCTTTGTCAAGATCAATCAGCGGTGGATCAGCCATTTTCACCCACCAATGCCTGATGCATCAGACTAGATCATCCATGGTGCCACACCAACACTTTGACAAAAGAGACCGGTTTCTTCTGGCTACCTGCCTGTCACAACCAGACAGCTGAGAAGCTCTGACAGAGGCCTTTCAGAACCTCCTCTTTGAGTTTCTGTGTTGTGGTATTCAGTTCCTCCTCTCGTTAGCCTCTCTCAGCTGTCATGTGTTGGACTAATTGCTTCCCTTTAAATTCCTCCCCAGAATGCTTTTCTGGGCGGCTTATACTTCTTCCTGGAGTGTGTGTGCATGCTGACCTTGTTCTCCTGTCTGCTACAAAGCTAAGTGTGGTACATTTATCTGTTATTTTCTGTTTGCTGGATCCCAGGTGACCCTGACTCCCTCCGTATCTTGTGTAGGGAGCCAGTGGGCGTGTCCCCTCACTATTGTATGGTGCTCAGGGCTTTATAGTCAAGGTTCGTGGATATGCAAACCTCCACCATTAGGATCTTTGCATAGGCTGAGCAGCCAGGGAAAGTGCCAGGTCTTCTGCAGGGGTCTCCCTTGGTTCCTTAGCTTTTGGATCCAGCGAGTCATTTATGCATGTTGCTTTGCCTTGTTTCCTGTACACCGTCCGTGACATTATAAGCCGCCAAAACCGTCTCAAGCATGGATCCGGTTTCACTTTTGGCTGAACGCTTCCATGGTCTTTCATTGGAGGTAGCTGATCTCCGTAAGACTTTTTCTCAGCTTCAAGTGACCGGTTCAGCTTGCGTTAATGGAGTTTGTTCTGAGCCTAAGATCTCGCTCCCGGATACGTTCTCCGGGGGTAGTGAGAATTTTGTGCGTTTTAGAGAGGCTTGCAAACTCCATTTTCGCCTTCTTCCCCACTCCTCTGGTGATGAGGAACGGAGGGTGGGGATCATTATATCGCTGCTCAGAGGTAACGCTCAGTCCTGGGCCTTTTCGCTGCCGGAGGGGGCACGGCCTCTCCGTTCAGTGGATGAATTCTTTTTAGCCCTGGGTCAGATATATGATGATCCGGATCGTATTGCTCTGGCTGAGTCTAGACTACGTCTATTATGCCAGGGTAAACAATCCGCAGAAATATACTGCTCAGAATTTCGGAGATGGGCAGTTGATACTGGTTGGAATGATGCTGCACTCCGAAGTCAATTTTGCCATGGTCTTTCAGAGGGATTGAAAGATGCATTTGCCTTTCATGAGAGGCCTATTTCTTTGGACTCTGCTATGTCTCAGGCCGTTCGTATTGACAGGCGTCTTAGAGAGAGAGGAGAGATGTCCCCTTCCTGTCATACTCAGTCCCAGGACAATGCAGCGGTCCCATTCTGTGCGCAGGGGTCTCAGTCACCGTCAGCCCCTTCTGAGCAGGAGGCCATGCAGCTGGGATTGATTGCTTCTGACAATAGAAGATTCAGCTCGCATGGGAGGGTTTGTTTTTGTTGTGGAGGTATAAATCATTTGGCAAATATTTGTCCCTCTAGGAGATTCAGGCAGTTTTCTGGGAGTAATAAAGAAACAAACAGGAAAAAATCTTTTAAAAATGTTCCGTCTGTTACTATTGGCAGGGTTGAGGCGGAAATTGAAGGTTTTCCATTTGCTTGTACTTCCCGTTTTGTCCTGCCGGCTAGGGTGGCGCTAGAGAGCAAGAACATTTTTTGTGAGATTTTTGTGGATAGTGGAGCAGCGGTCAATCTCATTGATAATCAATTTGCGATAACTCATGGTTTCCAGGTGCGCACTTTGGGAAAGGATATTCCTGTTTTTGCTACCGATTCCGCTCCACTTTCTCAAAAATCATTAACGGGCATAGTTCACAATATCCGTTTAATTGTGAGTGATGCTCATGTTGAGGATGTGTCATGTTTCGTCCTGAGCGGTTTACCTACCCCTCTGGTGTTGGGGCTGCCCTGGCTCACTAAGCATAACCCCACCATTGATTGGCAAGCGAGGCAAATAAATGGTTGGAGTGACTTTTGCAGAGAGAATTGCCTCATGACATCTGTTTCTGAGGTTGCTACTAAGACTGTACCATCTTTTCTCTCTGAATTTTCGGATGTCTTCTCTGAGAGTGGAGTTCAGGATTTGCCCCCGCACAGGGAGTACGATTGCCCTATTAATCTCATCCCAGACGCCAAGCTGCCTAAATCTCATTTATACAATCTTTCCCAACCTGAGAGGATCGTTATGCGTGCTTATATCTCTGAGAGTCTGAGAAAAGGACACATACGACCCTCGAAGTCACCTGTTGCCGCTGGTTTTTTCTTTGTTAAGAAAAAAGATGGTTCTTTAAGACCTTGTCTGGATTTCAGGGAGCTGAACAATATCACAATTCGTGATCCTTATCCGCTTCCTCTGATCCCGGACCTTTTTAACCAGGTTGTTGGGGCTAAAGTCTTTTCCAAATTAGATCTAAGAGGGGCATACAACCTGGTCAGGGTCAGAGAAGGGGACGAATGGAAGACGGCCTTCAATACCCCTGAGGGCCATTTTGAAAATTTGGTTATGCCTTTTGGTTTGATGAATGCCCCAGCCGTTTTTCAGCATTTCGTGAACAGCATTTTTTATCATTTGATGGGAAAATTTGTATTGGTGTATTTGGATGACATTTTGATTTTTTCTCCCGATTTCAAAACTCATAAGCAACATTTACGTCAGGTCTTGCTCATCCTGCGGGAGAATAAATTATATGCGAAACTGGAAAAATGTGTGTTTGCGGTTCCAGAAATTCAATTTCTGGGGTTTCTTCTCTCCGCTTCTGGTTTTCGCATGGACCCCGAGAAGGTCCGCGCTGTGCTTGAGTGGGAGCTTCCTGAGAATCAGAAGGCGCTGATGCGTTTTTTGGGCTTTGCCAATTATTACAGGAAGTTCATTTTGAATTATTCTTCTATTGTTAAACCACTTACTGATATGACCAGAAAGGGGGTAGATTTTTCTTCTTGGGTCAGTAGAGGCGCGTAAGGCTTTTTCTGATATCAAGGAGAGTTTTGCTTCCGCTCCCATCTTGGTGCAACCTGATGTTTCTTTACCCTTCATAGTTGAGGTTGATGCTTCTGAGGTGGGTGTGGGGGCGGTCTTGTCTCAGGGTTCCTCTCCTGCCAATTGGCGACCGTGTGCCTTTTTCTCAAGAAAACTCTCCTCCGCAGAGAGAAATTACGATGTGGGAGATAGGGAATTGTTGGCCATCTAGTTGGCTTTTGAGGAATGGCGCCATTGGCTGGAGGGAGCCAGACACCCTATTACCGTATTTACTGACCATAAAAATCTGGCCTACTTGGAGTCATCCAAGCGTCTGAACCCGAGACAGGCCAGATGGTCTTTGTTCTTTTCTAGGTTTAATTTTGTTGTCACGTTCCGCCCTGGAGTTAAGAATGTGAAGGCAGATGCCCTGTCACGTTGTTTTCCGGGAGGCGGGAATTTTGAAGACCCGGGTCCCATTTTGGCTGAAGGTGTGGTGGTCTCTGCTCTTTTTCCTGAATTGGAGGCAGAGGTGCAGGCAGCCCAGTCAGAGGCTCCTGATCTTTGTCCTCCTGGGAGGTTGTTTGTGCCTCTCGCTTTAAGACACAAGATTTTTAAAGAACACCACGATACGGTCCTTGCTGGGCACCCGGGGGTAAGAGCCACACTGGATCTCATCGCTCAGAGATTCTGGTGGCCTGCGCTTCGTAAGTCGGTTGAGAGTTTTGTGGCAGCCTGCGAGACTTGCGCTCGTGCCAAAGTCCCTCATTCACGGCCATCAGGTCCTCTCCTTCCCTTACCCATTCCTTCCCGTCCTTGGACACATCTGTCCATGGACTTCATAACGGACCTGCCTCGTTCCTCGGGGAAGACTGTGATTCTGGTGGTGGTGGACCGTTTTAGCAAAATGGTGCATTTCATCCCTTTTCCTGGTTTGCCCAATGCTAAGACGCTGGCGCAGGCATTTATTGATCACATTGTCAAATTGCACGGTATTCCTTCAGACATAGTCTCTGATAGGGGCACGCAGTTTGTTTCCAGATTCTGGAAGGCTTGGGGGTTCGGTTGTCATTCTCTTCTGCTTTCCACCCGCAGTCGAATGGCCAGACAGAGCGCGTCAATCAGAATCTGGAGACATATCTGCGCTGTTTTGTGGCGGAGAATCAAGAGGATTGGTGTTCTTTTTTGTCCCTTGCTGAGTTTGCTTTAAATAACCGTCGTCAGGAGTCCTCTGATAAGTCACCATTTTTTGGTGCATATGGGTTTCATCCGCAGTTTGGGACTTTCTCGGGAGAGGGGTCTTCTGGTTTACCTGATGAGGACAGATTCTCCTCGTCTTTGTCATCTATTTGGCAAAAGATTCAGGATAATCTAAAGAGCATGAGTGAGAGATATAAGCGTGTGGCAGATAAGAGACGTGTGCTTGGTCCGGACCTGAATGTTGGTGATTTGGTGTGGTTGTCTACCAAGAATATCAAATTGAAGGTTCCCTCCTGGAAGTTGGGTCCTAGGTTTATTGGGCCTTACAAAATCCTGTCTGTCATCAATCCTGTTGCATACCGTCTTGATCTTCCTCAGACTTGGAAGATCCATAATGTTTTTCATAAGTCCTTATTGAAACCTTATGTTCAACCCATTGTACCCTCGCCTTTGCCTCCTCCTCTGATCGTGGTTGATGGGACTCTTGAATTTCAGGTCTCTAGGATTGTGGATTCTCGCCTTGTCCGCGGTTCTCTTCAGTACCTTGTTCATTGGGAGGGGTATGGTCCTGAGGAGAGGATGTGGGTCCCAGTGACGGACATTAAGGCCTCTCGTCTCATCAGGGCTTTCCATAGGTCCTATCCTGAGAAGGTGGGTTCTGAGTATCCGGAGTCCACTCGTAGAGGGAGGGGTACTGTCACAACCAGACAGCTGAGAAGCTCTGACAGAGGCCTTTCAGAACCTCCTCCTTGAGTTTCTGTGTTGTGGTATTCAGTTCCTCCTCTCGTTAGCCTCTCTCAGCTGTCATGTGTTGGATTAATTGCTTCCCTTTAAATTCCTCCCCAG
Source organism: Bufo gargarizans (assembly GCF_014858855.1). Taxonomy (NCBI): domain Eukaryota; kingdom Metazoa; phylum Chordata; class Amphibia; order Anura; family Bufonidae; genus Bufo; species Bufo gargarizans. The sequence continues at coordinate 427,622,693 of NC_058082.1, read as the reverse complement.
AATGCTTTTCTGGGCGGCTTATACTTCTTCCTGGAGTGTGTGTGCATGCTGACCTTGTTCTCCTGTCTGCTACAAAGCTAAGTGTGGTACATTTATCTGTTATTTTTTGTTTGCTGGATCCCAGGTGACCCTGACTCCCTCCGTATCTTGTGTAGGGAGCCGGTGGTCGTGTCCCCTCACTATTGTAGGGTGCTCAGGGCTTTATAGTCAAGGTTCGTGGATATGCAAACCTCCACCATTAGGATCTTTGCATAGGCTGAGCAGCCAGGGAAAGTGCCAGGTCTTCTGCAGGGGTCTCCCTTGGTTCCTTAGCTTTTGGATCCAGCGAGTCATTTATGCATGTTGCTTTGCCTTGTTTCCTGTACACCGTCCATGACACTGCCTCAGCTACTATTCTGATGCTGCCACCCACCTGATGCTACACATCTGATGCCAAGTGCTCCTTCTTTCACCCACCATCTTCAGCTGGTACTGGTATTGCCACCCACCTCCCCACTCTGTCACCGGGTCATTCTGTGGTCTCCTCATGCTGCTGCCACCTCCACACAATGTCACCTTGCCACTCTGTGGTCTCATCGTGCTGCTTGCAGCGTTTTGGTGTCCGTCTGATAAAACTGAGCCAAGCGGATCCGTCCTGGAACACAATGTAAGTCAATGGGGAAGGATCCGTTTTTACTGACACAATATGGCACAATAGAAAACGGATCCGTCTTCCATTGACTTTCAATGGTGTTCAAGACGGATCCGTCTTAGCTATTTTAAAGATAATACAAACGGATCCGTTCTGAACGGATGTAGACAGCTACACTATCTGAATGGATCCGTCCATGACGGATCCGCACAAAACGCGAGTGTGAAAGTAGCCTTACCTGAGTCCTATGTAAAACCACAGATAACACTAGTGCTGATAATGTGGTAGTGTTACCTGCAGTCCTATGTAATACCACTGATAACACTAGTGCTGATAATGTGGTAGTGTTACCTACGTCCTTAGTGTGCCTCTCCCACTGACTCCATGCAGGCAGCGCTGCCTCCTCTTCCATCTTCTTCTTTTTGCCCCGCACCGAACGTCTTGATGCAGCTGTGTCAAGACATAGGAACCAGGGCTGTGGAGTCGGTAGATAGATGCTCCGACTCCTCAGTTTTTGGTATCTATATTTAATATGCAAATGTATTTTATACATTCCTTGAAGGAAAGAAAGGCAACATACGGTACATGTCATTACCACAGAACTTCTGGCTAGGAAGCTGCTGCCTTCTCCTTGGTGTGCTGATCTTCTGCTAAAGATAGGGCAGTGGGAGGATCCAGGAAAGGGCAGGGGAAGGGGCATTTATTTTAAAACATGATTTCCCTAGTAGAATCCCATAGTCATGTTTAAAGTTTAAGCTAACAATCTGAGTTTACAAGTTTTTATAGCCTTAGCTGAATGACAGTTTTTCAAATGGTTTACAGCTTCAGTCTTAAACTATTGACTATCCATTACCTTCACTTATATGAGTGTCTAGTCCTGCAAAACACATATTTACTTGATCAGTTATCAGTGAGAGGCTAGGTAAACCATGGGCGTTGCGTTCCCTGTAACAGCGGAACACAACACAATGGAAAGTATAAGTATTGCCGCTCCTTAACTGTACGTTGCGTGCCATATAGTGAAGCATATGAAAAGCATGCTTCTTCATGGTCACTTAACGTGTTTCGTTTTGCGGTAATGTGATAGTAGAGAAGTACCTTATTTTTTGCAAAAGTGGGGGAAAAATAGCAGTGCGTCTTATGGGGCGAATGCTGCGACCGTCCGGTGAATAGGCTAAGAGGGAGGAGGGGCTGGGGGCCGGCATCTGTTTCTGTAATGGCAGCAGGGCCCAGTGCAGTCACTGTATTCTACTACACTGGGCCCCGCTCACTGTAGTATAAGGTAATCATATCTAACTTGTGGGTATTGTTAAAGTATTCCAATCATCTTAAATCTAGCGCTGTACTACTTACTACTAACTTCTTGGCAGTCAGGAGGCCGGGTGGGCGCTCGTAGCGTAGCTCACTAAAACACGTGCCTGCTCCGCCCACTTTATGAATGAAGAAGGCACCGGGCCCCACTGCCATTACAGAAACAGATGCCAGCCCCCATTCACTACACAGGGACACTGTTATGGGGGGATCTGTGGATGACACATAAGATAAGATGCTGTATATGTATCATCCGCAGATGCCCCCATAACAGTACAATCCACAGATGCCCCCACAATGATCCCACATAACAGTGCCATCCACATATGCCCCCATAACAGTGCCATCGACAGATGCCCCCATAACAGTGCCATCGACAGATGCCCCCATAACAGTGCCATCGACAGATGCCCTCATAATAGTGTCATCCACAGACCACCATTAGTTCAAAACCCACCAAAAGCACAGCTTCTGGTTCAAATTTTTTTTTTTTTTCCTTCTCATAAACCTAGGTGCGTCCTATAGGGCAAAAAAATATGGTAATTAATTATAACCTTTTGTGAATTGGGACATTTAAACTTGCTTTTTTTTAATTTTTTATTCCAATTTAAATCTAGTAGGAGTCGGAGTAGGTTCATTTTTTGCCGACTCCGACTCCATGTACCCAAAATTGCCTCCAACCCCACATACACACACCACTAAGTGCACAGGTAGACAAAAGTCCATCCTGTATATAAACACCCATACAGTAATTAGATGGCAGGTATATAAAAGTCTTACATAAGTCAAGGGTGTAAACCACAGCAAAGATGATAATTCAAATGGATACAGATCGCAGTGCCCCTGGACCACCACCGTTACCCCGACGCGTGTTTCACCCCCTACCGCTTCTTCCAGGGGGCATGTTACATGTGCACCCAGACCTAGTTTAAATACCTACCAAATGCTTCAAAACCCCTCTCCTTTCAATTATACCCAGGTGTATAAATCACCTGTATTTGCGTTAACAGGTACGCTTGCTTGCTCTAATATCCGGTGTATTCAAAGCTGTAAACTGCGGTACGTCATTTTCCGAACTTCCAGAACCGGAAGTGCTCGACCCGCCATTTTGGATAAGGGCGATAAGCGCTGGATAGAGCGTATCCAGAAAAGGAGGGTAAGGGGAGATATATACAGAATATCCACTGAGAATAAGGGACCTTATAACATGGACCAATTACACCACAATATAAATATCTCCATTAAACATGTTAAATATTAGATACGTGTATCACTGTACCAAAAACAATATTGATGCAGTGTACCACACGTGAGTGAGGTGTGACAAGTGAAAGGGCTCAAGTGCCATGCTGAGTGAATAATACCAATGTGAAAAGTAACAACATAATCATGAAAAATAAAATAATTATAAAAAACATGATGACGGTAAAATAAAATGTTTATATAACCAATTCCTTATTATGTCTACTCCTGTGATACAGTATCAAAAGTGATATAAATGACAATATAAGCATGTCAAACAGTGAAATCAGATTAGTAATAAATACACAAAAAGTATATATAATATATCACATACAATAATATTAGGATTATTTATATTACTAATATATATTAATTGATACTACCTAACCTGTGACTACATGTAAAAACACAAGTACATGTCTCATGATAAAAAGTTACAAATTCAAGAGATCAAAAAGTCCTTCAAAATAAAGTCCCATATTTTTCCACACTTCCCTGCCTCCTTTATTCCTTTGTAGTTTGTAGTTGTTGTTACACTCTCTTTTCTCCTTTTTTCCTTTTTCATTTAATCAGGCGTCACTTCCTCACATCCCTCCATCCTCGATAGCGGACCACACTTACCAGGGCACTCTAGGAGGAAGGTAGGTATATGGTTATACAAGATATATATACAACATAAGGTACATCAGCCTGGCTGGAATGCACATCACTGTAGGGATTACTCAGATCCCATCTAGGAATACTAATAAAAACCTATCATCACCTCAAATATACACAACATGATAACAACAATATAAAAAAATAATAATGAATTAAAAGCATATATGGGGGTAATTCAGGCCAGAGAAAAGCCCTACAGGAAGGGTACAAAGCTATTGACTTCATACCTCTGAATCTTAACCCTGAACCGATTGAGTTATGTACTTCCCCCGAAGGTGCTTTGGGATGGATAGTAGGGACTCAATCTCCTGGGCATCTTTAGCCGCTTCTATGGCCAGCACATGTTCTCTTACCTGGCGTTTGAAAGGCCGGGAAGTCATGTCAACGTATATCCTTTTGCATGGATATATTGCCCAGTACACTACCCCAACTGTTGTGCAGGTGATCGTATGGGTGATATCATATTCTCGGGTACCGGGCATGTTCCAAAATCGATCGTCCTATCCACTTTCCCACAGGCCACACAAGACTCACATGGTCTGCACCCCCATTTCTGGCCCTTAGTGCCAAAAATCAGCCCCATCATGGGGCCTGTGTAGCGACACTTAACAAGTTCATCTCGAAGATTCTTAGGTCTTCTATATGCAATAGAGGGCCATGAGCCAACACCTTCTTATTGTTGAGGGTCCATTCGCAAGATCTCCCAGTTTTGACAAAGCCTGTCTTACCTCTTTGGAACCTCCATTGTATTCCGTGATGAATCTCATTTTCTCCTTCTTGGCTTGTGTCAACTTATCGGCCCTGGGATACAGAAGGGTATTCCAATCCATAAATTTTGCTCGTTCATATGCTCTCCTGATGTCCGTCTCCTTGTACCCCCGTTTTTTAAAACGTCTCCATAAAATCTCTGCTTGCGTTTCAAACGCTGCCTCGGTGGAGCATACTCTTTTTATCCTCAGAAACTGTCCCACCGGGATGTTCTTAACTAGATTCCTAGGATGGGATGATACAGCATGTAAAATAAAATTAACAGAAGTTTCTTTTCTACATAAATCCGTTAGAATCCAACCATCCTCCTTCACTGTTATATGGACATCCAGGAAGTCAATTTTCTTGGTACTCGTTTTAGATGTGAGCTTAATATTTAGTCCATTGTTATTCAGTCCGTCTACAAAAGACTCAAAGTCCCCCACGGACCCCCGCCATATGATCAGAATATCATCTATATACCTTCCCCAAAAGAGGACTCGCTCAATCATTGGCTGGGGTCCATGAGGAAGATGTGCCTTTCCCACAGCCCCAGGAACAAATTAGCATATGAAGGCGCACAAGACGCTCCCATTACAGTCCCCTGGAGCTGTAGGAAATACACACCCCTGAAAAGAAAGAAATTGTGCGTGAGCACAAACTCCAATAAATCCAATAAAAACTCACATCTATCTTCCTGAATTTCAGATGATCTTAAGAAAAAATCAACTGCCGCTAGGCCATCTGTATGCCGTATGGAGGTGTACCGTAATTCCACTTCACATGTTGCTATTATCATCTCCGGGTCCAATTGCATCCCTTCCATTTTTCTCAATACATCCGGGGTATCTTTTAGATGCGACGGGAGGGTCTCAACTAAGGAATATAGAAAGGAGTAAATATATTTACACACCGCATGACAGATCCCATTGATCCCCGACACTATAGGGCGTCACTTTGCATTTTTGTGCACTTTGGGTAATACGTAGAGTGTGGGGATGGTGGGAATCCCTTTCATCAAATAGGTAACCTGTTTTGCAGAAATACAGTCTTTTTCACACCCCCTCTGTATAATAGTTTTTAACTCTTCTGTAAATTTAACAAGTGGGTTAAATGTAAGTTTTTTATAACACTCCTGTGTTTTCAATTGCCTAAAGGCTTCTTTCTCATACGATGTGACGGGCCAGATTACAATATTCCTGCCTTTTATCGGCTGGTTTAATGGCTACATCTTTCCATCCCACACAATTATCGAAATATCTTGTTGTAGGAATTTTTTCTAATTCCTTACTCACCCGTCTGACGAATAGGTCTTTATCCGGAAACAAGGAGAAGGGGGAAAATTTCCTTGATTTGGGGATCAATGATGCAGGAAAATCTTCACCACTTGACTCCTGTTCATCCAATAGTGCAAGCAAATCCCACAGTGCCTCTTGTTCCACCAACGTGCCAAACCTAGGATTCATTTTCTTCTGGTAAAACCTATCTTCTAGCGAAGAGGTGCAGATCTTTTATGGCTATAAAGGGATCAAAATTAGCAGTGGGGCAGAATGAAATTCCCCTACTCAGAATACTAATTTGAGCCTCTGTCAATTACCTTTAAAGGCTGATGTCCATAATCTTGGGTCCCCTGTCGTCTCCTCCGAACCTGTCTGGATGTCTCCTCAAACTTACGTTTCGTACACCTATTTGGGTTCCTTATAGGTCCATACGTGGAGCCACTAGATTCCCCTTCGGTTGATACCGCTGAAGATATTGAGGTTGAGCTGGAACGCGGTTCCTGTTTTTGTGTCTTCCATTTATATACTCTAGTTTATGTGGCATCCATTTTATCTCTCTCAAATTTCTTACTCTTCACCAACTTAATTTGTTTTTCCCAAGAGGTGAACTGGACTTCCATATCCTTTTTAAAAACTTCGATTTCACTTACAGGTAATCACATCATCAACTGCTCCTCGATTACATTAATTTCCCCCTTCAGGGTAGTCAGCATTCTTGTATTAAGCTCCATGATAGTTTGCCTTAGACCTCTAGAGCACCCATCACAGATTGTTTCCCATCTTTATTTTATAGGATTTTATTTGAAAGGACTTTTGATCTCTTGAATCTTTTACTTTTATTATGAGACATGTACTTATGTTTTTACGTGTAGTCACGGGTTAGGTAGTATCAATTAATATAAAGGTAATATAAATAATCTTATTATTATTATTGTATGTTATATTTTTTTGGTGTATTTATAACTAATCTGATTTCACTGTTTGACATGATTATATTATCATTTATATCACTTTTGATACTGTATCACAGGAGTAGACATAATAAGGAATAAGGAATTGGTTATATAAACATGTTCCACAATCAACTGTTTGAAGAGGAGGTGGCGCTTCATGCGAGCTCCGCTTCCTGTTCATTACACTGTACCTTGTCTCGGAAGTGCAGTGTAATGATGAGTCCTTATTCCATTCACTTGAATTGAGCGAGTACTTGTAATTACACTATGCCGCCGCTCCACAGGAGACGACGCATAGTGTAATGACCAGTAATTTACCCAATTTCAAATTAAAGTGTATATACAATGAGTGATATTATAGCATTAAAACTTCACTTTTATTGGTGATCTAAAACCTATTAAAAACTTGAGCAATCACTGTGATATTTGAATCAGTGATTAGTGTTTCTCACTATCTATAAAAACTGTTATAACATGCTTGATCTGAATGGTAAACCACCAATGTGTCTGCTCAAGGGTAGCATCCTCAGGGGTATAGGGCAATGGCGACAGAGCATGCCACACTGAAACTTATTAAACCGTCACATGAACTCAATTTTGTCTGGCGGACAGACCGTCAGAGGGACTAATCATTAGAAATTTGCTGTGCAGATGCTCTCGAAATGAGTGTTAGACACAACTGGACACGAATTAAGGGGTTGTCTCATCATAGACAATGGGGGCATATCGCTAGGAGAGGGGCGGACACATGGAGTTAAAATGAATGGGGTAGCATTGTGACCTTCAAGATTCTTACAATCACAATCAGAAAGTCGCAAGAAATTCAGCAGGTTGGATTTTTTGTGACTGTCGGGTCACGGCCCCATTTACTTTACTAGTTGAAATGAAAGGGTCTTTTTCACACATCCTCACATGCACTCTCAAATACACAGACTGTCATAAATGCAGGCACTCTCACATACACAGACTGTCATACATTCAGGCACTCTCACATACACACACTGTCATGCATGCAGGCACTCTCACATACACACACAGTCATACTTGCAGGCACTCTCACATACACAGTCTGCCATACATGTCTTAAACTTTTGATCAGGACTGTATGTACTCTCACATACACAGACTGTCATACATGCAGGCACTCTCACATACACAGACTGTCATACATGCAGGCACTCTCACATACACAGACTGCCATACATGCAGGCACTCCCACATACACACACTGTCATACATGCAGGCACTCTCACATACACACACTGTCATACATGCAGGCACTCTCACATAAACACACTGTCATACATGCAGGCACTCTCACATAAACACACTGTCATACATGCAGGCACTCTCACATACACAGACTGTCATACATGCAGGCACTCTCACATAAACACACTGTCATACATGCAGGCACTCTCACATAAACACACTGTCATACATGCAGGCACTCTTACATACACAGACTGTCATACATGCAGGCACTCTCACATACACAGACTGCCTTACATGCAGGCCCTCTCACATACACACTGTCATACATGCAGGCACTCTCACATACACAGACTGCCATACATGCAGGCCCTCTCACATACACACACTGTCATACATGCAGGCACTCTCACATACACAAACCGTCATACATGCAGGGCAGGCACCCTTTTACACTACATTACATATAGATCCCTTCCTTACCTCCTGGCTCTGTATTGCTGGTTCTTGTGTCCTCAGCCAGGCTCCTCCCCCTCTCAGTAGCAGGATCAGGCTCCTCCTCCTCTCAGTAGCAGGGCTTGGTCTCCACACAGCAGCAGCCCTTCCTTCCTTCTAGCAGAGCTGGCTCATTGGAGGAGAGACTGTCAGTGCTTTTGAGTGACATTTTGTAGACCAATCAACTCTCCATCTCCTGGTCAGTAAGGTTGGGTCCACAAGGTCCTATTTTCTATAAAATCGCAGCAAAATGCAGTGTTTTTTTTGCCATCATTTGTTAAAAATCAGACCCTGTGGATCCAGCCTTACTGACCAGGAGTGCTGATTACACTAAAACCTACCAGCCCTCCTATGAATCAACGCTGCTATTCAGCCCCTGACCAGCAGATCATCTCTCAGTCCCTCTGAAGTTCAGGAAGGGGGCCCCACTGCAGCCAGCTACTTTTCCTACTGTGTGCAATCGCACAGTGGGAGGAGCTTACCGGCAACTCAGAAAGCTCAGTTAGTCACGATCTCCCCAGTGGGCCAGTCCAGGCTGGGCCCCCTCACACTCTGGGCCCCTGTGCAGCTGAACCAGCTGCACAGGCGGTATGTCCGCCCCTGCGCTAGGATATATTTCTATTGTCTTATAGGTGCGGGTCCCACCGCTGGGATCTGCACCTATATCGAGAATGAAGCCTCGCAAGGGGGTGGCTGGAGGACTCCGGTCCAGCCACCACCAAGCTGGCTCCCCATAGAAGTGAATGGGAGCGCACAGCGCATGACTGGTCACCGTTCCCATTCACTTCTATGGGCTCGATGGAAATAGCCGAGCCAGCGCTCGGCTATTTTCGCCGGCCACATCGAAAATTAATAGAGAGCAGCTGTACATGCGCAGTGCACCCCCTTCACTTTTGGGGTTCCGTTCTCGATATAGGTGCAGGTCCCAGCAGTGGGACCCACAGCTATAAGACAATGAATGGGGGCATATCCTAGTGTTATGCCCCCATTGTCTGTCATGAGACAACCACTTTAATCTCTAGAGTTCTTGACACCACTATGAATGTCACATAAACACACCTCTTAGATTGACATGAGGGCTAACCAGCTAATGAATAGCCACGAGCGGGACCAAGAGACAGGGTACACATTGACTTTCCTACTGAAAGACAACTGATCATGTCTTTAGAACATTAGATATCATTTACTGTGCAAGTGCCAACACACGGAAGCAGCTAAACAGCAAAATTGTCTATGCATTGAGTCTATGTTGTGCAACATAAAAATACTTAACAAATAAAAAAAAATGACCTGAAAAGTTAAATTATATGCATAAATAACTATATTATATAACATATAGTTAGTTGGTTATTGCTGGAGATATATCAAATGCAAGGAAGTAGCTCAAATAGAGTGGCTGTGCCATCTTTAAAGGGGTTGATCACTTTATGGCTAATGTTGACCAGTGTGTTTGTAAGATAACTATATGACACTTACTAATATAGCTTTTGTTGAAATTAATTGCCATTTTCTATATTTCATAGGATATGCCTCTTGTTTGCCAAGCCTATTGTGCTGTCCACAGGGAGGTCCTGTCCACAAGATGGCTGCTGATGGGGGGGTCATGTGAGCAGACACATCACTCGGTCTCCTCTATTCAAACACACTGCGCCTGCACTAAATACCTAACAGTGCAAGTGCAGATGGCAGGTGTGGTGTATTTGAATGGAGGAGACATTACATGAAGGTGATTTACCTGGTCACATGATACTTCATTAGTTGCCATTTTATGGACAGGACCTCCCTGTTGAGAAGCACAATAAATTGGCAAACAAAAGGCATATCTTATGAAATATAGAAAATGGCAGAGAATTTCAACAAAGGCTATATTAGTAAGTGCCATATAGCCATCTTCCAAATATATTAGTCACAAAAAGTAGCCAGAAAGTGGCCAACCCCTTTAACAACAGATGACATATCTGACGCATGCACTTTCTATATAATACTCAAGATATGTACCCTGTCTCTTTACCCACAACTTGTGCTCCTGACAAGCCAGAGTATGGCGAAACACGTTAAGCAATTAGTGGGGGCAGACTTATATATTTTTTGATGGTTGCTTGAATGGCGTTTACATGTCAGTAGTGGTCTGCGGTTTCTCAGCCCTCTGCCATATGTGAACAGATGCACTCAAGCTTCCTCTTGCTCACACCCAGGTAGCTAGTGTCCCTTGATTCGTGCTCTAAGGGCCGACAATCAGACATCTGGTTCATAACCATGACAGATGGTTCTTGATTCATGTCGGATCCTAAAGGTAGATGTTTATCAATGGATTAGTCAAATATTAAATCTAGTCCAGGGCCATCCATACTGGGTGAGTGAGCTGAGCACCTTGTCCGTGCCACGGTGCACAATTTGGGTTGTGCATAGATTACCATAGCCGAGGCATGGTTATATAATCAACCATAGTGCACCTGAAGTGGATTTCTTAGTGACCGTCTCCACACCTGAGTGGTATCACGGATCGTGGTCCTTCTTGTGTCACCTCGATCTGCCACAGGAATTGCGGATACACTCTAGTCACTTAGATTTTTTATATAGTTAGTAGGTTTCCTTTCCTCTATAATTTTTGTATATTTAATAAAGTATTAGTTTTATCTAATCCTCATAACGTTCCTAACTACAGTGATATTATGTACCCTAAACCATACAGCAAATTTAAATTAATACTATGGCTGCAATTTTGCTGTCAATAGGTTTAAATGCACAGATTTGATTTTCAAAACTGGTCCCTTATAGAGGGTGCTTGATTAGTGTTAGAGCCATCACAATACATTTAACTTATATAAGTATCACAATCCTTTCAGGGCGCCTCTGTGAGGATTGTAGATCTGATACGTATCAACATTTTCAAACTTGTGAAGCTGGTTATGCCAGAAGAATACACTACAGAAATTAAGTATAACAATAACAAGAATCATAAAAATAAGGAAAATGAAAAACCCTTATTAAGCCCTTTGGGGATGCAACTCTGCAGGCCATAAATCCAACTAGCCTCCTCCTGTAGTAATTTTTCTAGGGCCTAATTTAAAGGGGTTTTCTAGGTCTTCTATATTGATGGCCTACCCTCAGGATTGGTCTACCCACTACGCAGCCTCTTCCTAGGTCAGTGGTGTCACATTTATTGGTCATATGGCCTAGTTGCAGCTCAGTCCCATTCAAGTGAATGGGCCTAAGTTGCAATACCAAGCATGGTCGCACTATAATGGACATTGCTGCTCTTGGCAAGCTGCAAGGATGCACCCACCGATCACATATTGATGACCTATCCTGAGGATTGGTCATCAATACAGAGGACATGGAAAACCCCTTTAACTTGGCAAATAACCTAAAATTGAAGGATGCCAGCATTGTCAGTTGCGTGTTAATACAAATGCTATGTTTTGAAATTTCATGTCTAAAATGCTGTATAGTTTTGCCAGAATATAATTTAGAACAATTACATCCAGCAACATAGGTCTGACTCCAGAGGTCTGACAATTTTGTCAATGTATTTGTTTTATTATCTAGTGGACTTACAGTATAAAATCCTTCATAGCAGAAATATATGACGAACAAGTAGGAGTATGTGTAAATCAAACAGGGCATGTTGTTAAATGTGGAGCATCTTTAAACCTAACACTTTTGTTGAGAAACCCTGCACCGTTTTTTTACGCCACCCCCTACTTAGGCCTCTTTCACACGGGCGTTGCAGGTGAGGGCCGGATGCGATGCAGGTGCGTTCAGGGAAAATCATGCGAGTAGGCATGCAATTTCAGTCAGTTTTGGCTGTGATTGCGTTCCCTTGTTAAGTTTTTCCGCGCGAGTGCAATGCCTTTTGCACGCGCGTGAGAAAAAACTGAATGTGGTACCCAGACCCGAACCCGGACTTCTTCACTGAAGTTCGGGTTTGGTGTTTCTGTAGATTTTATTATTTTCCATTATAACATGGTTATAGTGGAAAATAATAGCATTCTTTAATACAGAATGCTAAGTATAATGTTAATTGAGGGTTAAAAAATAAAATAAAAAAATTCTCACCTCATCCACTTGATCGCGCAGCCGGCATAGTCTTCTTTCTTCTTGTTTTCAGGACCTGCAAAAGGACCTTTGATGACGTAATTGCGCTCACCGCGTGGTGACATCAGCGCGGGTCCTGCTGAAAGAAGATAGAAGATCCTTCTATCTTCATTCAGCAGGACCTGCTGACGTCACTGCGCTCACCACATGGTGAGCGCAATAACGTCATCAAAGGTCCTTTTGCAGGTCCTGAAAGAAGAAGAAAGAAGACTATGCCGGCTGCGTGATCAAGTGGATGAGGTGAGTAAATATATATATTTTTTTTAATCCTTCAAGGCACATTTTACTAAGCATTCTGTATTAAGAATGGCCTTACTTTCCCTTATAACAATGTTATAAAGGAAAATAATACAGTTAAAATACTTAAATCGGGTCCGGGGTTGCTCATCCCTATTATCTCCTAGCAACCGTGTGTGAAAATCGCACCGCATCCACACTTGCTTGCGGATGCTTGCGATTTTCACGCAGCCCAATTCATTTCTATAGGGTCTAGGATATAGAACATGCTGCGATTTTCAAACAACGCACAAGTGATGTGTGAAAATCACCGGTCATCTGCACAGCCCCATTGAAGTGAATGGGTCCGGATTCACGCATTGCACCCGCGCAGAATTCTCGCCCGTGTGAAAGGGGCCTTAAGTGAGTTTGTGACTTTTTATGCAACTTTTTTTTTTTAAGTCACAGTGATAAATCTGAAATGAAAATTATTAACATACTTAAACACTTTTTTATTCACTTTTCCCTTCTGACGTGAATGGTGTAAGAATGCAAAAAGTTACAAAATTAACCCCAAAAAGTCACAAACTATTTTGCATCTTTCTGAAGCAAGAATTCTGGAGTACAAGCCATAGTATGTCTGTGAAGGTTCTCATTCATCTAGGTCATGTCTCTTAAGCTGGCCATACACAATATACTTTTTTGGCCAAACCTGCCGAGGATGGAAGGTTCGGCCAACACACTAATGTGCGTGGGGAGCTCCTGACTCTGGAGGAGACAAGGATTGGGTGAAATTTTCTCCCGATCCTTTTGTTTTTCAGTGAGATAAGCCGCCAGAAGGGTCTGGCAGCAGCTTTCTCCGCTCTCCCCACAGCATTTGAGCATGGGGAAGCTGGGTGGGAGATGGGAGAGATAGCTGTCGGCAGTTATAGAAATCCAATCAACACCTTACCTCTATGACTGAAGCATGAGTCACCAGTATTTATTTAATGTGGTAGAATTCTCATCCAAGCCATTATAATTGAGATTAGCAAAATGTTTTTAAGAAAAAAAATACCCTGTTGCTCTGACTTAATACTACTGATATCCCCCCATAGTATACAATATATATATTGCATGCAGTACAGATGGAATATGTTGAATTTGTATGTTTACCTGCACAGAAAAATGCACACACTGAGGCCTCTTTCACACTACAGTATTTTGCGTTCCGTATACGGTCCGTTTTTTGCGTTCCGTATACGGAACCATTCATTTCAATGGTTCCGCAAAAAAACGGAATGTGTTCCGTATGCATTCCGTTTCCGTATTTCCGTTCCGTTGAAAAGATAGAACATGTCCTATATTTGGCCGCAAATAACAGTCCGTGGCTCCATTCAAGTCAATGGGTCCGCAAAAAAAACGGAACACATACGGAAATGCATCCGTATGTCTTCCGTATCCGTTCCGTTTTTTGCGGAACCATCTATTGAAAATGTTATGCCCAGCCCAATTTTTAATATGAAATTACTGTATACTGTATTTGCCATACGGAAAAACGGAACGGAACAACGGAACGGAAACGGAACCACAACGGAAGCAAAAAAACGGAACAACGGATCCGTGAAAAACGGAACGCAAAACACTGAATTCAACATACTGTAGTGTGAAAGAGGCCTTATTCAGTTGACCAAACCCATAGCCACACTCTTTAACCATTATCCCTTTATAAAGTGTTCAATGTTTTAGTATGTGGGATGAGGTTTTGCAACAATTGGGTAAAAGAGCATAACTATTTCTTCATTCTAGCAAAGGGACTATGGGAATGTGTGACGCTTGGGTCCCAGTAGCCTCTGTCCCCAACCATCCACTTATTATTTGATTTATGTCTGTTTCACTGCCCTTGCAGTGACCCTGAGGGAGGGCTGTGTGGGAAGTTGGTGTGTGAGATTATAGAGAGGGCTGATGAAGCTGTGGGCTCTGCAGAGCGTCTGGAGCCTGAGTATATGCACAGAGACTGATAAATAGCCACGAGAAAGACATCAGGCTTAATTAGACTTCCAAACTTGCAGTGGTGCCTACATCTGGAGATACCAGGGCTCATCCTTGCTATATGTAAGTACAGTGCTCTTTCTAGCAGCTAGAAATATTTATAAAACAACTAAAAATTACTTTCTTCTTCCTTTTTTTTTTAAGTAAAAAAAAACTTTAAAGTGTATTTTTTTTATTTTTTATTCCTAAATAGTATCTTATTAGGAACAGAGTGACCACATTATGTTTTAATAATTTATTTTTTATTGTATAATTAATTCCTATTTTTTATTTTATTATTTCTTATCTAATCAATATGTCATCCATACAGACTATCTTTTACATATAGAGTCTACAGTACTGTTCATATGTTGCTTTATGTCACAATATCAGAAGAGTAGGAATCACTAAGTTTGCATTATAGTACTAAATCTATACAGACCTGTCGTTGCCAATCAGCAAAAAGCTTTGTTTTCAGCAGGAGAGATAAGGAAAGCAAGTTTATGATTTGATGTTACAGTGTAGAAGACTTTTTTTTATTTAAAGGTGTATTAACATATATAATAAATCAAGTTACCTACAAATAATGGCTACTGTTATTGGTGATTTGTGTGTGTTAGTCATTTGTTATTTTTATATCATATATTTGAATATATTTGATAATTTATCTAAAATTCTACCATCATTGTAGGCCGGTAAAGCCTTTAAAATACTGTTGCTTTAGTATACATAAATGTGTTGGTATGTATATATATATATATATATATATATTATTTTCCCATTTATTTTTTCCTTGCCACCTTCTCATTGCAGAAGATATAAAGAACATTTAAATGGACTAGCTAGGCATGATTCATATATGCAGTTTTTGTGCATTTTTGAAGGGTCTTTCTTTTGTACTCCTCAATTTGACCAAAAAAACTGCATCAAAAAATGCATGTGTGAATCTCTCCTTAAGTTGTTTATATTTTAGATAGCCTTCATGAGATAACTTTGTTCGACAGCTATTCAACTTACCCCATACCCATCTGCTTTAGCACAAGTGTCAAGAGGTCTCCATTAGATGGTCGACTAAACCCTCCAAAATTGTCGGGTTTGGAGGATATTACTCTAGTGCAGTGATGGCGAACCTATGGCACGGGTGCCAGAGGCGGCACTCAGAGCCCTCTCTGTGGGCACCCGCACTCTGGAAAAAGTCTATGGTGTACAATATGCCTTAGACTTTTCCTGCCATTCATCAGCGCAGGCGCACTATGAACAGCACAGGCAGCGCACTGAATGTAGGCTATTATAGCTAAATCATAAAGTACATAGAAGATATACTATATTGGACTATAGTATTCAGGTTAAATTGCTTTGTTGGCACTTTGCAATAAATAAGTGGGTTTGGGTTGCAGCTTGGGCACTCGGCCTTTAAAAGGTTCGCCATCACTGCTCTAGTGCATCTGACCAGCTTTTGGCTTGCTTCATGAACCAACATGAGTCTCAGTGTTGGTTCTCCACGTTACATGTATTTGAAAGGCTTGGTTGCAACGTCACAGGAATGAAAGAAATTGTGTTCTGTAATAGAGGGATTAGTAAAATGGCATATTTACTGTCAAGGAAGAGCTGCTGCAGCTTGCATGTAACAAATAGTGAGAACATTCAGTTGCTGAAACTTAGGCATTGCTTTATGCTACACAGTGAATTTATTGCTGCATAAAAGGAACTGTTTAAAGAGAATAGTATATTTTTATTTATAACCATTCATTTTCAAAGCTCTGGTGTTGGAATGTCATATTGTAAGGTATAGAGATTTGACATCTGGCATAGGACCAGCACTGCAAAAGAAACAGATATTTTCCTTGGTTAATAATTTTGCTGAGGAAACCTGTGATTTGTGTATTTTTCATTTCTGGTAAAATTGTATTTTTACTGGTTTATTTTTACTGTATATCTGGAGAATTTATAGTAAATTGTTTAGAAGCAAAATCGAATTTTTTTTTTTGGCCTTTCTGTAGAACTTTCCGTCTGAGATCCATTACTTTAGACGGGAAAATACTAAGTATTTTTTTTTTCTCTAATACTACTTTCACATCTGCATTTTTGCTGTCTGGTTTTGAGATCTGGCAGGGGATCTCAAAACCACAACAAAATGCTTCTGTACTAATAATACAACCGGTTGCATCCGTTAAGAACGGATCCGGTTGTATTATATTGAAAATGAAGAACCCCTGTCCAATATGAATCAGGCACCATTGACATTCTTTTTTGTGCCGGATCCGGCGTGATTCATTTCCCATGCCGCACACAAACGCTGCAATTTTGTGTCCAGCATGGGAACACCACAAACTACAACAAAATGCATTCTGGTGTACTCTGTTCCGATTTGTTCAGTTTTCTCCCCATTTACAATGAATGGGGACAAAACTGAAGCGTTGTGCTATGTGACAGCCTTCTGCCTATGCACAGTGATAGGGAGCAACTTGTCAAACATAGGCAGGAGTGAGTGGGGGAGCCCACCGCCAATTAATACTGAGGACTTCTGTCTCACAGTGCCATATAAGCGATGCAAGTAATAAACTCTAAACTCACAGCAAGTACACCACAGCACATAAAACTAACACAGGGCTGAAATCAACATATCTGTCATTAAATATTCTCTTTAAATCCATGAACACTTTCAGTATTTTAAGATGAAGTTTCTTTCCCTTTAGGCACAAGGAAAAACTGTTGATATTTTGAAATATATACTATGGGGGCACAATGAGAAAACTTTGTGCCAGCAAAAATGCTGCCGATGTTATCAGAAATGTGTATGGATATATTTGCATTTTGAGTAAGTATGTACTATACATGTACAGTATATTGGCACATACTCTGTAAACCACTTGGTACTTAACAGTCAACATGATCTAAGAGCAAAAAATGCTTAGGAAGATGCAATAATAGCAAGTAATTCAGATTTGATATTTGCTGTTGTGCCAATGGGTACATATAGTAAATAGTATACAGGGGCATCCTGAGGATCGGTCATCAATAGTAAAATGCGGACAACCCCTTTATTAAAGTTAAAAGATAAAATTGCTCAGTGTTTAAACCGTATGCTATAGCTACATAGTGTGACTTGGGGGGCTGTTAAAATATAATTTAATCTTTAATCTTCTCCAGGCACCTTCAGTAGAATCCAGGCACAAATTCAGCAATTTTTGTGATAAAACACAAGTGCATGAAGTTATAATAAAGTGTAATTTGTTACAGGGCGGTCTGCCACCTTTCTCAAGCACATAAATAGAATACTGGTACATAGGATTCAAATACTTAAGAAGCAGGAAATGACAAAACAAATATTAATAGAAGACTGCTGCATAGGGCAATTGCATTTTTTCATAGTCATCAGTTTTTAAGTGATCTGTAACTTAATTTAAAAAGTAAGGATACCGTGTGTTCAAAAGGGTTGTCTCTAGGGCTGAGCGAATCAATCTTCAGATCCAAGATTGGAAGTCGATTTGTTTCAAAACTTCATTTTAATGCTGTACGGGGACCTGTCTCCATACAGCATTGAAAGGTATGGGTTTTGCAGAGGCAAAATTTGTTAAGTCCAAAGTCATGCAAGACTTCGGTGAATAAGATCAGGCTTCGATTCTATGACTTTAAAAACTGTAAAACAGGAATCCGAAGTCGGATTAGTTGTCTCACCTGGAAGATTAGTGGCACATCGCTAGGATATTCCACCAATGTCAGATAGGGACCTGCACCTATCTCTAGAACAAGGCACTCAAAGAGAACGGGAGCACACTGCACATGCGCAGCCACCCTCTATCCATTTCTATGGGAGTGCCGAAAATAGGCCAGTGAGCTGATGCTCCTTTATAGGGAATCTGTCAGCTCGAAACACTCCCCAAACTAGAGTAAGCACAGTGTATAGTATAAGAGATGTCTGGTTTTTTTTTGTTCATGATAGTGCAAACGGATCCGTTTTGACTTTACATTGAAAGTCAATGGGGGACGGATCCGTTTGAAAATTGAGCCATACTGTGTCAACTTCAAACGGATCCGTCCCCATTGACTTACATTGTAAGTCTGGACGGATCCGTTTGCCTCCGCACGGCCAGGCGGACACCCGAACGCTGCAAGCAGCGTTCAGGTGTCCGCCTGCTGAGCGGAGCGGAGGACAAACGGTGCCAGACTGATGCATTCTGAGCGGATCCGTATCCACTCAGAATGCATTAGGGCTGGACGGAAGCGTTCGGGTCCGCTCGTGAGAGCCTTCAAACAGAACTCACAAGCGGAGCCCCGAACGCAAGTGTGAAAGTAGCCTTAATACTCACTTGCATTCTGATACCATGCTGCAGCAAACCAGCGGTAAAATGCACTCAGAGGACTCCTGAGCCCATGCATATAATGGAGGGGACTCAAGAAGGAGTCCTCTCAATGTATTTTACTGCTAGTTTACATAATTGGACGCATCAGTTACACTAAACACTGCTTACTCTAGTTTAGGGGGGAAGGGGATGTTTTTGGAGCTGACAGATTACCTTTAAAGGGAACCTGTCATGTTGAACATGGTATTTGAGCTGAAGGCAGCATGTTATAGAGCAGGAAGAGCTCAGCAGATTGATATATAGTTTTTCTACATTAGAAGTTATTATTTAATCATTTATACTTCTGCTTATTCTGGGCTTTAAAGCCAAGGAGGTGGTCCTATCAGTGATTGCCAGCCTTCTCTCTATGACTTTGTATACATAGATAGGACTGCCTCCCTGATCTCAAAGCCCAGAATGAGCAGGAATATAAACAAATGACATACAAGAGATACCAAATCATTTACCACAAACCATATATCAATCTGCTCAGTTCCTCCTGCTCTAAAACTTGCTGCTGAAACATCATGTTCAACGTGACAGGTTCTCTTTGAAGGGGTGTTCCTATCTGAGACCTTTATGGCATACAAATAGTATATATTATAGATGTCTAATAGATTCATCACTCCAGAGAAGTGGCAGTGCATGAGCTCACCTTCTTCTGGCTGTGACACGCATCAGCAATATCACATCTCCTCAATATGCCCTACACTGCCAGGTATTTATATAGTAATGTCAGGACCAGTGAAAGGTCCTCTTTAAAAAAAAAATATGGAAATGCTTGGTCATGCTATTCTTCTGCCTTATTTGCTGACATTTCAAACTATTTAGAAATTGATTGCTATAATGAGAGAGTACAGCATAAGGCCTCATGCACATGAACGCATCCATTTTGCGGTCCGCAAACTGCGGATGCACAAGATAAAGATACCGGCATTGTGCATTTCTAAATTTTGTCATTCCTGTCAGTAGAAATGCCCATTCTTGTCTGCAAAACTGATGACATCAGTGCGCTGTTCACATTTTATGCAGACCCATAGAAATAAATGGGTCCACATGTGATCCGCAGAAAATGCTGATCAGACACGAACCAAAATTACGGTCGTGTGCATCAACTACATCAGCACAAAGCTTAATGATTCTCTCAAAAGAAGCAGAATCAGAAACAGTCCACTTAAATACTCCAATTTTCCAGCTATAAAATAAGGACAACTCAATAATCCATATAGGATTCCATCCATGAGACTAACTGTGCTACAAGTCCCTCTTGCCACACTGGACCAGAATTATCATGACACTTACATCTTACTCCACTTTTAAATATGTCCAAAGTCAGATTTATTAATGATCCTTTAATACTGTGATAAATGTGGTTTGACGGTAGCAGTTTATCCTTCAGTAAGCGGCTTTACAAAAGTCACATGTCTTTACAAAAAAGTCAGATGTTCTATTAAAAAGTCGCGTCAGATGAGCATGGTCCTCACTGGAGTCAAATTGCGCAATTTTTAGCGACTTTTAACAACAACTTTGGTTGCCAATATTTGTGGCGGCTAAGCATTACTGTGTTGTTCTATAAATATAAATGTTCTGGTTAATATGTGTAAGTTGAACCATTTTATATGACATAACCAAACACATTTGCAGTAAGTACCTGCCTACTCAGATCAGGTATAGGCAATGAGGGAACCATATGTCTTCATATCAATCTAAATGAATTGTTATATGTGCGCTGAGTAAAACACTTGAGTAAAACACTCTTGATCCCTATCCTGATTGTTGCCTGCATTCTGGAGAAATTCATCTTTTTCTCATATGCAAATTAACTGTTTGGTGTAATGAGGGCATTAACATTTCCCTGAAGGCCACTCTTCTTATTCCTGGCCGCTCTGCTCCCCCAGCTTTAAATGAAAGGGCTAAGCATAGTCTCACCTGGACCTGTGGTACTACGCGTGCTCTGTCGTGCCAGAATTCTGGGCAGGCGCAGTACCACTCTGTTGCTTGCGATGGCTGAAGCCATCTGTTCTGCATATACATGTGTGGTTGCTTTGGGAATTGGTGCATGTGCAGTACAGATTACGTCAGCCCTGACAAGCAACAGGTGGGCAAGCAACCGTATGAATAGCTAGAGGGGGGCTACAGCCTGTTAGTCAGTTACAGCTAATGGTTCTAGTGGTTGGTAAGAGGTCTATAACCATTAATGATCAGTGGCCCAGACTGACCTTAGTCCATAACTGTTCACTGAACATCTAAAGTGCACAGTGTAAAGGTATCATGTTTTGATATGTACATGCAACTAAATTTTAGTCGAAAAAAATATGAAGAAAAGATTGGGCGGCACTCACCGAAGTGTGAAGTTATTATTCTTTATTCCAATGGTAAAAGCATAACAGGCGTAGGGTGGACCACACCCTGCTGGCAAAAACTTGTGGCCCGAGGATATGATGCGGCGCAAAACGGCCTTTGCCACCAGTGTTTGCCTGCAGTTTGTGGTCCGCTATACACCTGTTATGCTTTTACCATTGGAATAAAGAATAATCACTTCACACTTCGGTGAGTGCTGCCCGATCTTTTCTTCATATTTGTTTGTATCCAGAGGACTATGTGGGCAGAGCACCGCCACCAGTGAGGTGTTGTTGAAGTCCGGTCACGGCTGATACTAGGTGTCTGTTTGTGGAGGAGGCACTGCGCTCTTTTTCCTACATAAATTTTAGTAGATTAGGTTTTCCAGCCATCTAAACCTCAACAACATAATATTTACCTGGGGTCCTGTAATGCGGACCTTTTGTGATGCCAGCGCTACCAAAATATTCCTTAAAATGACAATAGAGACGGACACCATAATACTTTAGGCAAGTAATAAGAGATTGGAAGCTTTTAGTCAAAGATTGACTTTTTCACAATGAAACAAGCAATTATAGAAAGTTCTATTATTGACTATTGGCTGAACAGATATAGCTATTTTGTGGACTTAAAGGGAATCTGTCAGCAGATTTGTACCTATGACCTATTGCATCAGCAGCTGAAGGCATCTATGTTAGTCCCATGTTCATATGTGCCCGCACTGCTGAGAAAAATGAGGTCTTAATCTATGCAAATGAGCCTCTAGGAGCAAGAGGAGTGTTGCCATTACACCTAGATGCTCGATTTTCTCTGCAACTGCTGCTCCCTCTGCACTTTGATTGCCAGGGCTTGGTGTGATTACATTTTCACTGCCTGGTCTTGTCAATCAAAGTGCAGAGGTCGTGGGAGTTGCAGAGAAAGCGGAACCTCTAGGTGTAATGGCTACTCCCCTGTTGCTCCTAGAGGCTCATTTGCATATATTAAAACATCATTTTTCTCAGCAATGCGGGTTCTGCTTTTTAAAATCATATTGTATGATAATACTAAATATGTTATTCCAGCAGGTTCTCTAATCTTACCTGTGTTTGTCATATAGATTAGCATAAAAACTGGCATGCTTAGGCCATGTTAAATGGCGGTTAAATTATTTTGCTTTATAGGTCATTGTGTATGAAATTACTGCATATGATAAATGCCAATAGTCTAAGTATATATGTAAACAGTTTTTCTTTGGCTTATTCTTGTCATGTTTAAATAATTTTGATAGTATTGCTTTACTTCACTTATAAACAAGCCGCTTAAGATGATGGAAGAATGTTTATTGTAATTACCAAACTGTCATTATTAAGATGTATTGTTCAATCTCTTAAAATATGTTGATACAGGAAAATGAGTCTAATCTGATTCTAAATAGAAGAGTGCCATAATGAATTGTTATACATGATTTATTGAGAATAAGCTTTCTAACCTGTAGAGGATCCGCGCCGAACATGTACAGCGCTGTGATCGGGCAGGTGCAGGAGATGCGCCCGCCGATCCGTGGCAGGGGTCTGGCAGTCACTGAAAGCTGGACCCCTGCTGCATGCACCGACATCAGTGAAATTGTGAGCAGCATAGTGACTCAGTGGTTAGCACTGGTGCCTTGCAGCGCTGGCGTCCTAGGTTTCAATCCAACCAAGGACAACATCTCCATGGAGTTTGTATGTCCTCCCCGTGTTTGCGTGGGTTTCCTCCGAGTGCTCTGGTTTCCTCCCACACTCCAAAGACATACTGATAGGGACCTTAGATTGTTAGATTGGGGACAGTTGGATGGTAATGTCTGTAAAGCGCTGCAGAATATAGTAGTGCTATATAAGTGCATAAAAAAAATGAAAAAACTATGGCTCTCAGACTATGGAGACACTAAAACATAATTTTTTTGGTTTAAAAAATGATATCATTGTGTAAAACTTACATAAATAGAAAAAGTTGACATATTAGGTTTCACCGTGTCCGTTAGAACCTTCTATATAAAAATATCACATGACCTAACCCCTCAGGTGAACACTGTCAAAAAATAAAATAAAAACGTGTAAAAAAAGCCACCTTACATCACAAAAAGTGTAATAGCAAGCGATCAAAAAGTCATATGCACCCCAAAATAGTGCCAATTCAAACCGTCATCTCATCCCGCAAAAATGATACCCTACCTAAGACAATCGCCAAAAAATGAAAAAAAAGTCAAAAAAGCAATTTTTGTAACCTTACACCACAAAAAGTGTAATAGCAAGCGATCAAAAACACCCTAAAATAGTACCAATCAAACCGTCATCTCATACCGACAAAAATTAGCCCCTACACAAGTCAGTAACCCAAAAAAACAAATAAATACGGCTTTCAGACTATGGAAACACTAAAAAAAATCATTTTTTTCCAAAAATGCTTTATTATGTAAAATCATAGTCATTTTTGGTATTGTCGCATCCGTAACAACCTGTCAGATTACCTTTGTAAATAACAAAAAATAAAAACTGTGCCAAAACAGCAATTTTGCCTCACAAAAAGTGTAATATAGAGCAACCAAAAATCATATGTACCCTAAAATAGTACCAACAAAACTGCCAACTTATCCCGTAGTTTCCAAAATGAGGTCACTTTTTTGGAGTTTCTACTCTAGGGGTGCATCAGGGGGGCTTCAAATGTGACATGGCAGCTTAAAATTATCCCAGTGACTTCAGACCTGAAATGGTCCTTAAAAGTGGGTTTTGGAAATTTTCTGAAAAATTTCAAGATTTGCTTTGAAACTATTAACGTCCCCAAAAAATAAAATGTCATTCCCAAAATGATCCAAACATGAAGTAGACATATGGGGAATGTAAAGTAATAACTTTTTTTGGAGGTGTTACTATCTATTATAAAAGTAGAGAAATAGAAATTTGGAAATTTGCTATTGTTGAAATTTGGTTGTTAACCGAGTCACAATTATAGACAAACACAATCTAAAGAAGTAATTTCACACAAGCAGTTGTTACAATTCATGTCTTTAATTGGGCACATTTAATAAATATCTACAATGCATGGAGAAAAACTTAGTGATCCTCTGTTTTAATCACTTCAAGAACTACCGTATATTTCGTCCTATAAGGCTACTTTCACACCAGCACTTTCCCTTTCCACTATTGAGATCCGTCATAGGAAAACACTGAACTAAAAAGTAGCCAATAAGGCCAAAACTGAACTAAAGGGAAAGGAGCGCACCAGCCATGATGCACACAAATGCCCTACAAGCAGCGTCTTTGAGTCCGTCCTGGGATGCGGAGCAAGACGGATCTGTCATGACTCACAATGTAAGTCAATGGAGATGGATCAGTTTTCTCTGACAAAAAATAAAACATATCTGTCCCTCATTGATTTGCAATGGTTTTAGAGACGTATCCGTCATGGCTATGTTAAAGATAACACAACCGGATCCGTTCAACAGATGCAAACGGTTGTATTATGACGGAAGCGTTTTTGCTGATCCATGATCGATCCAGCAAAAACGCTGATGTGAAAGTAGCCTAAGACGCACCCCCCCCCCAAAGTGGGGGGAAAATGTCAGTGCACCTTATGGGATTAATACTAATGAGAGTGTTCATTATAGAATCGTTCATTAGTACAGGAGGACCGGGGAGCGGTGAATACAGCACTCCCTGTGAGAGCTCTGTACTCACCATTTCATGGTCTTCTCCTGCAGCACTCAAGATGCTTTGCTGTGATCTGCGCACAAAGTAAGGACGTTGGCGCGCTCTTTGACCTCACGCTATGCAACGTCGGGTTAAAGCACAGTGAGGCAGGAAGAGCATTGGATCTCAGGAGCAGTGGTGTCCAGAGTAGGAGAGGTAAGTTGAGTTATATATTTTTTGCCTTCTCTGATATCACGTCTGACATGGCAGGTAACAGACAAGCAGCGCAGAGGGGAGGGAAGAACCCTTTACACTAGGGAGAGGGAGGAGTGGTGACCCCTAACTCACCTAGCACTGCCACCTGCCTGCCCTGACGTCCCTACACGGGCTGCTTACCCGTATGCCGATTACATGCCTTGTCCCTGGCTTACCCTGAAATAAGCACTAGGTAGTGATTAGGGCGGTGGGAGCACCAGTCCTTGGGTAACAACACGGAAAGGACAAGCAACACAAACAATCCCAGAAGGGAGACAACAAACAGGAGAGAACTGTAGATCTGACAGCACCAGTACCAACAGCTCCACAGCAACTCAAATTCCAACAGAGGTCAGAATAGAAGATCTGGAAATAAGGTCTATATCTGGCAACAATGGAAGCAGAAAGGGAGAATATATAGTAGCTGGGAGGGGCTGACAGAACAGTTGAAAGGAAAAGCTACAGATTCCTAAATGGGACAAAAAGGATCGCAAACCTAAGCAGGAAAACCTGGAACGGAGTCTATTCCCACCACTAGGTCATGGAGTGATCTCTTGAAACCGAGCGAGTAGCCACTCGCTGCGACCTTCTGACCCCAGGCACAACAGGGTAAGCGATAGGTCGTGACACCCTCATGACATCTAAGCACAGCAGTGTGTTGATTAATTTATTTTTTGTCTGCTCTGATTAACATGGGGTTCTGATCTGAGGTTCAAATGGGGGGTCTTATTCACATTGGGGCTTTGATCTAAATTCTAATTGAGGATCATTCACATTGGGTCTGATCTGAGGTTCGAATGGGGGTCTTTTTCACAACCAATCAGACTCCTTCTTTCATTTTGGACAGGTCCTTTGAAAAATTTAAGGAGGAATCTGATTGGTTGATATGGGCAACTAAGCCTGTTCTACTTTACACAAGTTTGATAAATGTGCCCATATGACCAATTATTCTGAAGAAAGATTGGTTAGTCTAAATCATGCCTTAATGCAAACAACTTTCAGAAAACCTCAGAAGACGTGTTATAGAGATGCATGAATCTGGAAAAGGCAAAATGCATTGTTAAAAAACTACTGTAGGTACACATCAATCCATTCAGGACTGTTTCTACTCTACCTAAGAGTGGGTGTCCTGGTAAGATCACTCCAAAA
This sequence comes from Bufo gargarizans, assembly GCF_014858855.1. Lineage (NCBI taxonomy): Eukaryota > Metazoa > Chordata > Amphibia > Anura > Bufonidae > Bufo > Bufo gargarizans. The sequence goes on along the minus strand of NC_058082.1, from coordinate 427,596,107 downwards.
GCACCATAGGCAACACTGAAGAAGTGAAAAAAAAAGGGTAACAGCAAAGACCTATTGACCTAAAAACTACAAAAACCTCTTCATGTTTGCAATATTATACAACTGCAACCAGTGGAAGATTGAGTGGGCATACAATACATTCAGACCCTTTCACCTTTTTCATATTTTGTTATGTTGCAGCCTTGTGCTAAAATAAATGCACTTGATATCTCATAATAAGAAAGTGAAAACAGAATTACAGAAATGTTTGGTAATTTATTAAAAAGGAAAAACTTAGATATCACATGGACATACATATTCAGAACCTTTCCAATGACAGTTGAAATTTAGCTTATTTTTTTGATGTTTCACCTTCCTTTAGAACCTTTTAGAAGGTTCACCTTCCAACAAGTCGACGATCCTAAGCACACAACCAAGAAAATAAAGGAGTGGCTTAGGCATAGTTTTTTTATTTCCTTTAGTGGCCCAGCCAGAGCCTTGAATTGAACCCAACATGTCTAGAGAGACCTGTAAATAGCTGTCTACAGATGGTCTTCATCCAACCTGGCAGCTTGAGAGGATCTGCAGAAAATAAAGTCAGAAAATACCCAAATCCAGGTGTGCAAACCTTGTGGCATCATATCCAAGAAGACTGGAGGCTGTAATCACTGCCAAAAGTGCTTTAACTAAGTACTGAGTAAAGGGTCTGAAAACATGCAATATTTTAGTTTTTCCTTTTCATTCTGTTCTCACTTTGTCATTATGGGGCATTGACCACAGAACTATAGGAAAAAACTTGGCTTTTTTTTATTTTAGCACAAGGCCACAACATAATAAAATGTTAAAAAAGTGAAAGGGTCTGATGACTTTCCAAATGCATTGTATGCAGCCAATTCCTGTTTATTTTTATTGAGCTGGGACCAAAAAGTAGAGAGCAGTGGACAGGCATTGGAATGGCAGTGGTGGGGGATTTCGGGAAATGAGTAGTGTTTATTTTTTGTTTAACCCATTCTGGCCCTTTAAATGCAATAATTAAATTAATTTTCCTCCCTGTGCTGTGGATGTTTAGTCAATGTACTCAAAAAAACACACGAACAGTACAACCATTTGTGTGTTATTAGTTTAGTTAGTGCAGATATCCAGGAATATTCAAAGGGTTCACTTATTTTTTTTCTTGCAACTGTTATTCTACATGGGAAATGGACGATAATATTGAAAAACACTTTCCAGTATCAAAAGAGTTTCATTTTATAAAACCAAGATTTATAGTTAAATTTGATGATATATATAAACATCATTTAGGTAACAAGTCTACTCCAAACCGGAGCTTATGCAAAGATCTACTCCCAGATGACCTGTTAGCTTTCCTGACATCCAGACATTGTTAGGGTCTCAAAAGACGTTCTCTTTCCTCTTCTCCATTCGGCCATCACGACTTCTTCCAGCCATGTTTCCTCTGATGCAGATGTTCTTTTTCCTCTTCTCTTCTCTATTCAGCCATAATGACATCTTCCAGCCATGTCTCGTTCCTGTGGAGTTTGACTGTCACCACCAGATCTTTGAGAAGTTTCTCAGTACTTCCTGCATGATCTTCTTTTGTTTTGACATCTCTCCTCCCTCTCCCAGCTGTCATCTATTAGCAGTGATTGCCTCCCTATATATCTCCTCCCCATACTGCCTCACCTTGCGGTTTATACAACTTCCGGGACTGTGCTGATGCTAGAAGTTGCTACTGCTGCATCCACAAGTTAGTCTGTTCCTGTATTTGTTTTCCGGTGGTCTTGATCCTAGGTGACCCTGACTCCCTCCGTATTTAGTGTAGGGAGCCAGTGGTCGTGTCCCCTCACTATTATAGGGTGTTCAGGTACGAGGGTATGCAATTATCTACCATAGAGATTTTTGCATAGGCTGAGCAGTAAGGGAGAGTGCTAGGGCTGTTACATGGCTTACCCTCTTGTTCCTTAGTTTTGGATCAAGTCAGTCGGATCTTCATTTGTGTCTTCTAGTTTTCTGCAACACCATCCGTGACATTATAAACCGCCGAAACCGTCTCAAGCATGGATCCGGGTTCACTTTTGACTGAACGCATGCAGGGTCTTTCATTGGAGGTAGCAGATCTCCGTAAAACTGTATCTCAGTTTCAGGTGACCGGTTCAGCTTGCGTTCATGGAGTTTGTTCTGAGCCTAAGATCTCACTCCCGGATACGTTCTCTGGGGGTAGTGAGAATTTTGTTTGTTTTAGAGAGGCTTGCAAACTCCATTTTCGCCTACTTCCCCATTCCTCTGGTGATGAGGAGCAGAGGGTGGGGATAATCATCTCGCTGCTCAGGGATAACGCTCAGTCTTGGGCCTTTTCGCTGCCATTGGGGGCACGGCCCCTCCGTTCAGTGGATGAATTTTTAGCCCTGGGTCAGATATATGATGATCCGGATGGTATTGCTCTGGCTGAATTTAGACTACATCTTTTATGCCAGGGTAAACAGTCCGCAGAGATATACTGTTCAGAATTTCAGAGATGGGCAGCTGATACTGGTTGGAATGATGCTGCACTCCGAAGTCTATTATGCCATGGTCTTTCAGAGGGATTGAAAGATGCATTTGCCTTTCATGAGAGACCTACCTCCTTGGAGTGTGCCATGTCTCGGGCTGTTCGTATTGACAGACGTCTTAGAGAGAGAGGAGAGATCACTTCTTCCTGTCATACTCAGTCCAAGGACAGTGCGGCGGTCTCATTCAGTGTGCAGGGGTCTCAGTCTCTCTCATTCCCCTCTGAGAAGGAGCCCATGCAGCTGGGTTTGCTTGCCTCTAACAACAGAGGATTCAGCTCTCAGAGGAGGGTTTGTTTCTGTTGTGGAGGTATAAATCATTTGGCAAATGTTTGTCACTCTAGGAGATTCAGGCAGTTTTTTGAGAGTAATAAAGTAACAAAAAGAAAAAAGTCCTCTAAAAACGTTCCATCTGTTACTATTGGCAAGGTTGATGCGGAAATTTAAGGTTTTCCGTTTGCTTGTAGTTCGCGTTTTGTCCTACCTGCCAGGGTGGCGCTAGAGAGCAAGAACATTCTTTGTGAGATTTTTGTAGATAGTGGAGCAGCTGTCAATCTAATTTATAATCAATTTGCTATAACACATGGTTTCCAAGTATGCACTTTGGGAAAGGACATACCTGTTTTTGCTATTGATTACGCTCCACTTTCTCAAAAATCGTTAAAAGGCATGTTTCACAATATCCGTTTGATTGTGAGTGATACTCATGTTGAGGATGCGTCATGTTTTGTCCTAAGAGGGTTACCTACTCATCTAGTATTGGGGCTACCCTGGCTCACTAAATATAACCCCACCATTGATTGGCAAGCGAGGCAAATAAATGGTTGGAGTGACTTTTGCAGAGAGAATTGCCTCTCGACATCTGTTTCAGAGGTTTCTACTAAGACTGTACCATCTTTTCTCTCTGAATTTCCGGATGTGTTTTCTGAGAGTGGTGTTCAGGAGCTGCCCCCTCACAGGGAGTACGATTGCCCAATTAATCTAATCCCAGGTGCCAAGCTGCCTAAATCTCATTTATACAATCTCTTCCAACCTGAAAGGGTCGCTATGCGTGCTTATATCTCTGAGAGCCTGAGAAAGGGACACATACGACCCTCAAAGTCACCTGTTGCCGCTGGTTTTTTCTTTGTTAAGAAAAAAGATGGTTCTTTAAGACCCTGTCTGGATTTTAGGGAGCTGAACAGTATCACAATTCGTGACCCTTATCCACTTCCTCTGATCCCGGACCTGTTTAACCAGATTGTTGGGGCTAAAGCTTTTTCCAAGTTGGATTTAGGAGGGGCATACAACCTGGTCAGGGTCAGAGAAGGAGACGAATGGAAGACGGCCTTCAATACCCCTGAGGGCCATTTTGAGAATTTGGTTATGCCTTTTGGTTTGATGAATGCTCCAGCCGTCTTCCAGCATTTTGTGAACAGCATTTTTTATCATTTAATGGGGAAATTTGTACTAGTGTATCTAGATGACATTTTGATTTTTTCTCCTGAATTCAAAACTTATCAGGACCACCTACGTCAGGTCTTGCTCATTCTGCAGGAGAATAAATAATACACTAAACTGAAAAAATGTGTGTTTGCGGTTCCAGAAATTCAATTTCTGGGGTTTCTTCTCTCCGCTTTTGGTTTTCGCATGGACCCCGAGAAGGTCCGCGCTGTGCTTGAGTGGGAGCTTCCTGAGAATCAGAAGGCGCTGATGCGCTTTTTGGGTTTTGCCAATTATTGCAGGAAGTTCATTTTGATTTATTCCTCTGTTGTTAAACCACTCACTGATATGACTAGAAAGGGGGTAGATTTTTCCTCCTGGTCGATAGAGGCGCATAAGGCCTTTTCTGGGATCAAGGAGAGTTTTGCTTCCGCTCCCATCTTGGTACAACCTGATGTCTCTCTACCCTTCATAGTTGAGGTGGACGCTTCTGAGGTGGGTGTGGGGGCGGTCTTGGCTCAGGGTCCCTCGCCTGCCAAATGGCGAGCGTGTGCCTTTTTCTCGAAGAAACTTTCCTCCGCAAAGAGAAATTACGATGTGGAAGATAGGGAGTTGTTGGCCATCAAGTTAGCTTTTGAGGAATGGCGCCATTGGCTAGAGGGAGCCAGACACCGACCGTTTACCGACCATAAGAATCTGTCCTACTTGGAGTCAGCCAAGCGTCTGAACCCGAGACAGGCCAGATGGTCTTTGTTCTTTTCAAGGTTTAATTTTGTTGTCACGTTCCGCCCTGGGGTTAAGAATGTGAAGGCGGATGCCTTGTCACATTGTTTTCCGGGAGGGGGGAACTTTGAAGACCCGGGTCCCATTTTGGCTGAAGGGGTGGTTGTGTCTGCTCTTTATCCTGAATTGGAGGCAAAGGTTCTGGCAGCCCAGGCAGAGGCTCCTGAACTTTGTCCTCCTGGGATGTTGTTTGTGCCTCTCGCTTTGGGACACAAGGTTTTTAAGGAGCACCACGATACTGTCCTTGCTGGGCACCCGGGGGGTAGAGCCACACTGGATCTCATCGCTCGGAGATTCTGGTGGCCGGCTCTTCGTAAGCCGGTTGAGGGTTTTGTGGCAGCCTGCGAGACCTGCGCTCGTGCCAAAGTTCCTCATTCACAGCCATCGGGTCCTCTCCTTCCGTTACCCATTCCTTCCCGTCCTTGGACACATCTGTCCATGGATTTCATTACGGACCTGCCTCGTTCCTCAGGGAAGACTGTGATTCTGGTGGTGGTGGACTGTTTTAGCAAAATGGCGCATTTTGTTCCTTTTCCTGGCTTGCCCAATGCTAAAACGCTGGCGCAGGCATTTATTGATCACATTGTCGAACTGCATGGTATCCCTTCAGACATAGTCTCTGATAGGGGCACGCAGTTTGTTTCCAGATTCTGGAAGGCCTTCTGTTCTCGCTTGGGGGTTCGGTTGTCATTCTCTTCTGCTTTCCACGCGGAGTCGAATGGCCAGACAGAGCGCGTCAATCAGAATCTAGAGACATATCTGCGTTGTTTTGTGGCGGAGAATCAGGAGGATTGGTGTTCTTTTCTCTCACTTGCTGAGTTTGCTTTAAATAACAGTCGTCAGGAGTCCTCTGATAAGTCACAATTTTTTGGTGCATATGGGTTTCATCCGCAGTTTGGGACATTCTCTGGAGAGGGGTCTTCTGGTTTACCTGATGAGGAGAGATTCTCCTCGTCTTTGTCATCTATTTGGCAAAAGATTCAGGATAATCTAAAGAGCATGAGTGAGAGATATAAGCGTGTGGCGGATAAGGGACGTGTGCCTGGTCCGGACCTGAATGTTGGTGATCTGGTATGGTTGTCTACTAAGAATATCAAATTGAAGGTTCCCTCCTGGAAGTTGGGTCCTAAGTTTATTGGACCATACAAAATCTTGTCCGTCATCAATCCCCTACAGTCTTGATCTTCCTCAGACTTGGAAGATCCACAATGTTTTTCACAAGTCCCTATTAAAACCTTATGTCCAACCCACTGTACCCTCCTCTGATTGTGGTTGATGGTAATCTTGAATTTCAGGTCTCTAGGATTGTGGACTCTCATATTGTCCGTGGTTCTCTTCAGTACCTCGTTTATCGGGAGGGTTATGGTCCTGAGGAGAGGATGTGGGTTCCAGTGGCGGACATTAAAGCCACTCGTCTTCTCAGGGCTTCCATAGGTCCCATCCTTAGAAGGTGGGCTCTGAGTGTCCGGAGTGCACTCGTAGAGGGAGGGGTACTGTCACCACCAGATCTTTGAGAAGTTCTTCAGTACTTCCTGCATGATCTTCTTTTGTTTTGCTTTCGTTTTGACATCTCTCCTCCCTCTCCCAGCTGTCATCTATTAGCAGTGATTGCCTCCCTATATATCTCCTCCCCATACTGCCTCACCTTGTGGTTTATACAACTTCCTGGACTGTGCTGATTCTAGAAGCTGCTACTGCTGGATCCACAAGATAAGTCTGTTCCTTTATTTCTGTTTTCCTGTGGTCTTGATCCTAGGTGACCCTGACTCCCTCCGTATTTAGTGTAGGGAGACGGTGGTCGTGTCCCCTCACTATTATAGGGTGTTCAGGTGTCATACAGTCGAGGAACGAGGGTATGCAATTATCTACCATAGAGATTTTTGCATAGGCTGAGCAGTAAGGGAGAGTGCTAGGTCTGTTACAGGGCTTACCCTCTTGTTCCTTAGTTTTGGATCAAGTCAGTTGGATCTTAATTTGTGTCTTCTAGTTTTCTGCAACACCATCAGTGACATTGCCACTGACACATATTAGGTTCTTTACGGTGGGGAAAATATCATCTTCCACACCTTGGTCCCCCAATGGTATTTTTCTGCTGCTAACCCCAATACTGTGTCATCTGTGCTTCCCAATGCTCCCAAATAACATTCTGCACAAAGTGCCATACAGATAGTGTCCCAAATGTAATAGAAAAGTCATACCCATAATAATAATTCTCTAATACCCATTAGTTATATCTCCACAATGCCTCCAATAATGATAATGCTCCCCAAGAATGTCCCTTAAGTATTAATGTACTCCAATGTGTGCCCTATAACACCTATCATAGTGTACAAATTAAAAAATAAAACCTCTCTATAGTGCCCACAGTAGAAATGAGGTTTCCCTATAGTGTGCCCAGTATTAATAAGGCCCCCTATAGAGTCCCCCAGTAGTAAGACCCTTCTATAGTGCCCCAGTAGTTAAAATGCCCAGTACAGTGCCCGAGTAGTTTTAATGCCCTCTATAGTGTCTCCAGTAGTTTAAATGTTCTTCTATAGTACCCAGTAGTTACAATGCCCCCTGTAGTGCCCTCAGTAGTAATAATGCACTCTTTTAGTGACCCCAGTAGTTAAAATGTCCCCCTATCATGCTCAGTGGTTAAAATGGCTCTGGTAGTGCCCCCAGTAGTTTAAATGCTTCCTATAGTGTGCCCAGTTATGTACCATCCAGCAATACAATATATTTTACTGTATGGTAGTCTATTTCTTAAAGAAATTCTGTTACCAGCGATCTCCATATCCACCTGTTTGCATATACACATAGCTGTGGTTCACCTGATCAAAATGCTATTTTTCTTTTGTTGATCCAAGGCTCAGTTCCCGAGTTACAGCTTCTTTGGTTGACAGGGCCAGGCAGTGGCAAAGCAGTGAGGGAGGGGCTGGTCAAAGAAAAGAGGGACTCTTGGGTGCAACAACAGCAATGGCGACGCCCTCATTGCACCAAAGGACTAATAACTCATTCAGGTTAACCACAGCTATGTGTCTATGTAAACAGTTGGATAGGGAGGTCGCTCGTGACAGATTGGAAAATTGTCCTTTGGAGGCGCCCAGAGCGAAGTTGTGACGTCACTGAAGACTGTCCTGGACTCATCCCTGCAGGCTCCCCCACGCGTGCGCTTGCTACCAGAGCAGTGTGCGAGGTGTGCGTTAGAGCAAGAAGCGTTCTGCTAGATCTGTACAATGGAACAACGGGACCACACTACTGAACGATTGCCAACTAACACAGGTAGAGATACTGCCACCAGGTATTAGGAAATATCATTGTATGTCCTAATTAGAGCCGTATATATTTATATGTATGATCCTTTTATCCTCACTATGCCAGCGCCAGTATTCTACCAGCAAGTTTAGCTATTAGTGACTTACCAATGGTGAGATTAGGCAGGACACTCACCCCCAATACCAGGCAGCGGCATCTTTGGTGAACACATCATTGACAGTGAGTACCCTACGGCAGTGCAAGTGTCTCCTACTCTACACTTTCAAAAACTGCCTATTGTTGCCACTAGTAGGCTTTTCCATAACCAGCTAAAATGGCTACCATTGCTCTGAATAGAAATTGCAGCAACTCAGAGTCAAGATTTTTATTAGCATTTGTGTGAGGTAAGATAAAAACAATGCTCTACTGTACCGTTATCTAAGTGGCTCCCCAGGTGTTCACCCTATACCTCCTATACAGGATCTGGACTTCACTGCAGGGGAACCACCAGGCCACTACTTCTTGGAGTAGTCTTGGTCTAAACAGCTCCTGACCCAGGGGGTTAGGAGACATCTCTGCAGGTGCACCAAAGTATTAGGAAACAACTGTAGTTAGGGATAGGCTAGAGCCAGGGAAAACAGAGTACATGCAATTCAATAAATAGGTCGAGATCAGCCAGCTCTGGGTCAGAACAGAGAACAGGCTGGGGTCAGGTAGGCAGAACAGGAAAACAAACTGTCATGATCCGGGGTCTACGTGACAGACCTCCGAATCGTCCGGCATCAAACTACGAATAAATGAAAATATCGGAAGTTTATTACAAAGTAACCAGAGCAAGGAATATAAACAAACAAGCTCAACCTGCCTGCACGGAGAGGTCTGCAGCCAGTACGCCAGGGGGCGAGCAGCCAGCCTACGCAACCATACGTCACGGTGAACGGTGAATCCTTCATAGGATCTCAATAGCAGAGAACAACGCTTCCGTTTTGTCCCCATCTATTATCAATGGGGACAAAACAAAACTGAACGAAACGGAATGCACCAGAATGCATTCCGTTCAGTTTGGTTGCATCCCTATTGCAGACGGAATAATGGTGCAAGCAGCATTTTGGTGCAAGTCCGTGATGTGGTGCGGAGGAAGACGGATCCGTCCTGACACATAATGTAAGTCAATGGGGACGGATCCGTTTTCTCTGACAGAAAACATATCTGTCCCCCATTGACTTTCAATAGTGTTCATGACGGATCTGTCTTGCCTATCTTAAAGGTAATACAACCGAATCTGTTCATAACTGATGCAGACGGTTGTATTATCAGAATGGAAGCGTTTTTGCTGAACCCTGCCGGATCCAGCAAAAACGCTGATGTGAAAGTAGCCTAACACAGCCTTCAAAAGGACCTCAGCTGCCACCATAAACACCCTGCACTCTGTAATTGGATCTGGCTTAGAATCTCTGCAGGGAAAATGTAGTATAAAATGCAGCAATAGCTGTTTTCTTCTCGGAATCATAGAAAATGTTAGGAATTTGGTAATTGTTCCCCACAAAACAATGTGTAATGTACATTACCTTATTCCTTAACTACTGCCATAGAGAGGAATAGATGGGGCACTCCCTAGTGCAGTGGTTGCGAACCTATGGCATGGTTGCACTCAGAGCCCTCTCTATAAGCACCCGCACCCTGCCATTCATCAGCGCAGGGCATACTATGAACGGCACAGGCAGCGCAGTGAATGTAGACAGGCTATTATAGCCACATGATAAAGTACAATATTAATTGGTTCCAGGAAGACCATTGTATGTTGAAACTTGAGTAATCGGTTCCAAAGCCCCAAAACATCATCCAAGATAAGAAAAATAATATTTATGAAAAATAAGCATATAACTAAGACAGATAAAACAAGTGCTTACATATCACAGTCAGGTATAGCTGCTAACTATAACTAATACAGCTATTTTACCAGAGAAGTGGCCTAGAATCGTTGGATCTTAGTCTGAGGTATTGTATATAATCTAGTTTCAACTTACGATGGGTCAGAAAAGACCATTGTATGTTGAAAATATTGTATCCTGAGGCCATTGTATCTTGAGGGATCACTGTACTATATTGTATTCAGGTTAAATTGCTGAGTTGGCACTTTGCCATAAATAAGTGGGTTATGGGTTACAGTTTGGTCACTCGATCTTTAAAAGGTTAACCATCACTGCCCTAGTGTATTACCCTTTGTATAAAGCTTATGCAGCAAAGGTAATATTACCTTACCATGTGGTGCTATGCATGCTAGGCACATAACTAGAGAAAAGCAGGGTACTCCCAGAAGTACTTATAAGTTGGTACTGTTTGTGACACTTTCTTACTATTATACCTACCTTACACTATTCCCACTGTGCTCACTCCTCTATAGAGCATCCAGTCAATGTGTCTCTGGCACTTCACGTATCAGCACTGAGCACTTTTTGTTTAAATATCTCCTAGCAACCATTTCACCTTTGCCTCTGTTCACCTGTGTACCTTGTATCATGTTAATATCAGGACCTCTCTTGTCTATTTCCGGTTCACAATAAGATACATAATGTACTGTACTAAAATATGTATTATCCTGATGAAGAAACGCATAGCCTCATTTTTTTATTTTTTTTTGTTTTAATCTCATCTGAGCATTCGAGTGCAGTCGCACCATTCTTTTTTGCCTTTCAAGCAACTTTCTGCACTTGGCTACCTTCACGGCCTTTCACTATAGTGGTCTTCCTTTCAGTTATGAAGCCATGTACTTAAGTGTGTGCACAAGACATTTTTCTCCTAGGTTGTCTGAAGTGCAAGTGCATAAACATAGGAAGACCATATAGGAATATACTATAGTGGACGGAAGTTAACTATGAAACGATAGATAATTCCGCCTGCTACAAAAATTCCATTTACTTGTCTCCAAAAAATCTAGACTTTGGACTTAGCTGCCGAACTGATCAGTAAGATAACGGTGCTGTGATTCACTAACTAGCTTATGTTTCAAACATTATACAAATATTTGCTGTTAAAGATAACACAATGCCAAAAAAATCCATCACTTTTCCATGCTACCTCCAGTACTCCCTCACTTTGCTTTGCAGGAATAGTAAATATTAAAAAGAACAAAGTTCTTCTAAATTGTAGTGAGGAGTAGTTGCTTTCTACTGTGTGACAACTGGTAGCTGGGAGAGGATTTGGCATATCTTTACGATGACAAATGAAAAATCACAGTTCTGATATATAGGATCATTAGAAGAAATCTCGATAAACAGCTGGCGTCACTATAGTCTAAATAAGTCAAAGAGCATGTTCACCAGTCTAAGACATAACATTTATTGTTTATAATTAAAAATACCCCAATCTAGTGAAGTAACCCCTTCAGGACCCTGACATTTTTCACATTAAGGACCAGGCAATTTTTAGCAAATCTGACATGTGTCACTTTATGGGGTAATAACTTTAAAACACTTTTACATATCCAGGCCATTCTGAGATTGTTTTCTCGTCACATATTTTGTACTTCAAGACAGTGGTAAAATGGAGTCAAAAAATTTAATTTTTATTTATGAAAAAAATACAAAATTTACCCCCAAAAATTGAAAAATTTGCAAATTTGCAAATTTCAATTTCCCTACTTTTATAATAGACTTTACATTCCCCAAATTTCTACTTCATGCTTGGATCATTTTGAAAATGAAATTTTATTTTTTGGGGACATTAGAAGGCTTAGAAGTTTAGAAACAAATCTTAAAATTTCCAAACCACAATTTTTTCAGGACCAGCACAGTTGTGAAGTCACTTTCTGGAGCTTAAATATTAGAAAACACCCATAAATCGCCCCATTTTAGAAACTACACCACTCAAGTTATTCCAAACTGATTTTACAAACTTTGTTAACCCTTTAGGTGCCCCACGAGAATTAAATGGAAATTTCAAAAAAAAAATGCAAATTTTTAATTTTAATCATTTTTTTTCTGCAACAAATTAAGAGTCAACAGCCAAACAAAGCTCAAAATCTATTACCCTGAATCTGTAGTTTAAAGAAACACCCCATGTGTGCTCAAAAACGGATGTATGGCCGCATAGCAAGCTTCAGAGAGGAAGGAGCACCATATGGCTTTTTAAGGGCGGATTTAGATGGAATGGTAATTCGGAGCTATGTCACATATGAAGACACCCAGAGGTGGCCCTAGAGTGGAAACCCCCAAAAAGTGACCCCATTCTGGAAACTACACCCCTCAAGGAACATTTCAAGGTGTGTATTGAGCACTTTGACCCATCAGGCGTTTCACAGAATTAAGAAACGCTTGGTTGTGAAAAAGTTGCTTTACAACCACATTTTTCACTTTCACAAGGGGTAAAAGGACAAAATGCACCCCACATTTTGTTCCCCATTTACCCCCGAATACGCCAACTCCCCAAATGTGCTAAATTTTTTTATAAATGAGGGCATGGCAGGGCTCTAGATACAAACAGCTAAATATGGATTTTGCTGACCTGAATTGGCAGACATGGATTTTAGGTGACATATCACATTAAATAAATACCTGAGATCCCCAGAAATGAAAACCCCCAAGAAATGACCCCATTTCAGCAAGAGCATTCCCGTACGAACATTTTAAGTGGTGGAAAGGGTACTTTTTTAGCAAACAGGTGTCTCACAGAAAAGAATATGTAGTGATTGTTGGAAACTGTATATGCAAGCGAGGTGGACTAAATCAGATATAAATTGGAAATATTACAGTGAGCATAAAGGATGAAAGAAGAATGGTATATTCTGAAGCAGTCCTGCATGCACAGGCCAGGTTTTGCATTGGTAAATGGTGTCTTTCCTTATCCCTCTTTTGTGACACACCCTGCATCTTTTTTGTGTCCTTTCCTTCCTTGCTGTCTGAGAGACTTGACCTGGAAAATGTTACCCTGGTACGACACGGGCACCATGACTTCCAAAAGTAATGGGACCCTTCCCTGCCTGGGTTTGATAAATTAGGGCCTTGATAACTACCTCTTGGAACTGAAGGAAAGTTCGTCTGTGGCCTGAAGATTGAAATAGGATGTACGCATGGCACATTGCCATCTGTACAATGTGTACGGCCAGCTTTTTGTACCACACTTTTGTTTTTCTTGTGGCACTGTAGGGCTTCATAAGTTGATCTGCAAGATCCACCCCTCCCATGTGCCTGTTATAGTCAAGGATGCAGTCTGGTTTGGGGACCATGGTAGTGGTACCTCATACAGCGGCAGGGGAGCTGGCGCTAGTGTGATTGGTGGCCAGTACACGGACTTGTACTTAACCACCAGCATATTATCATTGCGGAGAGCCCTACTTTCGCTCATTATAATTGGTTGCGCTACCAGGGATCTAGGGAGGTCTCTCAGATTTTTTTGCGTACTGTGTCGCAAGCCACAGTACCCCTGGTAATTAGGGACCTGAATAGGGGTATGCTGGTATAATAGTTATCTACATAGAGGTGGTAACCCTTATCCAGCAGTAGGTGGGGGGGGGGGGGGGCAGCTGCAAAAGAAAAAAAAATCTGTGCAGCTATTCCAGATGTTGTTCTTTCTTCTTTTCAGCAGCAAAAGAGTTAAATTCGCAGTGGTGGTACACCACAAGTCCCAGCAGCACAGAACCTCTCAGCATTCTGTCACAAGCTAGAATGGCTGCATGCAGGGAAGTTCAGCCTCTTCCTGTGCAGCTATAGTGCCGCCATTGGCTGGAGCATTGTTCCAGCCAATCGCAGTGCTGGAAGGGACCCAAAACACTGGTGTCCCCTGCCTCACCTTGGATGTGACCGATGCTGACCAGTTCAGAACCGGCCACCATCCCCTGACCTCTTCCTGACCCGCCCTGCAGCTTCTGACAACTTCCAGCGCTGCGATGTGCCAGTCTCAATGATCGGCCAATTGCAGCGCTTTGAGCTGCAGGGGGTGGATCCGCACCATGCTGCGCTTACCTGGCATGGCTGCCTGCCGGTAAGAGCAGCCATGGCGCCGCGATTCTGCCCTGATCGTTCCCCCGGAGCCACGCAGACCTCATGAAGTACATGTACATGATGGGTCTTTAAGTCCCTTCCTTATATGACGTACATGTAAGCCATGGGTCCTTAAGGGGTTAAAAGTTAGCAGGATAGGAAGAACAAATCTTACCCTTAACGCTGCTCCTATAGCCCTTCGTATAAATGGAATAGCCACCCCGATAGGGGCGATCCCATGTCAGGAACCTCCTATATATCCCTGGGAGACCCTGACAAGGGATAGATACCACCACCAGATAGTTATTAAAAACAAAAAAAATGGCAAATGAACAATCAGTTATTATAGTTGATATATTCTAAGTAGAACAATGGCTAACGTAAGGATCTGAGCAACTTTGACAAAGTTAAAATTGTGATGAGTAAATAACTGGCACTTCTCCAAAATGGTAGGTCTTGTGGAGTGTTTCTGTTATGCAGTGATTAATATGGTACTGTACATATTAGAAGTGGTCCAAAGAAGAACAATGTGCCCTGCCACACTGCAAATATTGTTTAGGAATGATTGTGCAACATGAAAGAGTTGAAGTTGTTGACTTGGCCTCCAAATTCCTGAGATCTTAAAGGGGTTGTCGCAATTTAGCAAATAGCATTTATCATGTACACAAAGTTAATACAAGGCACTTACTAATGTATAGTCATTGTCCATATTGATTGCTTTGCTGGCTTGATTAATTTTTTCATCCCATTATACGCTGCTTGTTTCTATTGGTTATGACCACCCTGTAATCCAGCATTGGTGGTTGTGTTTGCACACTATAGGAAAAAGCGTTGGCCTCTCTGGTGGCCGAGACTGTAGGAGCACACACACATGCACAGCAGCTTCTGTTCCCGGCCATCTCGTATCATCTTGGTAACGGTGGTCATAACCCCTGGAAACGAGCAGTGTCTGATGAAATGAAAGAATGAATCAAGCCAGCAAAGGAAGCAATATCAACAATCACAATATATTAGTAAATGCTTTGTATTAACTGTCTACATGATCAATGCCATTTGCTGAATTGAGACACCTTTAATGAGAGTTTGATAGTTCTTTTTCACCAAACTAATCCTAGTGGCCTGCAGGTGACGTCATTTTGCACATACCCTTATCTCCCTCTGTGCATCAGCATTGCCCCATAAAAAATAATTTTGTTCAAATTGGTAAAATAGGTCGAAGTAGAGGTCCTTGAGCTAATGTTGCCCAGCCCTCCCATCTTGTTCAAGCCCCACTTCAACTTATTTCTCTACATAATAACCTCCTTCTTCCTTGGATATAACCAAGGCCAGTAGTGTTGAGCGAACCCGAACTGCAAAGTTGGGGTTTGTACCGAACTTTGCGAGTTTGGGTACCCAGACTCGAACCCGAACTTTGCCGCAAGGTGTTCAGGCATTTAATAAAGCTTGTTGAAAGGCTGCAGGGCAGCCAATCGACAAGCTTTTAAGCTGTGGGCACTTAGAAGCCATAACAGCCATGTCTAGTAATGGCATGGCTGTGATTGGCCAGTACATCATGTGACCCAGCCTCTATACAAGCTGGATCACGATTAAGCACCGCCCATTAGCTCTGAGTAGTGCAGGGACAGGAAGCTGAAGTGAGGGAGTGTTAGGTATTTCATCGGGCTATTTATTTTGTGGGCGACCTATAGCGATTTTTTGTGGGTGTAATGCACCATCTTTGTACCCCGATACAAAAATATAGTTAATCTGTTAGTTCGGTGGGTAACATATGCCCATTTTTGGTGTGAGATACACATGCACTGCATACGTGACAGGGAAATTATTATTGTTAATCCATCTGTTAGTTTGGTGGGTGACCTATATCTATTTTTGGTGTGAGGTACACCTGGACTGCATACGTGACAGGGAAATTAATGTAGTGCGACACAGTGAGAGGTTTGGTCTCGGAAAACAGGCATTTTCCACCCAGCATGTGCTGCTGGGCTGATTTAAAGCCAGGTGAATATAAATACCGGACTGGATTTTAAATGCAGGTCCGGGATTTGGCAGCACATGGCTGTCCTTAAATAGGCAGCTGGGCTCAGAAGCCATGTCTCTGTGTTGGAGTGTGGGAGCCTTGTGTCTGGATGAAGGCTTGCTACCTGTTTGGCGTGAAAACAGGTTGGTGCTGCGATCAGCAAGGATTCTTTGAGGCAGAATTGCTGCATGGTGTGAATTAACACGACACCGCAAGGTGTTTGAATATGACTGCTTGTTTTGTCACTTGCCTATAGTGTGAATAAAACACTGAACTGATCCAAAGAACTTGTTGTTGCCTCTATACTGCGATCGCTAATCTTGACTACCATAGTTAATCTGTCTGTTAGTTTGGTGGGTGATATATACCCATTTTGTTGTGAGGTACACCTGCACTGCATATGTAAAAGGGAAATTAATAAAGTTAATCCGTCTGTTAGATTGGTAGGTGGGGGTGATCACAGACAAATGCAACTGCCTGTCCAGAGCCAATGTGAACAAGCTCACGTTCATTAAAATGTAGTAAAAAAGGAAACCTGATCCAGCACTTGTGGGATAGTTGCTCCAGCTTTATTGATGAAAATTAGGGTTACCAGTGTGCAGAGGGGTCCACTGTATGTGATCAATTTTCATCAGTAAAGCTGGAGCAACTATCCCACAAGTGCTGGGTCAAGTTTCCTTTTTCACTGCTAACACAAGACCTATCTTGTTGGATCCGTGCGCTGGGAATGCGACATACAGGGTGAGCTGGGTTTGTTGTTTGCCACATTAAAATGTACCCCGTGCTGAGTAGACAAGTATTCCAGCCTCACCCAGCCATTGTTATATTCCAGCACACTTTCTCTTTGCGTTTTTTTTTCCATTTCCCAATGTTTTGGAGCCTTCCCAAATGACAGGGAAATTAATATAGTTAATAAATCTGTTAGATCGGTGGGTGGGGGTGATCATAGACAAGTGCAACCGCCTGTCCACAGCCAACGTGGACAAGCTCACGTTCATTAAAATGAACCAGGCATGGATCCCACAGGACTTGTCCATACCTTGTGCTGAGTAGACAAGTATACCGGCCGCACCCAGCCATAGTTATACTCCAGCGCACTTTTTGTTTTCCATTTCCCAATGTTTTGGAGCCTTCCCAAATGTTATTTTAAGTCATTTCCCTATCCACATTTGTTCTACCCCCATTTTGCTTCTTTTTGCAGCCCTCTAGCCCTTTACTACGACTATTTTACAGATATTTTAGTGCACCAAAGTTCGGGTCTTCATTGACTTCAATGGGGTTCGGGTTCAAGTTCGAACCCTAAAGGCCAGATCTGAAATCTCCCACAAACTACCCCACTAACTACCCTGCGCATGCACTGTCATTTACCAAGTGTGGGCATCTGTTTCCTCAGCTACACTGGCATTCACCTGCTTAGTCTTCTCTTCACTGCACTATGCTTCTAGTGCATGTGCTGTGCAGCTTATACAGCAGATGCCCACCCACAGTTTGTAGATGGTGCCACATGCACAGGCCAGGTTGCAGACAGTGCCTGTATAAGATTTCAGATCTAGCATGGGCGACATCTGAGGATGAATAAAGTGGCACGGAAAACAGGGAGACGGAGAAGAGATTTAACAAGATGGAAGAGGCTTGCCACTAGCTAGGAGGACAGCTCCTGGGCACATTAGACCTAATTTACATGTTTAAACAAAGTTAGTAGAATAGACACTTTTGTGTCCCCAGGAAAAAAAGAAAACGTATATTCACCTCACCCTAACCCCCTATCAGTGCAGCGTTGTTAGGGTCCCACGGCAGAAGGCACAATGCAGTTACGTAATTGCATCACTTGTGCAGGTAATCTGATGTCCTGTGCGCATTTCCAGCATTCTGTATACTGGAGGACTAAAGTAGCCTGCAGCCTTCAAGTCAGAAAGTGGGCTCTCTGCTCTACCACAGATCTAAACTGTATTAGCATCCTACCCTGGTCGGTCCCACTATGCAAGTGGGCTCAGGGCTGCCTCTGCACCCATACTACCCACACCTCTACCTACTCCATCTGAATGGAGTTCTTTTATCAGCTACATGTGCATTACATTTTTACAATCCCCACTGAGGCATATGTAAAAAAAAATCCTGCAGCATTCATTTCTGTGATTAATTTGTCCTGTGTGAACAAAAAAATTTGGAAATATGGGAACAAGCTTGTAATAATCCATTGTAATTTGGTAATATTACACATTAGCATGCTCTTAGCCAAAATGAAAATTGCTAACATAGTTGTGCAAGAGATAAGTTATAGAACATATGTGGTAAGACAAACAATGTAAAAAATGAGGCCTTGCACGACCTAGCCACGATTATTACATTATATGTCTGGTTATCTTTATTACTATTAATGTGTGAGTTTTTGGACATAACATTCTTCACATATACAGTACCTCCACATAAGCATAGCAATTTATTAAACCATATGTGACAGAAAAGTAGGCCAAAAAGTAGCACATTTTTGAGCACCATTTGGTAAAAAAAAGTGTTTTTATTTCTTTTTGTTTTAGTTTACTCCTGGAGGGTCTAGCATGGCCTGGCAGATTTTTTATAGATTATGCCAGAAAATTGTGTAAATTAGATGGGAGATGTAGATCTTGGTTTATACTGCACAGAAGGTCAGAGATGTACCGTATCTAATTTATTAAAAGGCCTATACCATATATAAATTAGGTGCATTTTACACCAGTGCAACCTCAATCAAGACAGGAGGATAAAACAACGGTCTGGATAAATTCCCCCCATGTAAGGTAGTTAAATGATAACATTCTGATTGCAGCAACCACTACTAGAAGCTTAGGAGTTTACTGTATACTGGTTTATCATTCATAAAATTTACAAAAATAGTTCACATTTACTAAAGACTGGCCTTTCATTCACCTTAAAAGTCCACCGGAGGGAGAAGTGGCCTGGTGTGGACCGGAAGAGCAGCATGTTCCTGTAGCTCCATCTCCAGCGATCCTAACATCGGCTCATAGCAGGTCTTAAAGGCGACCAAATACCCTAATTTTCACACCTATTTGGTGCCAAACCTTGGAGGCATCGGGCAGAATGACAAGAGGCAAGAAACTAGTGGATACCCCACCAAACTCCCCTCCTTTTTCGGCGCGGCCTCCTCACAAGATGTCGGTGGTAAACCTAGAAACTCATGAAGTGCTCGGCAGCACCACCTCCTTCAGCGTGACTCAACTTAGCGCACTCTCCGTCCTGCAGAGTTGACTCCTCTTCAAGCAAGTCCTCCAGTGCTAATAGGGAATGCTTGCCATCCCTCTCTCCTGTCCAATGCCAAATCATGCTTGCTGATGTAGCCATTTTTCCTATTCCTATTACAATGGAGTCAATTAAAGATTGACAAAATATACCCAGATAATGCGGGAACACAAGATCCCCTATAGGTGGGGATTTTCTCATGCCATTAATAAGAAACAGGGAGTTTTGGAGTTTTAATTGCTATAAAGCACTCTATTGCCTTTCAACTAACTTCCAAAATTAACTTACAGGGCGAAAAATCTGGTAAATGGTGCGATAAAAAAAAAAAAAGTTCTCATATGGTTATGTGAATGGAAAAATAAAACAAATATGGCTCTGGGAAGTCATAGTAAAAAACGAAAATGAAAAAAATTAGAAATCGCTTGGTGAGAAAGGGATAGACCATCTGATCCCCATTTGCGTGTTCTGTTGCATGCTGTTCAAATACAATAGTCTCCCTTTGAAGCAGTATCTTATGGTGGCACAAGGAATTCTTACACAGACTGGTAGAGTGCTAAGATAAGGTATATGGGTTTGGTTTTGCTATGTGTATAATCTGTTAATATGAAAGATACTAACTACATTCAGTATAATACAGTATAAGAGAGTTCTTACTGCTAACCCAAAGCAAGTTTTTAAGATAAAATGCTTTCATTGTGTATTTACGACTTCCTAACTCCAGTGGTTTGATTTCTATGATAATACAGCAGTAAAACAATCATTTTATTTTGCTGCTGAGTGATTTATGTAAAAATTAACTGTTAATTTGTAATATTTTAAAAACATTTCTATGGTCTGTAAAACTCTTCATTTGATACAAAAATGAGAAATGTTACATTAAGAATTGAGTTGTGATGATCTTACTGAAGTAGCACAGTTTTTTAATGCTAATCATGTTAAAGAGATTTTCTGAGATTTTTTAAATAATGATCTATCTATTCTCTGATAGGTCATCAGTATCTGATCACTGAGGGTCTGATACCTGGGACTGCTGCTAATCAGCTGTTTGAGAAGGCACTGGCAAGCACAGTAGCACCACTGCCTTTTCTCAGATTTACCTAGGCCACGTCACGTTCATCGGTCAAATGGCTTTGGTACAGCTTAGCCCAAATGAAATGAATGGGGCTGAGCTTTGATACCAAGCATAGCCGCTATACAATGTACAGTGCTGTGCTTAGTGAGCTGTGAGAAGGCTGTGGTGCTACTGCAAGCGCCGCTGCATTCTTAAACACCTGATGGGTAGGGGCCCCGGGTGTCGGACCCCCACATCACCAGTTAAGGAAAATCTCTGAAAATCCCTTTAAATAATATTAACATGATATTATTGGTTAGATATGTTTCTATGGACTTGACCGTAGTTCCCTGCCAAGCCAAGTGGCTGGGGGCTAAGGGTTGCCAACTGTCCAAAAATTTCTGAACAATCCATAAAAATAGACAGATTTTTTTCAGGGTGGCGGCACTTGAGCGAGTTATTTTAGTGTTTTTTTGTTTTGTTTTTTACAGTTTCCAGTAAATACTGGTTATAGGTTATAATCATTATACTGATCTATAGGCCTGTATCAGTTATAATCTATATCATTCATTATGGTTCTCCAATTTGTCCACAAAAATGATGGCTGTCATAGATTTAGGATAAACTTTCTAGAAAAAAAAATTAATTCCTGCCAGGCTTCTCTGTGCAGAGAGAATGCAGTGTTACATTAGCTCTGTGGCCCCTTCTTTCTCGGTATTAGTAAGTTTTCTAGAGCAGTGTTTCCCAACCAGTGTGCCTCCAGCTGTTGCAAAACTACAACTCCCAGCATGCCCGCCCAGCCAAAGGCTGTCAAGGCATGCTGGGAGTTGTAGTTTTGCAACAGCTGGAGGCACTCTGGTTGGGAAACACTGTTCTAGAGGTCATACCTCCAATTATACAACAATGGAATTTTTTTTAACTATAATCCATCACCATATAAGATGGAAAAACCCTTTAAGGCTGAGAAACCCATTCAGACAAGTCCTTGGCTAGGTTAAAATAGACCCTTGTGCAACAATTAAGGCTACTTTCACACTGGTGTTTCTGGGTCCGCCTGTGAGATCCGTTTCAGGGCTCCCAAAAGCGGCCTAAAACGGATCAGTTTAGCCCCAATGCATTCTGAAAGGATAAGGATACGTTCAGAAGGCATCAGTTTGGCTCCGTTCCGCCTCCATTCCGCTCTGGAGGCGGACACCAAAATGCAGCTTGTAGCGTTTTGATGTCCGCCTGACGATGCGGAGCCAAACGGATCCGTCCTGACTTACAATGTAAGTCAATGGGGACGGATCCGTTTTCACTGACACAATATGGTGCAATTGAAAACTGATCCGTCTCCCATTTACTTTCAATGTAATTCAGGACGGATCGGTTTTGACTTAGACTTTTTTTTTAAAGAATAATGCAAACGGATCCATTCTGAACGGATACAAGCGTTTGCATTATTGGTGCGGATCTGTCTGTGCAGATACATGACGGATCCGCACTGAACTTAGGTGTGAAAGTAGCCTAACCCAAACCGTGTCTACTACAGCTGCGGCATACTTCAGCTTGACAAGTGGGTTCAGAAGAGACAGTAGCTGGTGCCTCAGGACCTTTAAAGGTCTCGCTTCCATTTAAGGCTACTTTCACACTTGCGGCAGAGTGATCCGGCAAGCAGTTCCGTCGCTGACAATCTGCATGCAAACGGACAGCATTTGTAGACGGATCCATCTAGCAAATGCATTGCAAAACTGATCCGTCTCTCCGGATTTAATGTGCAGACCGGAAGGATGGATCCAGCATTGCTGTATTTTTAATGCACTAATACATTTCAATCCGTCAACTGATCCGGAATTTTGGACGGAGATAATACCGCAGCATGCTGTGGTATTTCCGCTGTTCAGTGATTGAACTGAGGACATCCTGAACTGATTTCTCTCCATTCAGAATGCATGGGGATAAAACAGTTCTTTTCAGGTATTAAGCCCCTATGACGGAACTCAGTGCCGGAAAAGAAAAACGCTAGTGTGAAAGTACCCTAAGTATACACCATATGATAGCTCTGTTTACAAGACGGTGTAGTGAATAATATCAGGCGAAAAGAAAAATCACTGCAGCTCTCACCTGCCACCTCCCAGTGCAGCACGGAAAATCAGACCCGGACTGAGTCAGGTGCAAAATATGAAAAAACTATGGATTCCAGCTCCTCTTAACCGCCTAACGCAGGGATGCGTCCTGCGAGCGGCCGGGTTATTCCTCCTTGACTCCCTGCGCGTCATCTTGCGAGACTTCCTGTGAACGCGCGCTGACAGGAGCGCGCGTTCACAGGATCGCGAGGTAAACGAGTTGATCTACAGCCTGCCAACGGCGATCATTCGCTGGCAGGCTGTAGATGCGATTTTTTTTTAACCCTAAAAAAGTATATTAGACGCTGTTTTGTTAACAGCGTCTAATATACCTGCTACCTGGTCCTCTGGTGGTCCCTTTTGCTTGGATCGACCACCAGAGGACACAGGAAGCTCTGTAAGTAGCACCAATTACCACACTACACTACACCCCCCGTCACTTATTAACCCCTGATCACCCCATATAGACTCCCTGATCACCCCCCTGTAAGGCTCCGCGGATCCACAAAACACGGACATCGGCAATGTGCTTTCCGCATTTTGCGGATCCGCACATTGCCAGAACTATATAGAAAATGCCTTTTCTTGTCCGCAATTGCGGACAAGAATAGGACATGTTCTATAGGCTCTACAAAAAACGCAGTGTTCGCCCGATCAGGCCTGATCTTGCGTTCAGTCCGCCCCACCGCCGTGACAGAAATTATTTTTTTCTGATCACTGCAAAAACATCGTAAAATCGCTGCGGTGCTATAAAGATCATTTTTGAGGGGCATGGCGAGTTCATGGAAGATTTTTTTTTTGGGCACAAGTTAGCGGAAATTGATTATTATTTTTTTTCTTACAAAGTCTCATATTCCACTAACTTGTGACAAAAAATAAAATCTTACATGAACTCACCATACCCCTCACGGAATCCAAATGCGTAAAAATGCCCTGTGAAATCCTAAAGGTACTCATTGGAATTTGGGCCCCTTTAAGCATCTTGGCTGTGAAAAAGTGTCACACATGTGGTATCGCCGTACTCAGGAGAAGTAGGGCAATGTGTTTTGGGGTTTATTTTTACATATACCCATGCTGGGTGAGAGAAATATCTCAGTAAATTGACAACTTTGTATAAACAAATGGGAAAAGTTGTCTTTTACAGAGATATTTCTCACACACAGTATGGGTATATGTAAAAATACACCCCAAACCACATTGCCCTACTTCTCCTGAGTATGGCAATACCACATGTGTGACACTTTTTTGCAGCCTAGGTGCGCAAAGGGGCCCAAATTCCATGAGTACCTTTTAGGAGGGCATTTTTAGGCATTTGGATTCCAGACTTCTTCTCACGCTTTAGGGCCCCTAAAATGCCAGTGCAGTATAAATACCCCACATGTGACCCCATTTTGGAAGGAAGACACCCCAAGGTATTCTGTGAGGGGCATGGCGAGTTCATGTAAAATTTTATTTTTTGTCACAAGTTAGTGGAATATGAGACTTTGAGCAAATAATGTGAGGATAGGCGCTAAAACAAAATAATAATATCTTTATTAATTGTCTAATTAAGAAAAAAGGGGATATCAACCGCCAGTATGGTGTTCAATACTGACTATAACAATTGTGAAAACACTGGTATATGCCAAACAGCACCACCATCTGGAATACCAGAGTAGTCTCACAAGCTACTAACACATAAAGGGCTCAATACACCACAGGGTTCAGGATGTGTGACCCAGGGTGAAAGATATCAAGGGGATGTATTGGTATGGGAATTTCACCAAACACCACTCCAAAACAGTGAGAGCCAGCGCGCAGACTCTCACTGCACTAATAATCACAGGTGCTGGACTATGGCAGAGCAAATACAATCACTCCAGGTGGATTGAAGGAGCAATGGTTGCCCTGACATATCCCTTATTGGCAACAGCTCAACGCGTTTCCATGCATTGGGGATGCATTTCATCAGGAGCTATGTGCACCAGGTTAATGATAGAGCCCAGAGCCTCAGTGGTGTTTCACTGACCGAGGTAATGGACGAACAAACTGTGATAGAGATCCCTGCCTAGCGCCGTTTTCCTCTGGTGTGAGGTACGGAGCTTTTACAAACAGTCACTATCCTGCCTGAGCTAGCAACCTCTAGGCTGAGGTGCTGCGTGCTAGTGTGCATATGATTCGGCACTGTGATGGCCGCAAAGCGGCCCACAGAACGCTGAGCTTTACAGGGTGAAACCCCGCCCTGTTAGACACGCCTCCAACAATCAGCCAATCCGGCCAGGAGGCACGGCACAAGGCGAACCAAAGGCTAAGGGAAGGAGGAACACAGTGGGTCTCAGGGGAAGCGCAGAAAGCGCCACATAAACAAAACAAGGAATTAACAAGGCGGCTTTACATACAGTTACCGCAGCATGGACACCTTCACTATAGATATACAGTGAAAGAGGATCACTCCAGGAGATGTATGTAAACGGACAGACGCATCAATTCATGTGTATATCCATTTGTATCAGTAATCATACACATGAATCCACTCCTCATAGTCCATTGTACAGTATCACAAAGAAATCAGCCTAGTCACTAAATAAATGGGACGTATGAGATCGCATCATTAAGGCCAGATGGTTTGATGGTATTCAAAGAAAAAATCCATCTCGCCTCTTTTTGTAACAATATGCGATCATAATCACCGCCCCTTGGTGACGGCTTCACAGAGTCGATCACTTGAAATTTGACCGATGATGTATCCCCCCTGTGAAGGTCAAGAACATGACGAGCAATTGGCGTATCCTTGAGATTGGTGATATCCAGAATATGTTCCCCAATCCGTCTTCTTAGCTCTCTGATGGTTTTACCCACATATTTGATGTTGCATACACATGTCATTAAATACACAACACCAACTGACTTGCAATTGTGGAAAGACTTAATGAAGAACGTTTTGTCCACAGTGCTGTTAGTAAAGCTTTTAGATTTTTTGATGAACCCACAAAATTTACAGGATCCACAAGGAAACGTACCTGTAAGTGGGTTTCGTAGCCATGATTGCGGACGGGGGCTGGTGTACAGACTATGCGTCAACATATCACGTAAATTATTGTTGCGGCGATAAGTGACTGAAGGGTTGGCTGAAATCATACCACCAATATCTGGATCAGATTTCAAAATGTCCCAGTGCTCATTAAGGACATGACGCACCTTGTCATGGGCACTGTCAAACGTCCCAATAATCCTCACGATGTTCTCACTAGTGTCCCTCTTTTTCGGAGACAACAACAGATCCCTGTTGGTGCTCATTGAGTGCTGGTAAGCCTGCTTAAGACACTGCTGAGGATAACCACGACACCGAAACCTCTGCTGGAGATCTTTAGCAGCCACCCTAAAGTCACTAAAATGAGAACAGTTCCTCCTCACCCTCAGATATTGGCCCTTAGGGATTCCTCTCCTAAGGGCCAAAGGGTGCGCACTGTCCCATTTCAAAAGGTTATTAGTAGCTGTGGGCTTTCTGAAGACGTTGGTACTAATATGCCCATCAGCAGACAATGAAATGGACAGATCCAGGAAGGAAATGTTGTTCATATCCATTTCTGAGGTGAAGAAAAGTCCCACGGTGTTATTATTGAGGACCGCAACAAATTCACGGAACAACTCACTGTCGCCCCCCCACAGGATCAGCACATCATCGATGTACCTGATCCAGAGGGGGACAACATCCGTGAATCGCTCCATATCTTCACAAAACACTACCTCCCTTTCCCACCAGCCCAGGTAAAGGTTCGCAAAAGTCGGGGCACAGGGACTACCCATTGCGACCCCCCTGAGCTGGTGGAAAATAGAGCCATCAAACAAAAATACATTGTGTGTGAGTATGAAACTCAAAAGTTCCATTACAAAGGCATTATGGTCCCTGTATTGTTCACCTCTCTGCTGAAGGAACGTTAGGATCGCTCCACAGCCCAATCCATGAGGGATTGAGCTGTAGAGCGCCTCCACGTCCAAGCTGGCTAGATAGGTACCACTGTCACATTGGACACCATCCAAGCGTCCCAGCACATCCATAGTATCCCTTACATGTGAGGGCAAGCTGTTAACGAATGGACGCAGGATGGTGTCAACATAAGTACTGATATTGGCTGTCAAACAATTGTTCCCAGACACTATATGAGACTTTGTAAGAAAAAAAAAAACATTTTCCACTAACTTGTGCCAAAAAAAAGATACCTTGTGGTGTCTTCTTTCCAAAATGGGGTCACATGTGGGGTATTTATACTGCCCTGGCATCCTATAAGGTACTCATTGGAATTTGGGCCCCATACCCATGCTGGGTGAGAGAAATATCACTTTGTATAAAAAAAATGGGAAAAGTTGTCTTTTACAGAGATATTTATCTCACCCAGCATGGGTATATGTAAAAATACACCCCAAAACACATTGCCCTACTTCTCCTGAGCATTGCAATACCACATGTGTGACACTTTTTTGCAGCTTAGGTGTGCAAAGGGGCCCAAATTCCAATGAGTACTTTTAGGATTTCACAGGGCATTTTTACGCATTTGGATTCCAAACTACTTCTCACGCTTTAGGGCCCCTAAAATGCAAGGGCAGTATAAATACCCCACATGTGACCCCATTTTGGAAAGAAGACACCCCAAGGTATTCCATGAGGGGTATGGTGAGTTCATGTAAAATTTTATTTTTTGTCACAAGTTAGTGGAATATGAGACTTTGTAAGAAAAAAAAAAAATTAAAATAAATCATTTTCCGCTAACTTGTGACAAAAAATAAAAACTTCCATGAACTCACTATGCCCATCAGCGAATACCTTAGGGTGTCTACTTTCCGAAATGGGGTCATTTGTGGGGTGTTTCTACTGTCTGGGCATTGTAAAATCTCAGGAAACATGACAGGTGCTCAGAAAGTCAAAGTGCGAAAATTATTTTTTTTGCACCATAGTTTGTAAACGCTATAATTTTTACCCAAACCAATAAATATACACTTATTGTATTTTTTTTTATCAAACACATGTAGAAAAATAAATTTAGAGAAAAATGTATATATAAATTGAGTTTTATTTGAAAAATTTTACAACAGAAAGTGAAAAATGTCATTTTTTTGCAAACATTTCGGTCAATTTTTATTAATATTAAAAAAAAGTTAAAATGTCAGCAGCAATGAAATACCACCAAATGGAAGCTCTATTAGTGAGAAGAAAAGGAGGTAAAATTAATTTGGGTGGTAAGTTATATGACTGAGCAATAAACCGTGAAAGTAGTGTAGTGCAGAATTGTAAAAAGTGGTCTGGTCATTAAGGGGGTTTAAGCTAGGGGGGCTGAAGTGGTTAATAAAAATGCTTTATTCAACTTACATAAAATCTGACATCAAATAGGAAACTTTGCAGTGACGTGTGTTTCGGGCTATAACATCTTAGCCCTTCATCGAGACAAAAATCTTGTCTTGATGAAGGGCTAAAATGTTATAGTCCGAAACGCGTCACAGCAAAGTGTCCTATTTGATGTCGGATTTTATGGAAGTTGAATAAAGCATTTTTATTAAGAGGAGCTGGAATCTACTGTTAGTGAATAATATCACTATATAGTTTTGATGCTTCTTTGCAAAATCCACTCATCTATATGTGTGGTCTCAGGTTTTTCATTTTCCATCAACCCTTCTTATTCACTAAAACATTGACTTTTACATGTTTTCAATATCATAAAATGTTTACAAAAACCTTCAATAAAAAATGTTTGTAATATATATATATATATAATAAAAAATAATCCACCAGTATTAGAAATGGCACATGGTAGTTTGTTGGCCCTATCCTCAGGGCCTGCGTCATAACCCGGCATCCCCGGGCAAGTGTCGGGGCCCAATGCTCCTGGGGGGCCCACTGAGCTGCTATGAGCACTTCCATCAATACAGATGGGAGCTCTCACTGCTGTCATTTCACTGACGCAGTACCCCTCTGGTGGGCCCTCTGAGCTGCAGAGACTCAGAACACGCCCCCTCTACACAGGACACATGCTGCCTGAGGAGAGAGACCAGAGGGCTGGAGCTGGAGCAGGGAAGTGTGTAGACAGTCTGTGAGTGAGTCTGCACTGTGACTGTCTCTTGTCTGTGGGACAGAAGGAAAGGGGGGGACTCTTCGATCGGCTGCTGCTTCATTCTATTTAGTTGTGTTACTGTTTCATTAAGCAGTTTGTCTCCATGACACCTGCCCCCCCCCCCCCCCACATATCCTGTCCTATCTCATCCTCATGGGGCCCGTGCTGTCTCCTTTACTCCCTCATGTATCCAAAGCTCCTGTTTCACCCTCCTATCTCCTGTTGCTGCCCTGCACAGACCTCCTGCCCCTACTTCTTGTATGAATCCCCCTCAGAGCCCCTTCAACCTACTTGCTGTGTCCACCCCTTCTGTCCATCCAGGGGCCCTGCCTCTCATTATGGTGGCATCTGAACAGCATTCACCATAAGGACCTTCTAACGTCACAGGGTCATGTGACTGTGCCCCCCACCCCGTACTGTGCCCCTTTATACCCTGCATTGTGCCCTCTTACCACACCCTGTGCAGTGCCCATAGTCATTCACTGTACTGTGCCCTCTTATACCCTTTTATCCGGTCACTGTATGGTGGTTTTATCATTGTATGGCGGTGTTATCACTATATGGCGGTGGTATCCAATAACTGCCATAACTGTATCCCCTTCCATGCCCACACCACTTTTTTTTAGACCTGGCATGAGTGGGAAAAGATACAGATTGCGGTGCTAAGGACCTTTGCGCCACAATCGGTGTCAGAAATACGCCTAACATAGACGTATTTCTATATAATAAATAACCCCCTAATTGTATTATTATTTGGGGGTAGGGCTAATATCTTTATAGTATATAGATTCTAGTGTATTATACTGTGCCCTGTATTTTCCAGTAGAAAATGAGCACAGTCCTAATCCCTGACCACCAGGACCAGTTAGCTCTCTGTCAGTACATGGCGGCCTCCCCTCTCCGCCACGCTGCTCCGCTGTGTACTGGTGCTTATTCTGACACTAGGGCTGGGTTCACATCCCATTTGTGCCATCCATTTAATGTATACCAAAAATGTATGCGTTACCAGATGCCTCAGACTGATGCCGTACAGTGGCGTCCGTTCACCACACAGTTACATGGTAGAAAAACATATACGTTAATGTCTGCATTTTTTACTTGACTCTGCAGGATACAAAAACGTGGAGTGCTGTACATTTGTATACATCAAACCAATAGGAAAAACGTGATGTGAACACACATTGGGGGGGGGGGAGGGGGGCGTACTAAAATTTGCTGTGGGGCCCAGTCAGTTCTAGCTACATCACTGCACATCTCCTTCTCTCCTCCAGGCCTGGCTCACTGCTGCAGCGGGCCGCCGGAGAGAAGGAGCGCAGGGAGCTGCGGTTAGTGAATAACAGGACCACCAGCTCCCCTGCAATGATAGGTATGTGAGGGGGCCACTGGGGGGTCATTCATCACACTGTGAGGGCCCCTTACACAGTATAATGACTCCCAGTGCCCCCCATTTAGTATAATGATCCCCATTGGCCCTCCATTTAGCATAATGACCACCAGAGCCCCCATTAAATATAATAACCCCTCGTGCCCCCTCCATACATTATAACCCCCAGTGTGGGTGCGACTGGGGGACATTATTCTGAATGGAGGGTCACTGTGGGGTCATTATACTGTGAGGGCCCTTTACATAGTATAATGACCCCCAGTGTCCCCCATTTAGTATAATGATCACCAATGACCCTCCATTCAGTATAATGACCCCCAGAGCCCTCTCCATACAGTATTCCCCCAGTGTGGGGGCTACTGGGGGTCATTATTCTGAATGGGGGTGACTGGGGGTTATTATTCTGAATGCAGGGCCACAGGTGGTCATTATACAGTGGGGGTGGGAATTGGGGATTCATTATACTGTGTGAAGAGCCACTAGTAGTCATTATACTGTATAGGGGCCACTGGGGGTCATTATACCGTGTGGGAGCCACAGGGGGACATGTCAATGTAAAAAAATGCCTCATGGGGGCCCACTGGGATTTATCGCCCAAGGGCCCACATGAACCTGGAGCCGGCCCTGCCTATCCTATTACAGATTTTCCTTTAATGCCCAGAAGCTTCATGTTTTACTCCAAGCACAATTACTAAAAAGCAGGGTTTACCAAGTTGCAGATATCCATAACATTTTAATTCAATAAACGCTTTATTCCATATATTATGGAAATATATTGGCACGTGAAGTTATTGTCCAGTAACACAGAGATGCCAAAGAAATCTTTTAAATAAAAATAGGACTATAGCATTTTTGCTCTGCAGCATTTTCGTGCTAAACTGATGAATCTGTATGCGGCTCTTTTGGAAATTTCCACATAAGTGACATGTTATAAAGATCTTGGCAGACTACTATCCTTATCTGCGTTCTGATACAGACCCACAGCACAGAATGTGCTTCTGGTAAAACATAATGTAATGGCACGATTAGTAGTTCAGTTTTTTGGATGACAAACTAAGAGTAGAGATGGCCTTGAGGTTCGCCCGGCAGTCGTTTCGCGGCGAACTATGCTTGTTCGCGATTCGCCAAAAATGCGAACATATGGTGATATTCGCACGCGCCATATTATTTTGAATAGAGGAAAGAGATAAGACAATGCAGCAGCACCCTGCAAATCAGATAAAGTACAATAATGCCATAGTCACAAAAATTATAGTGCTAATGCTAAGCTTATTTATAAAGTGAGATGCTTGGCCAATGCATTTTGGACAAAACCATCTGAGCCCGTCTGCCGTACGTCAAGGCGATCTCTGTTAGACGGGTCCTAACACTAAATACTACCTGTTATGCGCCATAATGGCCACCATAAAATTCAGGGAGTGTTGGATCCACATGCATGCTGGATCCACTCTGCCTTTTACCATTTTTGGTGCCATAATAGCCTCCATTACAAGAGATGCAGGTACCAACATGCATGCCGAGCCCACTCTATATCTTTCATTGTGCCAGACAGCTTCCAATAAATGTAATGAGATCAGGCCACAGCTTTAGGCCTCATGTACACGACTGTATTTTGTTTCCGTGTCCGTTCTGTTTCTTTTGCGTATAGGATGCGGACCCATTCATTTCAATGGGTCCGCAAAAAAAGCGGACAGCAGACCGTGTGCTGTCCGCATCAGTATGTCCGTTCCGTTGCTCCGCAAAAAAAAATTATGCATGTCCTATTTTTTTCTAGTTTGCGGACAAAGATAGGCATTATTACAATAGATCCGCAAAAAAAAAATGGATCCGTAAAAAAACCTGATGCCATACGTTCTGTATGGCATCCGTTTTTTTTCCGGATCCATTTTTTTCCGGATCCATTTTTTACGGACCGCAAAACACATACGGTCGTGTGCATGAGGCCTTATACTGAAACTAATTAAAATCAGCCTATGGGGCAGACAGGCTAATCAAGAGTGCACGACTATCTGGAGTGCCACACCTACAGCGCTGTAAATCTGCAAATAAAAAGGGGCTTAGTCAGCACCTCCTGTGCACTGCTGAATAGCCTGTCTGCCTCATAGGCTGATTTTAATTAGTTTCAGTATAAGGCCTCTTTAACACTACCATTTTTTTTTTCGTTTACAGGCTGTTTTTTTCATTCCGTATACAGAACCATTCATTTCAATAGTTCCGCAAAAAAAAAAAAGTACTCCGTATGCATTCCGTTTCCGTATTTCCGTTCCGTTGAAAGATAGAACATGTCCTATTATTGCCCGCAAATCATGTTCCGTGGCTCCATTCAAGTCAATGGGTCCGCAAAAAAAAAACGGAACACATGCGGAAATGCATCCGTATGTCTTCCGTATCCGTTCCGTTTTTGCGGACCATCTATTGAAAATGTTATGCCCATCCCAATTTCTTCTATGTAATTACTGTATACTGTATATGCCATATGGAAATACGGAACGGAAGAACGGAATGGATCCATGAAAAACAGACCGTAAAACACTGAAATAGCCATACGGTAGTGTGAAATAGGCCTAATCTATAGCCTGCTTTCACTACATTCATTGGAAGCTGTCTGGCACAAGGAAAGGTATAGAGTGGGCTTGGCATGCAGGTTTGTACCTGCATCTCTTGTAATGGAGGCCATTATGGCACCAAAAATGGTAAAAGGCAGAGTAGACCCAGCATGCATGTGGATCCAATACTCCCTGAATTTTATGGCGGCCATTATGGCGCATAACAGGTAATATTTAGTGTTAGAACCCGTCTAACAGATCACTTTGACGCACGGCAGACGGGCTCAGATGGTTTTGTACAAAATGCATTGGCCAAGCATCTCACTTTATAAATAAGCGTAGCATTAGCACTATAATTTTTGTGATTATGGCATTGTTGTAATTTATCTGATTTGCAGGGTGCTGCTGCATTGTCTTGTCTTTTTTTACTCTAGGTCTTTGCCATGGCAGCGTGCACCTGCGCATTGGGAAGTGCTGACTAACCCCCTTTTTATTGCAATATTATTTTGCATAGCGCCAAACTTTGACCCATGACACATCCATTAGGTGGGACAGGATAGCCAATTGAGACCTTTCAGCACATGGACACCTTCCTACCCAATAAATAAACCCGATCTGGCCATTTTACAATCAGTCTTTTGCCAGTGTAGGGAAAGGTTGCTGTGTGGAGCAGTGACATACTGTTAGGGACACCAAACGCTAGCTAATAGGGCCACAAAAGTCATTTTAAGGACTGGTATAGGTGTGCTATCGATAAATGTGATATTGAGGGGTGTGATATACTTATAATATACTTTCTAACATAGAAATTATATTATAGTGTAATTGTATTGTGCAGCAGTTGTGTGCGGTTCTTCTGCGATACCGCAGCTAGATAGAAGGACAAACGCTATTGGGGTTACTAATTGCAACGGGTGTGATATACCTGCTGCCCCCCCAAAAAACAGCTTGAGGGCTGCAATATACCTTCTTCCACAAAATCCTGATTGAGGGGTGCTATATATCTGTTTCCGCCGAATACTGATTGAGGGGTGCTATATACCAGTTTCTGACATATAATACTGATTGAGGGGTGCCATATACCTGCTTTCGCCAAATACTGATTGAGGAGTGCCATATACCTTCTTCCACAAAATACTGATTGAGGGGTGCTATTGCTATATACCTTCTTCCACCAAATACTGATTGAGGTCTGCGATATACCTTCTCTGGCACACAGTGTCGGTGCCAGGATACATCTGACCACAGACACATTGTCTAGCAAACATGGGCAGGGAAGGTACATAAATTTAACTGCTCACTGGGTAAACCTTCTGACGGCCGTCAAGCATATTAAGCGTGGCACCCGTGTGGATTTGGTGTTACAGCCAAGAATTGCATGCAGGCCTGCCTCTTCTCCTCCTCCTCCATCCTCTGTATCCTTCTCGGCTGACTCCTCCTTTTCCACTGCTACCGCCTCTTCCGCTACACCCCCCCAAGCTCCCCAGAACCTATTCGACGTGCCAGGTGAGACATTGCCATGCTGTGCTGCGGCTGTTGTGCCTGGAAGCCAAGAGCCACACCAGTCCTGCACTCCTTTCAGCTCTGCGGTCACAGGCTGATCAGTGGCTAACCCCTCTCAATTTGACAGTTGGTAAAGTGGAGTGCGACAACGGTGCCAATCTGCTGAGCTCGATGAAACAGCGCATGGCAAACGTCCTGAACTTACTCGTGCAGTGATTCGTTGCCAAATGCTCCGGGGTCCAGGACGTCTTGCGGCAGGCCAGGACAATCTCTGGCCATTTTAGAAGCTCTTACACGGCCATGGCTCGCCTTGCTGATGTACAGCAGTGACACCACTTGCCCGGCAGACGTCTGATTTGTGACTGCCCAATGCGCTGTAACTCCACCTTGTATGCTTGATAGGCTGCTCTAGCAGAAACGTACTGATAACGACTACCTGTACGAACTCTGCGGCGGGACAGGTTCTGGGGAGCTTTTTTTTTTCACCGCGCCAGTGGCTAATCATGTGCGAAGCATGCAGACTTCTGCGGCCATTTGGAGCCAGGGCGCCATCAGTGACATCGTACCTTACGTCTTCTTTCTGGAGGGTGCATTGTGTCGTATCATTAATCAAGCCGTCGAGGAGGAGGAGCTGGAAGATGAGGAAGTCACAATGCTGAATAAATTCCCAAGGGTGGCTTCTCCATCTGAAACAAGTCAGCAGGAGTCTGAAGAGGAGTCAGAGGAGGATGGTGGCTGGGGGGAGGAGGAGGAGCAAGAAGAGCAGGCTTTAAACTTTTTCAGGGATCCCTGGTGTTGTCCGTGGCTGGGGGGAGGAGACCGAGGACGACATTCTCCTGGGCGATGAGTAGGAGCAAATGGGGGCCTTCATGCTCCAGTTTTTGAAGAGGGCCCCCCGAATAAAAAGCATAAAGGTCAAGGACCTGTACTGGGTAGCAACGTATTTAGACCCCCTACACAAACACAAAATGGGGGACATGTTACCAGCATCACAGAGGGCTGTCAGAATGCAGAATTTCCAGGCCTTGCTGCGTGGGATGCTGCATTCTGCAGTTGCGGGCACTGGCAGAGAAATTTCCACCCACAGCAAAACAGGCGCGGGTACCAATCCTACCGCGCCTGCAAAAAGAGGGTGGTTTGAAGATGTGTTGGTCACTTCGGAAATCATTCTTGCAGCCAACCCATCGACAGCCGCCCTCCAGTTCCAACCTCAGGGAGCACCTAGACTGTCAGGTGTCCGACTACATCGGGTTAACGGCTGATGAGGATGCTCTTAGAAGAGAGGAACCCCTTGTCTACTGGGTGTGCAGGATTGACCTGTGGCCAGAGCTGGCACAATTTGCCATGGAACTCTTGGCTTGCCCCTTCGTCATGTATCCTGTCAGGTGAATGCCTATTGGCTGATTTTTGGGGCCTGTACTGGCCGACAGTTACATTTTTATCCTGTGACCGCCTAATGTACCTCCAGCCACAGAATCCAAAGTTCTTTGCTGTCAGGTGAATGCCTATTGGCTAATTTTTGGGGCCTGTACTGGCCGACAGTTACATTTTATTATCTCTAGCCACATAATCACACCCCTGTCTCACTCCTCTGCCTCTCATTATGGTGGAGTATGAACCGTATTCACCATAAGGACCTTCTAATGTCACAGGGTCATGTGACTGTGCCCCCTTATACCCTGCATTGTTCCCTCTTACCACACCCTGTGCAGTGCCCCTAGTTATTCCCTGCACTGTGCCCTCTTATACCCTTTTATCCGGTCAAGGTATAGCGGTGTTATCCGGTCACTGTACAGAGGTGTTATCCGGTCAAATGTATGGTGGTGGTATTCAATAACTGGATGGCCATAACTGTATCCCTTTCCCTGCCCAATCCATCCATTTTTAGACCTGGCATGAGCGGGAAAAATTTGCAGATTGCGCTGCTAAGAACCTTTACGCCACAATCAGTGTCAGAAATACGCCTAACATAGACGTTTTTCTAGATCATAAATGACCACCTAATTGCATTATTATTCGGGGTAGGGCAAATATCTTAATATTATATAGATTCTAGTGTATTATACTGTGCCCTGTATTTCCCAGTAGAAAATGATCCTTGGGAAACACAGTCCTCATCCCTGACCACCAGGACCAGGTAGCGCTCTGTCAGTACATGGCGGCCTCCCCTATCCGCCACGTTGCTCTGCTGTGTACTGGTGCTTATTCTAACACTAGGGCTGGGTTCACATCCTATTTTTGCCATCCATTTAATGAATACCAAAAATGTATGCGTTAACAGATGCCTCAGACTGATGCTGTACAGTGGCGTCCATTCACCATAGAGTTCCATGGTAGAAAAAAAAAATTAAGTTAACCTATGCATTTTTTCAATGGACTCTGTAGGATACAAAAACGTGGAGCACTGCACATTTGTATACATCAAACCGATGGGAAAGAAAAATTTTCCAGGCTCCAGTAGGGCACATTTTTTAGAGTTTCCCTTCAAGAAGCATAAAAATGGCCCCTGATTAAAATACATATATTTTTGCCAATGATCCTCCTCTGGTATATCACTGTCCATGTTGTGGGACTATTTCTGTACTTCTAGAAAGTGTCTGCTGGCTGCAAATATGACCTGAAGGTTTTTCAGGATCGCCTGCCATTAAAGTGAATGGGGCCGGCCGCGAACTCGTGGTTCGCAAACATTTGATCGTGAACGCACGTCCCGGCCGATGTTCGTCCATCACAACTAAGGGTACTTTCACACTAGCGTTAAACGTTTTCTGGTATTGAGTTCCGTCATAGGGGCTCAATACCGGAAAAACAATACATAAATGTATTTTGTAGCATTCCGTTCTGTTTAGTTGCGTTCCTAGACTGGAGAGCAAACTGCAACATGTTGTATTTTGCTTTCCGTCCTAGGAAAAACTGATCCATCATGACCCACAATGCAAGTCAATAGGGACGCAATCTGCCACAATAGAAAACGGATCCGTCCTTCATTGACTTTCAGTGGAGTTCGGCAATGTTAAAGATAATACAACCGGATCCTTTCATAACGGATACAAATGGCTGTATTATCAGTAAGGCCTAATGCACACGACCGTTGTTGTGTTCCGTTACGCAAAATGGGGTTCTGTTGTTCCATGATCCGTTTCCGTTTTTGTTTCCGTGTGTCTTCCTTTATTTTTGCAGGACCACCAGACATAAAGGAAGGTAAAAAAAAAGTCTAAGACAGATTTGCCATGGAAATGATAGGAATAAAACTGACGCGGATGACAGTCTTGTGTGCCTCCGTGTTTTTTAGCGGTCCCATTGACTTGAATGGGTACGCAAACCATTTTCCGCGGACAAGAATAGGACAGGTGATATTTTTGGGACGGCCTGGAACCGCGGATCACGGACGCGGATGGCAAACGGTGCACTATCCGCATTTTCAACGGCTCCATAGAAATGAATGGGTCCGCATCTGAAACGCTAAAATCGGCGGAATGGACGCGGAGACAAACAACGGTCGTGTGCATGAGGCCTAACGGAAGTGTTTTTGCTGGACCCTGCAAAAAACGCTGGTGTGAAAGTAGCCTAACAAAAACATGTATCATATATAAGGAATTTAGAATATATATATAGTGTGTATATTCATTTGATATGTGCGTATCACATAAGAATAAAGCATATTATTTACGCTAAACCTTGAATATATAGGTCATTGGTAATATTAACAAGCAGGGAGACTGTTCAAGGTTGAGAGAAAGTTAAATGGTGCAAAGTAAAGGGATATTCTTAATCAAAACCGGATCCAGAGAGCTCTGGACCTCACTCTGGTCTGAAGGTCTACCTTTCAACAAGACAATCATCCTAAGCACACAGCCAAGACAACACAGGAGAGGCTTAGGGGCAACTCTGTGAATGTCCTTCAGTGAACCAGCCAAAGCTCTGACTTAAACCAAATTGAAAAACCCTGGAAAGGCCTGAAAATAGCTGCCCCCATCCAACTTGACATAGCTTAAGAGGATCTGCAGAGAAGAATGGCAATAAATCCTCAAATCAAAGTGTGCAAAAGAAATATATATAATTGGAAGTATCATACACAAGACGACTGAAAGACTGGGAGGTGTAAGAGATGCCAAAAGTGCTTCAACATTCTCTTTTAATTTTATCATTACTGAGTATTAAGTGCAGAATGGTGGGGAAAAACTTGAATTTTTTATTTTAGCTCAAGGCTGCAAGGGACTGAAGACTTTACATGGCATAACAATGGCCTCTGGGTTTGTAGGGTCTTATAGGCAAACTGTGTAATACTGACAGATAAATACATTACAATACAGAAGTACTGTGATGTACACTTATTGACAAAAAAAAAAATAACGTCCTAGTACATAGTACAGTCGTGGCCAAAAGTTTTAAGAATTACTGTACATAAATATTGA
This sequence comes from Bufo gargarizans, assembly GCF_014858855.1. Lineage (NCBI taxonomy): Eukaryota > Metazoa > Chordata > Amphibia > Anura > Bufonidae > Bufo > Bufo gargarizans. Next base: position 427,557,824 of record NC_058082.1, on the reverse strand, counting down.
AAATTGGAAAAGTTGCTGCTTAAAGAGGACCTTTCACCTGGAAAACCAATGTGAACTAAGTATGCTGACATGTAGAGCCCGGGGATCTCACTACACTTAATATTATCCCTGGGCGCCGCTCCGTTCTTCCATTATGCCCTCCGGTATCTTCGCTCTGTAAGTTATAGTAGGCGGTGTCTGCCCTTATCCTGTGGGCGTCTCCTTCTCCTAGGCTGCAGCGCTGGCCAATCGCAGCGCACAGCTCACAGCCTGGGAGAAAAAAAAACTCCCAGGCTGTGAGCACTGCGCTGTGAAAAAGAATCCAAGCATCACCACCAAGGCCATCCGGGTGAATCTGGGCTCTGCTGGTGGCAATGTCTCAAGGCAGACAATCCAATGGATGCTGCACACTGAAGACCAAGGAGGATGCCACTTCTTCAGCTTGGCCTTTGCAAAAGCTCATCTGGACAAAGAAGAAGACTCCTGGTCTTCTGTGTTATGGTCAGATGAAACAAAAATGTAATTGTTTGGTCACAATGATGTTTCCTTTATTTGGCGTAAAAAAGTAGAAGCCTTCAACCCAAAGAACACCATCCCCACTGTCAAACATGGTGGTGGGAACCTAATGCTTTGGGGGTGTTTTATCAGCCAATGGACCAGGGAACTTAATCACAGTAAACGGCACCATGAAAAAAGAGCAATACATGAGGATTCTCCACGACAACATCAGGCAGTCTGCAGAGAAACTTGGCCTTGGGCACCAGTGGACATTTCAGCATGACAATGACCCAAAACCCACAGCAAAAGTGATGAAGAAATGGTTAGCAGTCAACAACATTAATGTTTTAGAGTGGCCCAGCCAGAGTCCAGACTTGAATCCAATTGAGAATCTGTGGAGGGAGCTAAAGATCAGGGTGATGGCAAGATTTGGAGCTCATTGCTAAAGATGAATGGGCAAAAATACCTGTAGAGACATGCATAAAGCTGGTCTGCAATTATAGGAAGCGTTTGATTGCTGTAATAGCCAATAAAGGCTTTTCTATTGATTATTGAGAAGGGTATGAATAATTTTGGACTGGACACCTTTTGCTCAAATGTAAAGAAAAGCTGAGAAATGTTTTTTTTTCCACAATAATGCCTCTTGTACATCGTCTTATTATCTTTTGGGAGACACCTATGTCATTTCCCATCAAAAAATGACTTGCTGGTTGAATAAAAGTAACTTAAAGTCAAAATTTGCAGGGGGTATGAATAATTATGGGCAGCACTGTAAATGTGTATATATATATATATATATATATCACAGGGATCAAATCAGTCCAAATATTCTCCTGTACATCCAAAACAATTAAAATCAAATTCCCAAAAATCGCACAGTGTGTATATGTTCCAAAGATAAAGAAATTTAACAGTTAAAAACCCTCGAAGCAAGTCCCAGGAGAGGGGAACCTCCCGAATCTCCCATGGAATATCTTCCTTGGAAAAACAAGTAACACTCAAAATAGCCTTTTAGAATAAATAAATGTTATCATAAAACATTATGCAGCTTTTAGTAAAAATGCATTAATTCTTTTTTCAGGTTCAATCCAGATGGAAACCTGGTATTCAACCTCAAAATCCAATATGCCTCACGTAACAATATTTTTTTCCTGATGTTACCTCCTCTCGATGGGGCTATCACTTTTTCAAAAGCAAAGGTACATAAACTGTTTATACTGCGATTATGTTTTGTTATAAAATGGGTCGCTGCATTAGAAATGCCTGTTGCCTGCGGATTCTCAATATAATTATAATTAAGATGTTCCTGTAGTCTTGGTTTAAACTGTCTGCTTGTACTACCAATGTACATCAAATCGCATGCAGTGCATTTTATGGCATAAATCACACCCGACGTGTTTTTATAATTTTCAATTTGAAAAGTGTCTGTAAGGGTGGAGTTATCAAACTTCGTGGTTTGTACTGCAACTCTACAGGTCTTACACGGATGACCCCCACATTTGAATTTTTTTTTATATTTGAGCCATGTATTTTTGGTTTGCTTGGAGTTACTAGTAAACATAGATGGGGACAGAAAATTAGCCAGGGTCTTTGGTCTCCTGGAAACAATGCAGCAGCCATTCTTTAAAATGTTATACAGAATTCTATCATCATAGAGTATTGTTAAACATTTGTTAATCGCCTGTTGTATTTCAGAAATCTACCGACTATAGGTAAGTACTACCGTTGGTTTTTGTGTCTCCTTTGTATTTATATTTTTGGAGTTTGAGCTGGGGTTGGTGGCATTAAAAAGCAAATACTTTCTACATTTATTTTTAGTTATACCCAAATCTCTATGCAGCATCCAATCTGGATAGTCTCTATTCTTGAGGCGATTCCAGATGACCCTGCATTCATGTGAGAAAGCAGAGTCAGTGCTGCAATTTCTCTGTGCCCGTGTAAACTCCCCCACTGGGATTGCTTTTATAGTGTGTGCAGGATGGTGGCTATTAGCCTTAAATGGCTTCTGTCACCCCCAAAACTCATTTTTGGGCATATTAAAATCCTTATTGGACGACAATTCCCTATATAGGGCTCTTACCTTGTTCTGTGGCTTGGTTTAACTAAAAATCGATCTTTTAAAATATGCAAATGACTTCACTACCAGCAAGTAGGGCGTCTACTTGCTGGTAGCCGCCGCATCCTCCTTTAACCACCTCCCGACCACCTAACGCACGGATGCGTCCGGAAGGTGGTTGATTCATTCCTCCTGGACGCATCCGTGTGTCATCGCGCGATAGCCGAGATTTCCTGTGAACACGTGCACACAGGCGCGCGCGCTCACAGGAACGGAAGGTAAGCGAGTGGATCTCCAGCCTGCCAGCGGCGATCGCTCGCTGGCAGGCTGGAGATGTGATTTTTTGATAACAGCGTCTAATATACCTGCTACCTGGTCCTCTGGTGGTCCCTTTTGTTTGGATCGACCACCAGAGGACACAGGCAGCTCAGTAAAGTAGCACCAAAAACCACTACACTACACTACACCCCCCCCCATGTCACTTATTAACCCTTTATGAACCACTGATCACCCCTGATCACCCCATATAGACTCCCTGATCACCCCCCTGTCATTGATCACTCCCCTGTAAGGCTCCATTCAGAGGTCCGTATGATTTTTACGGATCCACTGATACATGGATCGGATCCGCAAAACACATACGGACGTCTGAATGGAGCCTTACAGGGGGGTGATCAATGACAAGGGGGTGATCACGCATATAGACTTCCTGATCACTTCCCTGTCATTGATCACCCCCCTGTCATTGATCACCCCCCTGTAAGGCTCCATTCAGACGTCCGTATGATTTTTACGGATCCACTGATACATGGATCGGATCCGCAAAACACATACGGACGTCTGAATGGAGCCTTACAGGGGGGTGATCAATGACAAGGGGGTGATCACGCATATAGACTTCCTGATCACTTCCCTGTCATTGATCACCCCCCTGTAAGGCTCCATTCAGACGTCCGTATGATTTTTACGGATCCACTGATACATGGATCGGATCCGCAAAACACATACGGACGTCTGAATGGAGCCTTACAAGGGGGTGATCAATGACAAGGGGGTGATCACGCATATAGACTTCCTGATCACTTCCCTGTCATTGATCACCCCCCTGTAAGGCTCCATTCAGAGGTCCGTATGACTTTTTACGGATCCACGGATACATGGATCGGATCCGCAAAACGCATACTTACGTCTGAATGGAGCCTTACAGGGGGGTGATCAATGACAGAGGGGTGATCACCTATATAGACTCCCTGTTCACCTCCGTCATTGATCACCCCCCTGTAAGGCTCCATTCAGACGTCCGTATGATTTTTACGGATCCACGGATACATGGATCGGATCCGCAAAACGCATACGGACGTCTGAATGGAGCCTTACAGGGGGGTGATCACCCATATAGACACCCTGATCACCCCCCTGTAAGGCTCCATTCAGACGTCCGTATGATTTTTACGGATCCACGGATACATTGATCGGATCCGCAAAACACATACGGACGTCTGAATGGAGCCTTACAGGGGGTGATCAATGACGGGGGTGATCAGGGAGTCTATATGGGTGATCACCCCTCTGTCATTGATCACCCCCCCTGTAAGGCTCTATTCAGACATTTTTTGGGCCCAAGTTAGCGGATATTGTTTTTTTTTTTTTTTTCCTTACAAAGTCTCATATTCCACTAACTTGTGTCAAAAAATAAAATCTCACATGAACTCACCGTACCCCTCACGGAATCCAAATGCGTAACATTTTTTAGACATTTATATTCCAGACTTCTCACGCAGACTTCTGACCCCATTTCGGAAAGAAGACACCCCAAGGTATTCCGTGAGGGGCATATTGAGTCCATTAAAGATTTAAATTTTTGTCCCAAGTTAGCGGAAAGGGAGACTTTGTGAGAAAAAAAAAATAAAAATCAATTTCCACTAACTTGTGCCCAAAAAAAGAATTTCTATGAATTTGCCATGCCCCTCATTGAATACCTTGGGGTGTCTTCTTTCCAAAATGGGGTCACATGTGGGGTATTTATACTGCCCTGGCTTTTTAGGGGCCCTAAAGCGTGAGAAGAAGTCTGGGATCCAAATGTCTAAAAATGCCCTCCTAAAAGGAATTTGGGCCCCTTTGCGCATCTAGGCTGCAAAAAAGTGTCACACATGTGGTATCGCCATACTCAGGAGAAGTAGGGCAATGTGTTTTGGGGTGTCATTTTACATATACCTATGCTGGGTGAGATAAATATATTGGTCAAATGCCAACTTTGTTTAAAAAAAATGGGAAAAGTTGTCTTTTGCCAAGATATTTCTCTCACCCAGCATGGGTATATGTAAAATGACACCCCAAAACACATTCCCCAACTTCTCCTGAGTACGGCGATACCACATGTGTGACACTTTTTTGCCGCCTACGTGGGCAAAGGGGCACACATTCCAAAGAGCACCTTTAGGATTTCACCGGTCATTTTTTATAGATTTTGATTGCAAACTTCTTCTCACGCATTTGGGCCCCTAGAATGCCAGGGCAGTATAACTACCCCACAAGTGACCCCATTTTGGAAAGAAGACACCCCAAGGTATTTTGTGATGGGCATAGTGAGTTCATGGAAGTTTTTATTTTTTGTCACAAGTTAGTGGAATATGAGACTTTGTAATAAAAAAAAAGAAAGAAAAAAAAAAAACTCATCATTTTCCGCTAACTTGTGACAAAAAATAAAAAGTTCTATGAACTCACTTTGCCTATCAGTGAATACCTTAGGGTGTCTACTTTCCGAAATGGGGTCATTTGTGGGGTTTTTCTACTGTTTGGGCATTGTAGAACCTCAGGAAACATGACAGGTGCTCAGAAAGTCATAGCTGCTTCAAAAAGCGGAAATTCACATTTTTGTACCATAGTTTGTAAACGCTATAACTTGTACCCAAACCATTTTTTTTTTTGCCCAAACATTTTTTTTTTTTATCAAAGACATGTAGAACAATAAATTTAGCGAAAAATGTATATGTGGATGTCGTTTTTTTTGCAAAATTTTACAGCTAAAAGTGAAAAATGTCATTTTTTTGCAAAAAAAATCGTTAAATTTTGATTAATAACATAAAAAGTAAAAATGTCAGCAGCAATGAAATACCACCAAATGAAAGCTCTATTAGTGAGAAGAAAAGGAGGTCAAATTCATTTGGGTGGTAAGTTGCATGACCGAGCAATAAACGGTGAAAGTAGTGTAGTGCAGAAGTGTAAAAAGTGGCCTGGTCATTAAGGGGGTTTAGCTAGCGGGGTTAAAGTGGTTAAAAAAAATGCCCCCTCCTCCTGCTGATTGACAGGGCCAGCGAGCACTCTCCTCCTCTGGCTGGCCCTGTCCGCAATTCAAATCCCGCACCTGCACCTCATTCGGCGCAGGCACTCTGAGAGAAGGACGCTCGCTTCCTCAGTGCGCCTGCGCCGATGAGGTCTTCTCTTTCGGGTTTAGAGGTGACGTCATCGTCGCAGGTGCACTCAGGAAGTGCTGAGGAAGCGAGCGTCCTTCTCTCAGAGCGCCTGCGCCGAATGAGGTGCAGGTGCGGGATTTGAATTGCAGACAGAGCCAGCCAGAGGAGGAGAGCGTTTGCTGGCCCTGTCAATCAGCAGGAGGAGGGGGCGTTTTTTTGAAAGGAGGATGCGGCGGCTACCAGCAAGTAGACGCCCTACTTGCTGGTAGTAAAGTCATTTGCATATTTTAAAAGATAAATTTTTTGTAAAACCAAGCCACAGAACAAGGTAAGAGTCCTATATAGGGAATAGTCATCCAATAAGGATTTTAATATGCCCAAAAATGAAAAATGAGTTTTGGGGAGTGACAGAAGCCCTTTAAAAATGGTATTCCCTAAAAACTATTTCCGAAAGGTTTCGGTACAGATATTTCAGTCCTGCACACCTGTCAGTCTGAGATCTAAAAAAAACAACTGTACGCGAACCCACATGGTGTGTAAATTTGAAGTTGGAGGGGTTATTATTGACATAAGCCACGAAGTCCGGTATGGCAGACACATCAGCCCCCATATAATGAGCAAATCGTCGATGTATCTGCAATACCAGACCGCATCCACAAAGGGATTATCCGCTGTTCTGTGATCCGTTTCCGTTTTTGTTTCCGTGTGTCTTCCTTTATTTTTGGAGGATCACCAGACATGAAGGAAAGTAAAAAAAAGTAAAGTCAAGTTTGCCATGCAAAAAAAGTTTGCCAGGAAAAAAACGGACGTGGATGACAATCTTGTGTGCCTCCGCGTTTTTTCACGGACCCATTGACTTGAATGGGTCCTCGAACCGTTTTCCGTGAAAAAAATAGGACAGGTTATATTTTTTTGACGGACTGGAACCACGGATCATGGACGCGGATGACAAACGGTGCATTAGCCGAGTTTTCAACGGACCCATTGAAAGTCAATGGGTCCGCAGAAAATCACGAAAAACGCAACAACGGACATGGAATGAAACAACGGTCGTGTGCATGAGGCCTAATACTGAGTGTTCATAGTTTTAAATTCATATCTATCTGATGTCCCCTCAAGACTCCCATTGTCTATTTGTAAATCTATAAGAGAAACTAAAGAGATGTGTTCCTGAAAAGAAAGGTTAGTAAACTCATTTTCTCTTATAGGTGTTGTAGGGTTTCGCTATGGTAGGCAGCTTAGCGGACGCAGTATAGAGGCAATCGTAAAGTCTTTAACTTAAATAGTTTAGTGTTCATTCACACAGAAGGCAAAACAAAATAATAGTTTGCAGTGTTGGTGTTTGTTCACACCATGGAAGTCCACAGAACACAAACGTTCACCTTGTTAGCAGTTTTTCATCAGCCATCCACAGCAGGCTTTAGGGAGCCTGTTTTCCAGCAATGCGGCTCTCAGCCCTTTAGCACGGCACACCTCATACAGATCTCAAAACCACAGTCTCCACAGCATCACTGTGAAATGGAGGATAATCCACTCAGCTGAGACTGCTGGCTGGGTTTTTATATCCCAGACCAAAACCCGGCCTGGAATGTGGGGAGAAGCCACCCACCCTGCACTTTGGCTGCTCCCAGTAAGAGCCAGCTCGGATCGGCATCCACATACAGTACAGATCAAAAGTTTGGACACACCTTCTCATTCAAAGAGTTTTCTTTATTTTCATGACTATGAAAATTGTAGATTCACACTGAAGGCATCAAAACTATGAATTAACACATGTGGAATTATATACATAACAAAAAAGTGTGAAACAACTGAAAATATGTCATATTCTAGGTTCTTCAAAGTAGCCACCTTTTGCTTTGATTACTGCTTTGCACACTCTTGGCATTCTCTTGATGAGCTTCCCTTGACATGTTTCGAACCCTAAGGTTCTTAATCATAGCCTCGCGGTGTGCTCAGATTCAAGAGAATTTATGAGCCTCCAACTCCAATGGAACACAAAAGGGAAAAATAAAAATAAAATGCACTGACTCTGCTTTCTCACATCTGGAATTGACTCAAGAAAAGAGGCTATCGACATTGGATGCTGCATAGAGCTTTGGGTATAACTAAAAATAAATGTAGAAAGGATTTGCTTTTTAATGCCACCAAACCCAGCCCAAACTACAAAAAAATAAAGTTTTGGGGGTGACAGAAGCCCTTTAAGGCCACCATTCTGCACACACTATAAAAGCAATCCCAGTGGGGGAGTTTACATGGGCACAGAGAAATTGCAGCACTGACTCTGCTTTCTCACATGAATGCAGGGTCATCTGGAATCGCCTCAAGAATAGAGACTATCTAGATAACTAAAAATAAATGTAGAAAGTATTTGCTTTTTAATGCCACCAACCCCAGCTCAAACTCCAAAAATATAAATACAAAGGAGACACAAAAACCAACATTCGTACTTACCTATAGTCAGCAGTTTTCTGAAATACAACAGGCGATTAACAAATGTTTAACAATATTCTATGATGATAGAATTCTATATAACATTTAAAGGAATGAATGCCGCATTGTTTCCAGGAGACCGAAGACCCTGGCTAATTTTCTGTCCACATCTATGTTTACTAGTAACCCCAAGCGAACCAAAAATACATGGCTCAAATATAAAGTTTTTTTTTCAAATGTGGGGGTCATCCGTGTAAGACCTGTAGAGTTGCAGTAAAAACCACGAAGTTTGATAACTCCACCCATACAGACCCTTTTTAAATTGAAAATGATAAAAACTGTAACACGTCGGGTGTGAGTTATGCCATAAAATGCACTGCGTGCGATTTGATGTACATTGGTAGTACAAGCAGACAGTTTAAAGCAAGACTACAGGAACATCTTAATTATATTGAGAATCCGCAGGCAACAGGCATTTCTAATGCAGCGACCCATTTTATAACAAAACATAATCGCAGTATAAACAGTTTATGTACCTTTGCTTTTGAAAAAGTGATAGCCCCATCGAGAGGAGGTAACATCAGGAAAAAAATATTGTTACGTGAGGCATATTGGATTTTCAGGTTAAATACCAGGTTTCCATCTGGATTGAATCTGAAACAAGAATTAATGCATTTTTACTAAAAGCTGCATAATGTATAATGATAACATTTATTTATTCTAAAAGGCCATTTTTAGTGTTACTTGTTTTTCCAAGCAAGATATCCGATGGGAGATTCGGGAGGTTCCCCTCTCCTGGGACTTGCTTCCAAGGTTTTTAACTGTTAAATTTCTTTTTGGAACATATACACACTGAGATTTTGGGGAATTTGATTTAATTGTTTTGGATGTATAGGGGAATATTTGGACTGATTTGATCCCAGTCATTATATATATATATATATATATATATGTATTTTTCAATATATTTTCTGCAGATTATATGTATGTGAGTTACAGTTGTGTTTAAAATAATAGCAGTCAGACATAACTAACCTGATCAATGACTGTTTTTGGTAGAAATTACATTTCAACATGGCAAATAATTTACTAACAGGTGTAGTAGATGTCACGAGAAGGGGAATAGGGAAGGTGCAAACTGACTCCCCCCACTCCTCTGTCCCTGCCTACTTGTACTTATCCATCCTAGGAAACGGAGTGCAACTGGATGGCGATCCCTAGCCTGCGTAAGTGAGGAGAGACAAACAAAACAGACAACTAAGAGAGGTCGAACTAGCAAGGTCAAAACCATGAGGAGCAAGTATAACACAGGGAGCAAGCGAGGACAGATCAAAGTCAAGTCCAAGTCAAATACCAGGAGACTGCAAAAGTACAATAGAAGCGAGCAAGAGACGAAGTCAAGTAACTAGCCGAAATAGAAATACTGAGAAAAATGCCAACAGAATATACACACGGTATAGAACCTTAATCACAGGCAAACTGTGGCCAGCATGCTGCCTGTTAAATAGGGGAGAGAGAGAGTCATGTGACGTGGGCAGCGTCACATAACTTATCCCCCTGCATTCTGCTGAGCGCCGAGTACCCAGTTCGGAGCTTCGACTTTTCGCTGAAACTGCGGGAGCGGAGGACACCAACCACGCTAAGGAGGCGTGAGCGGCGCGTCCTCTCCGCCCCCCGTTGACCTGGAGACGAGGATGTAATGCATGTCTCTGCTCCGAAGTTATCGCAGGGCGTCGGCGGCACCGAAGGGAAGGAGCGTGAAGCCAAGACCCTGTGACAGTAGAGTATTAGAAAATCAACAGACCCAACTGTCATGACATGCATGCTGCTGATTCTCTGTAATTCAATCACTTATTGAAAGGGGCATGTTCAAAGTAATAGCAATGTGGAATTCAATGAGTATAACATATAAAGAAGTGCAGAAAATGATAGGCTGCTCAGCTAAAATGATCGCAAATGCTTTAAAATGGCAACCAAAACCTGAAATACGTGGAAGAAAGCGAAAAACTACCATTCGAATGGATAGAAGAATAGCCAAAAAGGCAAGGACTCAGCCAACAATCAGCTCCAGGAAGATCAAAGAAGGTCTAAAGTTACCTGTGAGTACTGTTAGGCTGGGTTCAGACCTGAGCGTTCGGGATGGACCGCTCTTTATGCGCGATTGTATGCGCGTTTACAATCGCGGCTCCGGAACAAGCGAACGTCCATTGTCGCGCGTTCCTGCTGAAGTCTATTTACGGGAACGTGCGACAAGATGCCCCAAAGAAGCTCCTGTACTTCTTGGGGCATCGGGCGTGTTACAGCGCGATCGTACGCGCTGTAAAACGCTCAGGTGAGAACTATTCCCATAGGGAATCATTGGTTCTTCAAAGAAAAAATATGGAAGATTCAGCCCGCACAACCCCTAGCAGGTGCAGATTGCTATGGCGAAATACAGATACAAATGTAAAAACTCAAAATGCAATCGCACACTGCAACCAGCGCTCTGCCCTGCTGAATGTTGAATAAGGCATTGGTGTACATTTTGGCCAAAGCGTAATAAGCCACTCACCACGTCAAGGTCGCCTTCATGAGTGGTCCCTAACACTAGTTCCTACCTTTTATGGGCCATGATAGCCACATAAAGTCCAGGGAGCGCAGGTACAGCATGCACGCCAAGCACACTCTGCTTTTAACCCCGTCCGGTGCCATTACAGCTTTCATCGGATCCAGGGATGCAAGTACCAACATGCATGCTGAGCCCACTCATGAAGGCGACCTTGACGTGGTGAGTGGCTTATTACGCTTTGGCCAAAATGTACACCAATGCCTTATTCAACATCCAGCATAAAGGCAGGGCAGAGTGCTGGTTGCAGTGTGCGATTGCATTTTGTGTTTTTACGTTTGTATCTGTATTTCGCCATAGCAATCTGCACCTGCTAGGGGTTGTGCGGGCTGAATCTTCCATATTTTTTCTTTGTAGTACCTATTGGAGGCGTGGCGATCTCCAAGCAGTCAAGCACACCTGTCCAGTTAATCTGCCCCCTGGAGGCTGGTTTTAAAGTCAGTATAAAACTGAGTCTGCTTATATAGCACCTACTAGTAGCCATTAGGCTCCAGGAGAAGTATATAGTGGGCTCAGCATGCATGTTGGTACTTGCATCCCTGGATCCGATGAAAGCTGTAATGGCACCGGACGGGGTTAAAAGCAGAGTGTGCTTGGCGTGCATGCTGTACCTGCGCTCCCTGGACTTTATGTGGCTATCATGGCCCATAAAAGGTAGGAACTAGTGTTAGGGACCACTCATGAAGGCGACCTTGACGTGGTGAGTGGCTTATTACGCTTTGGCCAAAATGTACACCAATGCCTTATTCAACATCCAGCATAAAGGCAGGGCAGAGTGCTGGTTGCAGTGTGCGATTGCATTTTGTGTTTTTACGTTTGAATCATTGGTTCTTGCCTGTTGAGCGTTTTACAGCGCGTAGGAACGCGCTGTAAAACGCTTAGGTCTGAACCCAGCCTTACAATTAGAAGATGCCTATGTGAAGCCAAGCTATCTGCAAGAAGTCCCACTGTTGAAAAAAAGAGGTGCTGAAGAGGTTACAATTTGCCAAAGAGCACATTGACTGGCCTAAAGAGACATTTTATGGGCTGATGAAAGTAAGATTGTTCTTTTTGGGTCTAGTGGCCGGAGACAGTTTGTCAGATGACCCCCCAAACACTGAATTTAAGCCACAGTACACTGTTAAGACAGTGAAGCATGGTGGCGCAAGCATCATGATATGGGGATGTTTCTGATACTAAGCTGTTGGGCCTATTTATCGCATACCAGGGATCATGGATCAGTTTGAATACATCAGACTACTTGAAGAGGTCATGCTGCCTTATGCTGAAAAGGAAATGCCCTTGAAATGGGTGTTCCAACAAGATAACGACCCCAAACACACCAATAAACGTGCGACATCTTGGTTCCAGACCAACAAGATTAACGTTATGGAGTGGCCAGCGCAATACTCGGATCTTGATCCAATAGAAAACTTGTGGGGTGACATCAAAAATGCAGTTTCTGAGTCAAAACCAAGAAATAGAGAAGAACTGTGGAATGTAGTCCAATCATTCTAGGCTGCAATACCTGTTCACAGGTGCCAGAAGTTGGTTGACTCCATGCAACACACATGTACAGCAGTTCTCAGAAACAGTGGTTATACAAAAAAATAATAGTTAAGTGATTCAAAGGAAAGCAAAATCTTCAAACATTTTTCAGTTTATATAGTGAATGTTTGAGTTGGTAAAGAAGAATAAAAACACTGCTATTTGATATATTTTTCTTCGTGTTTTGATTTGGAACAGAATGTGTAGTGTTCCCAATGCATTTGTGTGCATGGAAATAAAAGCTGTTAGAAGGATTTTGAGCTTTATTAACTTTTTCTAAACACACTGCTATTATTTTGAACACAACTGTCTATGTCTTGATTTTATATAACAGTGGTATTACAAGTTTTCAAGAGCGAGGTGCCAGACTCGGGGATTACTTTTCCCTCTACCCCCTCCCTTTGCTTTTCCCTCAACTGTCTTTCATTTCTCCCCCCCCCCCCTTTTTTTTCCCTTTTGTTTTGTTCCATTGGAGACAGAGGCTCATAAATTCCCTTGAATCTGAGCACACCGCAAGGCTATGATTAAGAACCTTAGGGTTCGAAACATGTCAACCTGACTTGTGGTGGTGGGAGGAGATGTCTGCTGTATGTACTATGTATCGCGAATATGAGAAATAAAAAGCCGCAGCGACAACTAATTTATCCAGTGCCGGATTGTTTTCCTTTGCTTCCCAAAAAATTATGTACCTACATATAAATGTTAAAGGAAAAAAAGAGACAATGCAGCAGCACCCTGCAAATCAGATAAAGTACAATGATGCCAAAAATTATAGTGCTAATCCTATGCTTATTTATAAAGTGAGATGCTTGGCCAATGCAATGCAAGGCGATCTCTGTTAGACGGGTCCTAACACTAAATATTACCTGTTATGCGCCATAATGGCCGCCATAAAGTTCAGGGAGTGTTGGATCCACATAGAGTCTAAAAATTAAACTTTCTAGTAAATAAAAAAATCACCCTTTATACAGTCCTTTACTATTGGAAAATAATGAATATAAACATACTATACATAATTGGTTTATTGTCATAATGAACTGGTCCATAAAATGATTTATGAGCTTAAAGTGGAAGCTGGCTTCTGCCAGCCCCTCCCCTCCCCGCCCACCAACCAATCACCAACCAGAGCTGAGGGGGCAGGGCAAGCACACTAGCAGCTCTGAGTCGTCTGAGTCACACAGGGGAGTCTAAGAATAGAAATGAATGGAATGAGACACAAGTTAAAAGAATCTAAAGATCCGACTTAGTTTGTGACTCATTCGATTCATTGAGTTAAAAGAGCAGTGAGTCAGAGTGGAGAACAGTTTACACTGAGGCTGAGGCTGCTTTTGTTGCAGCAGTGATAAGATTAAGGGATAGGAGAAGTGACAGATGACACAAGAGTTTAGATTACAGGTTGAATTAAATTAACCCTTTAGGATCAAATTGGCTTGTCAGGAGAGATATATGTTAAAAGCATCTCATTCAGTTAAGTAGCTATATAGCTAAGGGTGGGTTCACATCACTTCACTTGGTTCATTGTACTAATATCAGTGTCAGACTGTTGTCACTGTGGGTAACAATGCACATTGCACACCACAGTGACAGCTTCTGAGTCCTCCTGTCCAGCGTCAGCCTCAGCTTCCCCTTACTATCCCTATAATAAATCACTCTTCCTGATCCTGACTCGCTCATTACTAATTATAGAGCTGAAGAGCCGACTGCACTGAGTCAGCAGCAGCAAGTGATTGTGAATCGACTGTATAGCATCTGCGCATGCGCATCGGCACCTAGAGTCTTTGGTTCACTTGCGAGTCAGCTCTGCAGTCAGTGACTCACCAAGTGAACCGAAGATCCGATTCATGAATTGGTTCATTTAAATGAGCTGATTCAAATGAACCGATTCACCTAAAAGATCCGAACTTCCCATCACTAGTTATCAGCGCTCCTGTGCAGGCCGGAAGTCAGCTCCCAGCGGAGGCACACGTTAGTCAGCGGCTGTAGTAGGAGCTCCTGTCATGGTGGCAGCCCGTGCCGTGATAGATAGCCCAGCAGGTAGTGTGTGTGGTGACTGCTCTGGGTCAGCTATGCTCTGCTGTCAGGCTGCCGCTCTGCTTCTTCTCCCTGGCATTGAAGTGTCAATAGGAGTGCTGCCAGGTTCCAACTTCCAGCCACTCACCCTCCATGAATAGGGGGGGGGGGGACGGGGGACTTCCCCATACTGGCATGTACATTAAAGGGATTCACTGGCCCAGTATGGCATGTACATTAAAGGGATTCACTGGCCCAGTATGGCATGTACATGATTCACTTAAATATGGTTTTGATTTAAAATTACTTTTTGTATCAGGACAAGTAGATTGTCATGAGGGACAAGTAGTTTGAGACCCCGCTTTAGTCCTTCGACAAGTAGTTTTTTTTAAAATTTCCACACCCCTGCGCTAGTGTAAAAGAAGCCTAACCTATAAGTTTTTTGTATACGTTAAACAGATAGGAAAAACGTGATTTGTACCCAGCATTTACACGTTGTCTGCAACATATATCCATTTTCTGGTTACACACCATGAAAAGTTCCACGACTTCTCAACACTAAATTGTATGGACAATGAAATAAGGTACTATCTGATGCATTGTTCACAGAAGGGTTAGAAGGCAGAGTAGTGACACAGTCAAGAAGTACATCACTACTGAACCAGAAGAAGGCAGCAGAGAGGAGAGTTCAAATGTCTACAGTTTCTAAGTGCTGTCTGAGATTTTGATATTGATGACCTATCCTCAGGATAGGTCATTAATATCTGATCGGCTGGAGTCTGACTCCTGACACCTTGATCAGCTGTTTAAAGAGGCTGCTGCGCTCCCGTGAGCATTGCAGCCTCTTTCTAGGCCAATGACGTCACGTTCATCAGTCCTGTGGCCTAAGTGCAGTTCAGTCCCATTCAAGTTAATGGGCTCAAGCTACAATACCAAGCACAGACACTATACAATGTACAGCGCTGTGAGGAGGTTATAAATAGCTGATCGGGGGTTGCTGGAGTTGGACACCCACTTATCAGATATTGATCACCTATACTTAGGATAGGCCACCAATATCAAAATCTAATGTAACCCATAAGAGGTTTTAAGATTGTATGCAAAAAAGGATTTTGCACGTCCATAAATATTGGGACATCAACACAATTCAAAATTTTTTGGCTCTATACAAAAAAAAAAAAAAAAAAATATTATATATTAGGGTTGTTTCGATACCAAAATTTTGATTCGTTTTCGATACCATAAAAAAGTATTGTGATCATATATATATACAGTCAGGTCCATAAATATTGGGACATCAACACAATTCTAAAATTTTGGGCTCTATACAAAAAAAAAAAATAATTAAAAAAAAATATTATATATTAGGGTTGTTTCTATACCAAAATTTTGATTCGTTTTCGATACCATAAAAAAGTATTGTGATCATACCAATCGAAAAAATTAAACGCCCAAAAAATTGCCGTGCATTCCGCATTTTATAGAACGTCCGGCCCATAAACAAACATTCCTATCCTATTTTTGGGGGGGACAAGGTGACTAAAATAAAAATGGTGAATCGCGCAGTTTTTCTTTCCTTTTTACGGCGTTCACCGTATAGGAGATATTTTTAAATATTTTAATTTTTTACTGTTTATTTAATAACTATTTCCCCCTTAGGGGCTAGAACCTGGGATTTTTTAATCCCTTGTCTATTCACCATAATAGAGATCTATCAGGGTGAATAGGACTTCACACTCTCCCTGCTGCCCTGTGCATAGTACACACAGCAGCAGGGAGCTGACAATGGCAGCCAGGGCTTCAGTAGCGTCTTGGCTGCCATGGTAATCGATCTGAGCTCCGCAATTACATTGCTGGAGCTCCGATCAGAGGCTGCCGCTGCTGGGGTTAATTGCCGCGGATCGCAGTGCCCTGTCAGAGGCAGGGTGCCGGCAATATGTTTCTGCCGCCTCCTGCATTTGTAATGTATTAAACATTACTTATCATTGGTGGCACAGTGGCCACAGCCCCTCCTCCTCCCCTCCGTGCTCTCATTGAAGGCAGCAGCAGCACGGGGGGAAGGAAAGACTGCTTCCTTCTTCCCTGTGCTGCTGAGAGCAGCGGGATCCATATTCTCTGATACTAGACTGTGCAGTAGCACAGCCTAGTATCGGTAAAAGACAAATCCCGGTATCATATCGATACCTGGCTAAAAGTATTGATTGGGTATCGAAAGTTCGATAGCTGAAACAAACTTTATATATATATATATATAGAGAAGGAAAGTCCGCAGCACTCCTTTAAGTAAAAAAGTGAAGTTTATTCACACATGTCAGACTTGTCTGACATGTGTGAATAAACTTCACTTTTTTACTTAAAGGAGTGCTGCGGACTTTCCTTCTCTACTGAATTTGTCCCATATCGAGGGACCACCGCGTGCACCTGCATTATTATATTTGCACTAAAGGGAGTGCTGCCTGAATTTCTTTATGTATATATATATATATATATATATATATACACAGTCAGGTCCATAAATATTGGGACATCAACACAATTCTAAAATTTTTGGCTCTATACACCACCACAATGGATTTGAAATGAAACAAACAAGATGTGCTTTAACTGCAGACTGTCAGCTTTAATTTGAGGGTATTTACATCCAAATCAGGTGAACGGAGTAGGAATTACAACAGTTTGCATATGTGCCTCCCACTTGTTTAGGTCACAAAAGTAATGGGACAATTGGTTTCTCAGCTCTTCCATGGCCAGGTGTGTGTTATTCCCTCATTATCCAAATTACAATGAGCAGATAAAAGGTCCAGAGTTCATTTCAAATGTGTTATTTGCATTTGGAATCTGTTGCTGTCAACTCTAAAGATGAGATCCAAAGAGCTGTCACTATCAGTGAAGCAAGCCATCATTAGGCTGAAAAAAACAAAACAAACCCATCAGAGATAGCAAAAACGTTAGGCGTGGCCAAAACAACTGTTGGAACATTCTTAAAAAGAAGGAATGCACCGGTGAGCTCAGCAACACCAAAAGACCCGGAAGACCACGGAAAACAACTGTGGTGGATGACCGAAGAATTCTTTCCCTGGTGAAGAAAACAAACTTTACAACAGTTGGACAGTTGGCCAGATCAAGAACACTCTCCAGGAGGTGTGTCAAAGTCAATAATCAAGAGGAGACTTCAGAGTGAATTCAGAGGATTCACCACAAGATGTAAACCATTGGTGAGCCTCAAAATCAGAAAGGCCAGATTAGAGTTTGCCAAACCACATTTAAAAAAGCCTTCACAGTTCTGGAACAACATCCTATGGATAGATGAGACCAAGATCAACTTGTACCAGTGTGATGGGAAGAGAAGAGTATGGAGAAGGAAAGGAACTGCTCATGATCCTAAGCATACCACCTCATCACTGAAGCATGGTGGTGGTAGTGTCATGGCATGGGTATGTATGGCTGCCAATGGAACTGGTTCTCTGTCACGACCATGTTTATGGCCGTGACTCCTTGGGAGCCGCATACAGTTGCCCGCGGTTTGGGTTGTAGTGTCAACCGCAGCTGGAGGCATAATGTTGTTGGCCTCAGGTGCGGTTGCCGCGAACAACAGGTATGTGTGCGGTTCCCTTGGAGTTGTGTGCGTGTTTGTATACACTTTTGTATGTCTGTGTGCACTCTGTTTTGTGTTTGGTGTGCACTGACATCTTTCCTTCACTGTGGTTGCCCGTGGCAATGTTTGGTTGTAGTGTACATGTGGTGGCAGTGTCCCGGCCTTCGGGCTGACTCCCAGGACACGGTTGCCACCCATGTCGTTGCCTGCGGCAACAGCCACAGTGTGTTCGTTGTTTGGACACTTCCCCTTTGAGATGTGTTTTCCCTTCTGTGGTATTGGAAGGGTTAACTCCTTTTCTGTGTGTGTGAGTCACGGGGTGTGTCTGACTGTTGGGTGTGGCCTCTTGGCCCTATAAAGCCTCAGTTGTAGGCAGTAGTCAGGGAGGGTGCTTCAGCCATGCTTGCTGGAGACACCCTCCTGGTTACTTACCAACTGCCAGTGGGGGCCATCCTTCTGGTCATAGCAATATAATGTCGTTTAGTGTCTAGAAGATGTGTTTGTTTTTAGTCTTCTTTATTGCACCTTATGGTCCTGGGTTCCCGTGTGATGTGTGTTGTGTGCTGTGTCCTTTTGTTTGTGGATAGCAGTACTTCCACATGGGTTCCAGGCTTTGCGTCTGTGGCAGGAGTGTTATGTTTGTGGCAAGTTCCTGCCATTGCCATAAGTTGTATTTGTTCTCCCTTCCTTGCAGCTTGGCCAGTGAGACTCCTGTTCCTCCGTATCCAGAAGGAACAGGTTGTCTTACCCTGACTCCTAGTCCAGGGACCGGTCGGAGAGTGAGTTAGGGCTCCGAGGTTCCTGAGCATGGGTCCTCCTACCTTAAAGGTCGGCCATGCAGCTAGGAGTTAGGGACGCTTTAGGAGGTAACCTGCTCCCTAATCCTGTGGTCCTGGCCGAGCAGCGACCATCTTCCATCATCGCACGGCTGAGGGTTTTCCCCATCCTCAGC